>NW_028246525.1:0-417769 GCF_964263255.1 Lissotriton vulgaris
ATTGGTCAGTTTGTATGAACCCAATGCTAATTTGGAATGTTGCCTGAGGCTTGATTTTTGGCATAAAAGACCATGCTCCGCTCATTGAATTTGTGCAGTCTCTAGCGAACCACCCGTGTTGTGCTTCGTAGACCTCTGTTCCTGGTTGCAGCCAATAAACTTTGGTCTTTGATGTCATCGAGAAGTATCCCGTGTCTCTGTTTGCCAAGGCAGGGGAACTCGAAGGCATCGGGCGTTTTCCCTGACGCCGCTGGGTTCTAAAACCCGGTCCTTCACCATTACCAGGTTAACTGCTGACTGTAAATGATTTCCCCTTAAATTAAACATATGTAAATGAATATCCTGCAAATGTCATCTGGTCTTATTTGACAATTGTACAGCACACAACAGGTCATTCGAACCTACTCTCCTGGATCTACGTTAGACACCCCTGGTTTTATGCTTTACCTGAAATGGTAGAGCTCACGTTTTCTGCTAACTACTGCACTAAGCCGTTGCTACATACCTTTCCTGAATACCGATGTTGGAGTGGGCAAAACAGTGGTGTGGATAGATTGATGGGTTTGTCTGGACTGCTTACCACCTTACATGGAAGTCCACTCAACCTTCCACTTTCTTCTTACCAGAATGTATGCATTATGTTTGATGGATTTGGAATCGCCCTTTTTTTATGCCCCAACCATTCAAAGGGGAGACACGATCAACGAAATTTATAGAAAGTAATGTCTCCTGAGTGGCAGATATTGAGTTATCTAATCATGCTGGTGTTTTAGTTCTCTGTTGTCAGACCTGTTGTCTTTAGTACATTACCCATACTTCGCTTGGGTTTTGAGTCGGGCCTTTGTTCATGATTGTATCCCTTTCTATCATGGATTTCTGCTTTTGATTCAATTCCCTCCTCCCTATTTTTGTGTTTGGCCCACCCAGGAGATTTTTGCTCTCGCAGTGTGCTGATTGGATGAGTTTTGTCCTTGCACTGCTCACCTGAAGGGATTTTTCATTTATTTTGTATTAAGCACTTAATTGGAGATTATTTTGTATTAAGCAGTCCATTGGAGATCATGTATGTCCTTTCTCTCTCACATGTTACTTTCTGACGATGCCCGCTCTTTCTTTAAACCTCCCTCCCCGATGCCTCCCCAGCACTAGTGAAGCTACCAACCTTTTGAATTTGACGTCACCGTTGTTCACTAGTGATAAAGGGTACAGCCATCAGTCCCTCACAACACAGTATTCTCACACAAAGCTTACTATCTTCACTCGCATTTTAGCAGCAGTCTGCCCTCCTGAGGGCTCGCGGTTACTCCATGCAACCTGTACTCATAAAATAGAAGAAAGAAAAATGTGCCCCTGAGGCTGCAGTTTTCGATGGCACTCTGACACCCATTAAGTCATGTTTGCACTAAATACATTTGTAAAAATTAATTATAATTACTTTTAAAAAACATATGTTTCCACATTATTTTGCCCATGGAACATGTCGACCACCTTGGTTCACTCACTAAAGACCATACCATTGGTGCATTCGAGTTTTCACTCTTAGCAGTTGGCTGTGGATCAGTAACAAATTGCAGGAATAGCATTGCCCTGCCACCCTCAGTGACATTTATCTTTTTCAATTGGCCATGCAGAAGAAGCCACAGCAGAGGTCATTGGGGGTTATTTTCCAGTATTGTAGAAAGTGCGTGTCAGCTGTGAGGTGCCAGCAAGAATGATGCCTCTCATTGGTTAGCTTTTATGTTTTAAAAATCGAACCTTCTGCTGTCCATCCTCGCTGAACCGAGGGTCTCTGGATTTTAGTTTGGTAGCCTGTTTATGCAGCAGGTGCAAAGCTTTGCTTGCCTTGTGCTGTCATTCCACACCCACCTGCAAGAGCTGCTTTAAACAAGAACCCACAGCAGAGTGACTGGTTGTATACCGCGGAAGCAGTGTCATGAACATGCGTTATTTTACCCCAAGAGCATCTCTCAGCCTTCTGTCAAGGTGGGGGTATGTGTTCTATTAGTCAAATCTGAGACACTCGCTCCCCTAGTCCTGTTTTACATTTTGGTATATATGATACCTTGCAAGAGCGGAATAGAATATTTGGATTTTGTCCTTAGAGACTACTGCCTTGTAATCCGACCTTAAAGTCGCTAAAAATACAAATGAAGTCGGACTTTATACTACAAAATGTGAAACATGGTGGCTATCGATATTTTCGATTTGTACCATTTGATATGTAAACAGACATGAGTCATATTGCGAAATGTTTAATCACAAGTGTAGACCTGAAGATATGTGAATGCTTTGTTCCCGTCTTGATAAGTTGCCCACTGTACATAATACTGCTTTTTATACTAATGCTTATATTTATTACCTAGTGAATGACAGCTCTCTGGTTCTTTCTGAATACTTTGTGTTTTGGAATAATTAAAATCCTTACACACTTATAAAGAATGCAAGGTCACAAAACACAAACATTTTACATAGTCTTGAATTACAATTGATTTTATGTGGGTAATTAATACTTGGCTCTCAACATCCGACCCTCGTAACGGAACATAGAAGTGTAGACCACAGTGTCCACCCTACCTCCTTTAGTGTAAAAACTTCACATTTTGGCTACAAGCAAAGTTATTTACACTGTGTTAGGCTGACAACTTAATATGTAATCCACTAATAGTAATCTTAGCGTACGCCCTTGCCACCATAACCGAACATAAACCGGTTAATCGCTGTACGTGCTCCTCCTCTTTTACTACACACAACTGCTTATCCATTCACCATTCTGCCTCTTCAACATGTCTACTAATAGCATTTGCAACAGAAATGCACCCGCTGATACTCCGGATCTATCGTAGTGACATGTTGATAAACTCTGGACATGCATGCGATACCATTCCCTTGCTCATACTTGAAATTATCAACGGGTAGAATTCCTTATTGCAGATTGAGGATACAACACACGGATCCAGAGTATTAGCTGGAATGTTTATATACCATATACTGCAAATATTATTTGAGCCGTATGGAACTCGCCGACATACCAGCCTGAGGGATGAAACCTGTTTTGGTCGGATGGACAGATATAGAATGTTTATGAGGAACTTGAGATAATGAATTGAATTAGAGCGGACTTTCACTTTGGAAGCATCGAATTGAAATAAAGATGGACTTTTCTAGATGGAGTGCAAGAATTTTTTTTTTTTTTCAGAACAAAAAAGAATTTTAATTAAAATGCTACCACATCGCATTTGATATCTTTTGACTAAGTTAAGACCGAGATTAGATCCAGATGAATCTAGGTACGACTAAGTCTGGTAACAACGTTTAAATAGATGGGTAGAGGCTCCTTTATATGAAGAAACCAAATTTTGGGACATGGTGGAAATTGAAATGTATCTTCCTCTATTGCTACTACACTGCCAATACTTGAAAGATGCTTTTGTGGAAATATGCAATATGGACGATTTCACGAGAGCGTGCATAAAGTCTGAGCGAACTGGAACACCTAGTGTTGTCCTATCAGTTAGCAAGTACTTGGAGTACTTTATAAAATGTTGTGTTAGTTCTATGTGGTAATACTTAAAAGCAATGTTTATTTGGTTCTATGCAACAAAAAATTTAAATGACTGGAAATGCCTTTTGCTTTTTTATTTATTTAAAGTTGCATCACACTGGAAGATTAACTTCATGTAAAGCACGTGGAGAGTATGGGTTGATGTAAAGTCGCATGATAGGTAGGGAGGAGAATAAGGAGCATAAAACACTTGTTTATCATCGATTGGTGATTGATTAGTAATGGAAGATTTTGGCTTAATTTTACGAGAAGCCTCTTGTCATTAATGTTCTTAATTTTATGAGCAGCCTCTGGTCATTAATGTTTGTCGGGCGCTTTATTTGCCTAAGGACTAATTATGAGCACTGAAGGTTTACAGACTCGATGAAGCAAAATCGTGTCCAATGTTCATGAGAAGCAGGGCTATACACTTTTCATTAATAGTACATTGATTGAATCTGTCTTTGTTGTAGAGTATGCACAGCTTTTTGCAGCACTGATTGCCCGAACAGCCAAGGATATTGATGTTTTGATCGATTCTCTGCCAAGTGAAGAATCAACAGCTGCTTTGCAGGTATGTTTACTATTGAAGACGTATTACCTATAGATTTAAATAATACATCCAACATCATGCAAACAGAAGGATTTTGGACACTTTAACTACATGTGCCTTTTGAATCTGCATATCACCTTCTTAGTGACTTAACATTATCAGTATGTACTAGACTTCTAAGCGTTTGAACCTTTTTAGATTTTAAATGATCAAACATGTATGAATCCTGCTTACATGCTTTTATTTGGTGTTGGATCCCGAATGTATGGTTGATGGTTCAAAGTGAAAGCTAATTGATTTTACTTAAACTTATTTTTAGAAACTGTAGGAAACCAAATTGCTAATGTAGACAAGAGAGCGGGAAATCAAATCAAATGTATTTTATATCTTTTGTTAATAAAAACCATTGCATAAAAGTACAGTGTTTAAAAGATATATCAAAAAAGTTAAGATACTGTAAATTTCCGTACCTTACAGCTAGTTGCAATGCGATGGGCGTGAAATGCATTAGTTCTTATAGCGTTCGTTCATAGAGCTGCCAGTTTAATACTGTTGAGTTCAGCTGCGTGGATTACTACCATTGACTGTGTTTTGCGCTGAGAGTTTGTTGCAATGCGAGATCAAAATGTTATCAAATTGTCCGTTTAGACTAGTGTTGGCCCCATTAAAACATGCAGTTTTGCTCGCCAGCAGGGTGACACTCTTTTATATATTTTTTTGCATGTGCAAAACTGGGTGTCTATTCTGAACTCTGATCTCCAAAGGTGGGCTCTAACAGTCCGTGCTGGCTCCCAGTAAAGTGTAGAAACCTAATAAAGATCCTGTGCGCCAAACACTAGGTGGGCGCCATACAGGAGCTGGCCTTTATTATGTACCAACCAAGCAGCTATGTACCAACCAAGCTACTGTGGTCAAATAGCATGCCCCCTGTCTGCTGCCTTGAACTAAGGCTGCAAATATATACTATCCAGCCCTTTGGAAACAAAGGCCTGAACTTTTAATCAAGGTGTTAACTATGAACAGAACTCCAAACGTGCAAAGATGTTGAATTCTGGTCACAGGACCCATCCTGCATCTCCGACCTATGGAGCTTGACACTTCTGCCGTGCCCTTGGACGAGACGCCTGATAACACACAGCAAAACATACTGAATGATGATATGTTGCTTATTAACCCCTTCGATGCGTGCGTCATCCAACGGTCGTCTCAAGCACTACCTCCGTAGTGCTGCGCATGTCCGTTGGCCAACGCGGCCCTGTCTACTCCTTTAAACCGCCGCCGCGGTTAAGCGCTCTAATGCCGAGGCGTCTTGGAGCTGGTGTGTGTATACAAGGTACTGAGACACACTGAAACTATTCCGGTATAAACATCCGTGTTTTCAAGGCTTTACTGAAAAGCAACAAATTAGATTGCATTCTCAGGGCCACTGGCAGTTTATTCCACAGTTTTGCTGCACAGTATGACCAGGACCTACCACCCCATCTGGTTCTTCGAAACTTGGGAATACAAACCAAGCCAAGACTAGTGGATCGAAGGTTTCGCACAAGAGTGTAGAGGCTAAACATTTCCTGGGTGTCATCTAAGCTGCCTCCATAACGTGCCTTATGGACCAAACAGAGCACCTAGAATTCTATCCTCTGCTGAATAGGAAGCCAGTGTAATGCCTTTATTTCCTGAGACGTAGGATGGCCCATGGGAAGGTTTAAGAGTAGTTGTGCCGCGGCATTCTGTAGCGATTGCAGTTTCTTTATCTGGGTTTTATCCACACCCAAGAATAGCGCGTTACAGTAATCCAGTTTGGACAGAAAAAGGGCAGCCATTACTGTCTTCTGTAAATGAAGAGGGATAAAGGGAAAGATCTTACGAAGAGTCTTTAACAGAAATAAACTGGACGACATTCGACTATTAACCTGCGCCGACATATTCAGCTTGTCGCCAAAAATGACTCCAAGATTCCTGACCTTCCCGACGGGGCTGGGACGCTTACCCGCCTCCGGCGGCCACCAGGAATTGTTCCACAGAGATGTTCTCTTACCGAATTCAATCACCTCAGTCTTTTCTGTGTTTGTTTTCAAAAAGCTTAAGCTCATCCAGTTCATAATGTCCTTTAGACAGCCATGAAAACTGGCAGCTGTGCTCTCCGGGTTGTCCGATGGGGATATCATCAATTGTGAATCGTCTGCGTAGGACACAAATATGAAGCCATGCTTCCTGACGAGTCTGGCCAGTGGTGTCACATAGACATTAAACAATGTGGGGACAGGACTGATCCCTGTGGGACGCCACAGGGCAAGTTGAGGCTGTCCGATTGTAGACCTTCCTAACTTAAGTTCTGTTTCCTGTCTTCCAGAAAGGAGGAAAGGAGGGCCAGCACAGCCCCCCCATTTCCCGCAGTCGCTGCACCAACACCGTGTGATTCACGGTGTTGAATGCAGCAGACAGATTGAGGAGAACGAGAATCGCCCTGCCTCCCCCATCTACCTCCTTCCGGATCCCCTCTGAAGCTGCAATTAAAACCGACTCCGAAGAGTGTCTTGGTCGAAATCAATGTTGCATAGGATCCAGTAGCCTACTAGTGTCTAAATAGCTAGTCAGCGTCTTATTGCCTGACTTTTCAAGGACTTTGGCTGTAAAAGGTAGACCCGAGATAGGACGGTAGTTTTTGTACTCTGTGGGGTCAGCTTTTATCTTCTTCAGGATTGGCCTGATACATGCTGTCTTCCAGGCCGCAGGGTAGATCCCAGATGCCAAAACTTGGTTGATCAGGGTGGTAAGTGTTTCACTGATCTTCACAGTGGCTAGGTGCATAATGGCGCTGGGGCAGGGGTCATTGGGTGAGCCTGATTTTATTGACTGCATAAGATTGGTTACTTCCTCTTCCAGAAGTGGTTTAAACCCTGTTAGCCTAGATTGCACTGTCTCCATTCCTGAGGAAGATGGGTTATTATCTGCCATGAGGTTTGACGAATTGGCCAGATCATTGTATATCACCTGCACCTTATTTTGAAAAAAGGTGGCAAGTTGATTACAAAAATCCTGGTCAGGTTTAAACGCATTTACCTGCTGTGGCTGGGCTAGAAAAGTGACCGATTTGAAAAGTTCTCTGGTCGAATTTCCTGCTTCTTAGATCTTTTCCGTAAAATAGGCCCGTTTTGCTTCAAAAATGGCATCCTTAAACAGTTTCAGGGCCCAGTTGTGTGCCTGTTTGCTCAGGTTGCTATAATCTATTCTCCAGAGGAGTTCAAACCTTCTACAGTCCACTTTTAGTCCTTTAAGTTTAGGGCCATACTAGGACGTTGCCAGCGGGTGCCTTTTAGCCATTCCTGCTTGTTCATGAGTCTGGCTATCTCAGAGTTTGTGCTGAACTCCAGGTGTTAATTAAAATCGCCAAGTATTGAAAAAAAATCAGTGTCAATGTATGATTCCATATAGGATAAGAGGGCATGTGAGAAGGCAGCTCTGGGGCCTGGCGGCCTGTACACCAGTAGACCATAAAACTTGAAAGAGTAATTAAGCCTAATGCAAAAACGTATGGCTTCAGCATGAAGGCCCACTGCAACTTCCCCCTGGACCTTTAAGTAGTCTTTGTACAAGATTGCTATCACCCATCCCCCCCCCCCCCCTTGTTTTCTTGCCTGTCATGGTTCAATAATGCATAGCCAGGTGGCGGAGCAATATTCCAATCTGGGACTGAAGAGTCATCAGTCCACGTCTCTGTCAAGAAGGCTATGTCCCGATTGTGGGCCTGCAATAGTATTTCTAGTTCATGTTTAACGACAGAGCGTGTATTAAGAAGCATGCAGTGGAGACCATGATCCCCTGCAACCACAGAGCCTCTCAGTGACTCTTTGTTCCTGGTATTGGGTGATGTTTGATCCCCAAACTGAGATTCCAGCCCCCTCACTCCCCCTTTTGCCCCGGCTCCCCCATCCCTCTGCGAAATGCTCTCGATTTCCTCATTTAAGCGGTAGCAGCAGTTAATGCAGAGGGACTTCCTCTGCTCCCTCCCAGCATAAGAAAATCACAATTACCGTGTCTAGCTGCTCTCAGTTTCAGTAGTGATTCTCTGGAATAGGCTTGGGTACCAAAACGGCCGGGGGTCCTGGCGGTGGGCACGCTCCGGGCGCAAACTGGTTTGCCTTTGGCGCGCCTTCTACGCACCCGCTGGGCGTTCGTTCGCGCCAGCGTTGCTTTTACAGAGAAATATGCAGAAGACCAGAGCACTGACCCAGAACAGGCGGGCCAGCTCTTACAAGCGGAGCACCGCAGGGTCCGCGTGAGGTGGTGCTAATAATGTGAAATTAGCAGTGCAATAAACAAATTTTAAAACCGCAGTCTAAAATCACAACAAAACCATTTTTAAAACGCTTGTCAGCATACTAGCAGCAAAGGAGTCCTAGTTAATTCCAATTGCCGCTAAGCACAGAGACAGGCTCCACGCTGCAGCTAGCTAAGTGGGCAGTGGGATGATCTGGTTCACATCCTGGCCGACCTACAGCTGCGTCCAAAGGGCTCTGTGAAATAAGGGAGCAGAGGGCGCCATAATCGAAGGGAGTCATGCAGAAGATAGGCTTTTTTTTCTCAGCCGCTCTCGGTGTTTAAATAAAATACATGGCTGTCCCTGGATCTTATGCTTCCTGGTTTCATGTGTAAAAGTTAAAGCGTACATCACTATCACTTCCGCCTTTTATTAAATAGTTTTTAGTGGTGGCAGGTATAGCGCACATTTGGATGGCCCGGAGACTCGCTTTAAATTTCTTCACCATGTGAAAAAGCCTTTTTCAAGCCGTATGAAGTAAATTTTTAATCATCCGATTTAGGTTATTAAATGGAATGAAAACTTGAAGAAATTTGAAGAATTGTTGAGGCGCATTTAGTTATTTTTAACGATATTTTGCTCCTGCATCTTGCAGTCCTGCCAAGTATCAAGCATCAACCGTGACGCTCACACATTTCAATGCGGTGATCCGCATCACCGCACTGAAATGCATTGTCGGCGCCTGTCCACGGGCTCTCTGGTGCTCCGAGAGACTTGCTGCTTGCTGCTGAGCTCCTAAATAGTTAAATCGATCTGCTCTCAGCTCTGTGGAGTGGCTGAGAGCTTTAGCCGCTACAATGTATCCACTCTGCCCTCTGTGTGTTGCCTGGAAACAATGCAGCAAATAGTGGGATCACCGCACTGAAATGCATTGTCACACATTGTGCCACCTACCAGAGCGCGCCACCACGGGCTCTCTGGTGCTCCGAGAGATGTGCTGCTTGCTGCTTAGATCCTAAATAGTTAAACTGATGTGCTCTCAGCTCTGTAGAGTGGCTGAGAGCGCTAGCCGCTTCAATGTATCTGTATCCACTCTGCCAGCTGCCTGCTGTGTGTTGCCTGGAAACAATGCAGCAAATAGTGGCTGCGGCGCCGGCAGCTTTCAGACTCATCACACTGGGGAAAGATACTGCTGTCAATTATCACTGTGGCACACCATGGAGGCCGGGATTAATCCGGATGTGCCGGTAGAGTCCGTGCCTTTCCACGTCTGGAGGTAGTAGGCAGAACGGCGGGGGACTCATCAGAGTCAGTGGTGTGCAACACAAGACTCGAGGCTCTGATAGCTGCCTGCCGCGCAAGAGGCATGAATGTAGATTGCGGCCGGGCCACGCAAAACACTGCAGCACCTCACCTGGTAGCTGAGGCGCTGGGGTGAAAGTCAGTGAGTCAGCTGAGCTCAGCTGTCTAGCGAGACTGGAGCGGCCGCGCGCGTGGGGGGGGGGGAGGGGCGGGACGACTCGCGAGTGGCCAGCACTGAGCAGCCTGGATGAAGCAGGGCTGGGCAGCAGTGCAGTGAGTCACCAGTCGGGTCGTCACTCTGTCTCTGAACTCTTCTAAGTAAGTGATTTAAAGTCCATGCCAGTGTCAGTACGTATAGAAATTGCATCATGCTTGCAAAATTACAGGTACTACAGCAAGAGCTAAAAGTAAGTGTGGCAACTAAATGTGGAAACGAAAGACACCCTGTGTTTAATGAGGTAGCACTGACTGATGCAGGTGTAAGGTTTAGATAGCAAAATCTATATTAGCAATTATGGGCTGTCAAGATGGTACAAAAACCTCACTCTAAAAAAACAGCATGTTCGACCGACTTTGAAACCGGAAGCAAGTGATGTATTAAAGACTAGAGTAAGATGTCTAAGCAACATCCCTTTCCATTCTCGCCCGCTCTTCTTGGATAATTTCCATCTTCCCTTTAGTCCTACTGTCAATACGGTACTTCGGCCCAGTGATCAAAATCAGTTACGATTGATGAGGGATGTATTGGCTAGCGTAGGGCACATGACTCGCCTGTGACGTTTACCTATGTTGTTTTTCCTCCTTTTTCTTTTCACATACGCACTTCTTCTGTGTATTCTGGTAGCCTCTTCCTTTATCCCTCAATTTCTTCTCCCTTTATACTGCCCCACCCCCTTTTTTAAACTAATTTAGATTTTTTCCCGTGTTATAATGCCCTCTTCTCACACACCTGTTCTTTTTTCTCTCATACTCTTGTTCTGTTGCTCTCATTGCCTGCTTTAAGGGTAAATGAGGTCATGAGTCTGTGAGCCTTGGTAGAACAGGTGATGCCGGTTACAACAGTGACAGGGAAAGGGAACTGTGTTCTGATGGGCTTGTGTTTGCAGTGATAGGCACGGAGGAGATGTCAGATGTTAACTATTGGATGTTTAGGTGTAGACAGGTTGTGAAAGACTTTGAATTGGTGACCTAAAGCCTGCGCTAGCGTTCATCTCACGAGGGCTTCATTGTTATGCATTTGTTTACAGTACAGTCCGGTTATAGGAGGGAGCAATAGGGTTAGTGTCCTGCCATTTCTGGTGCTCTGCAACAGTTTCAAGAAGTTCTAGGAGTTTCTTGTTGCTCAAACGGCTGTAATTTCTGATATTTAGACGTTTCTTTCGTCTTCATTGCATGATTTTTGCTCGCGAGAAGTGTCACTCATAGTCGTTGAAATGTCACTCATAATTTCACTCAAATTTGTAAAATGTCACACATGGCAATCTGAAACCTTGGCAGCTATGATCTTGGTTCCATTTTTAACAAGCAATACTTCTCTTGGTGAAATGTCGTGCAGCAGACATCTGTTAATGCATTATTTCCATCTGTTACATTCGTCATAGGCCGCAAGCTTGTACCAGCTCGAGGAGGAGAACCACGAGGCAGCCTCGCGCCTTGAAGAGGTGGTTTATCGCGGTGACATGCTGCTGGAAAAGATACAGAGCGCCCTGGCCGACATAGCACAGTCACAGTTGAAAACTCGAAGTGGACTACAAACTCAGCCTGTTCCCGAGTCTTAGCAGCAGGGGGCAGCACCGGACTATACAAGTCAGCCTAACGCTGATAATTGTTTACCGTTCTAGGTTGTAGGTCAAACAAACTCCAGTACCTGCAGCAGAAAGTAATGGTGTGCCACATCGACAATTGTCACTCATCCAAGCTAATGCGTACGGTGTACTGGTACATCTTGCATTTGGTCAGGTTTGTTCTGCGTTTTGTATATTCTGTAGAACGGGAACGAATACTTCTGTGCTCGAGTGTGTACTTTTATATTCGATCTTTCAATTAGCCCTTTAAAATCTGCATTTACAAGTCATTTGCAAGAGACCTTAAAACATTAATATACATACTGGTTGTATGTTCGTTGTCCAGTTACAGAGGTGGATTTAATTGTAAAAATAAAATTTAAGTTGTATAATTTTTTGTTTTGCGTACTTTTTTAACTAATTATGTGCTGAGGCAGTCCACCCTCACTCATGCTGTGCCCTTTTCTTGGATGTTTGGGACAGTTCCTGCGTAAGCCTTCATAACGCCCCTCTCCCAACCCCACCCTTCAAAATTTCCAGGCCAAATGTATGTCCTTGTTTTTAGGTCTGCCATTAGCCAAGACGTTTTGATTTTAAGAAAATGTATATTCATGCTTATACGGACTTTCAGACGGCTCTATTCATCCATCAGTCTGTCATTCACATTTTGTTATGCCCACAACAGTCGGGGCACAGGGTCAGCACACGTAGCCACTTGCTTCCCTCTCTGTGAATTACGGTATTCTGCCCTTGCACAATGTGCACTTGCACACAGAGTTAGCATTCTTGTACAGTTTTGCAAAATACTTGTCTTTCAGCTCTCCACGGAAATGCATGTGGTTCTTGCTCTCTCCCTGGTGTGCTGCTTACTCGTCCACTTTTCTCCATCTTGCACGTGTGTTGCTTCCCCATGCCCTCTTAGCTCGACCGTTGCTTCTCACCCCTCTTGTTTGTTTTTGTTTTTTTTTAAAAAGATTAACCGTAACTCGGCGCCCCTCCCCGAATGTTTTTCCTTTATATATATTTTTTAGGTTTCTGACTCCCAGCCGTAATTAACTCTGTTGTCAGCTTGCAGCTCTTCTGAGGAGTTTTTCACGCAGAGATTTCTGGGATATTAAATACTAAATAAAAGGGATTGCACTCTTTGCTGCTCATTTAATATTCAATATCCCAAAAGCCAACAAAGGATTAACAGAGGAGAGCTTAGTTGTTTTTTTAAGTGTCAGGGTGTTGGGCAACCAGCGCCGTATGCACTCTGCCTCGTAGTATTGACATTTAAAGATGGCGCCTCGTTTATAAAACTGGAAGTTAGCAGATATTCAGGCTCTTTTCGAGGAATATGCTTTCACTCCCAAATGCTTCATTGAGGTACACTGTATAATAATGTTTTTCCTGCTGAAAAGCAGAGCAGAGGCGACTAATAGGACCAGCACAAACTAGTTCAGACCGACACAAAATTAGAGCCGAGCACCAAAACAGAAGTGGCCCAAACTAGCGAATCAGATAACTAAACAAGTGGCTCATATTCTGCAAACTGTAGTTTTGCATTTGTAAAGCCAGCTGTGGAAGGTGTTTTGCAAGGTATCACAGGTTACAGCCTTAGTGCTTGCTGCAGGCAATGTTGTGGTAATACTAGAGAAATCAACAGTAAACACCGGCCCACCTGGCCATAAATCAGACCCGCACTGATCTGTCAGGCTAGGCCTTCTGGCACTGCCACCTTGCACGTTGGAGCACACACGCAGTGAACTGGGGAGTGGTGGAAACCGAGTGCATTATCAGGCAGGAGCCTCCAACTCTGTGTTTTTCTTTACCTAAGAGCATTAATTAAGGAATGTCATTGGCATGCACGACTGGAAAGCCAAGGGCAGCGTGTTCAGTGTCCCAGACTTCTTTTTTTTTTTTTAAACTATTACATTCCCTTGTTTATTTAATCACCTAATCCTGTCGCAGTGGGATTAAATAATCAAGGTAGCATTATAGTTTACGAAAGGACACTTTACATGCAGTCTGTGTCTTTCACACAGTGCAACAAGGAGCAGGAAGCGCTGCGCTGTTCCAACCATTCTCCAGCTGCTGAGTCCCCAGGGTAGGTCCAGGGACACAGGATCTGTGATAGACTTTCAGGCGATCCCCACTGTGAGAAGTTGGCCTGATATATGATGTTCACTAGTTCTAGTGATCACCTTGTATCAGTCCAAACAACCCTTATGGTGATTGGTTGTAAGTCAACCTTATAGACCAGCTATCCTAATGGTAGCATGGACAAAAGCAGTCTTTAGGCTAAACTCTTTTGGCATGTGAAGCCAGCTGTTTTACCACATATAATCCCTTGAATACCAAGTGAAAGGACACCACACAGGTTGTTATGAAAATAAACAAGTATTTATTAACTAACCTACACCTCTGAACTCTTTATGAGGTCAGAGGGCTAAGCACATGACAAACTCTTAGGAAAAATACGTTTAAGTTGCACGATTTACAATGGTGCCCTAGGGGCACGACAAACCATGTACTTAGTAAGTGGAATGTGAAAGCCAATCAAAGGAATGGAGCTGTCCAGAGGCTGTAGGATCGCTGGGACCACGCTATACTAACTTGAGGTAAGTACTAGGAGGCCCACGGAGCACGTGTGCAGAGTGTGAACTCACACGCAAGATGCGTACAAACGTCTATGGACAGAACAGTTTAAAGAAAAGGTGAGTACGGACGTCCCTGACTAGATAGGACAAAAACGACAATGGAACTGGACACTAGGAGAGTCAAGCTACCCTTGAGCACCGAAATGCTTGTTACCTCACCCACAGGCTGCGGGTGGATAGGTGCCAAGGCGTGTCGGGTTCCGGCGTTGAAGTCTATGGAGCCTGGAGGAAAAGATGCTGCAGGCGGTCAGGAGGAAGATGTCCGGTGTGATCCAAGGGTGGATCAGTGAAGAGTAGAACCTGAAAGCAGAGGGGACAATGTTCAAAGTCACTAGCCAGTGACTGGAGTGGAACCAGATGTCGTCGTCGCGATCAGGTGAAGGTGGACGCTTGTCTCTGCAGCCACGTGGACCAGTTGGTGTCTTCGATGACCAGGATGGAGGCACGAGCTGTCCCACGCAGGCTCTCGCTGTCGTCTCCGGATTCGGGTTCAACAGGCCTTGGCAAAGGCAACCCACGCGCTGAGTGGAAACGGTGTCTGGAGTGGACCAGGAGGGTCCGGGGCGCTCCCCTTTTGGAAGGGAGCAAGGGCCAGTCTGGAGCAACCAGACCAGCAGCAAAGTTGTCGGAGTTCGTCGTCTAGGAGGTCACCAGCCAGCCGGCAAGTGACCAGACAACGCGTCGAGCAGCAACCAGGCAGAAGGGCCCCACGCAGATCTCGTGGAGGCTGGAGGGCTGATCTTCGATGCAGGAGCTGCTCGGCGTCGGGGCTTCTCAGTCCCCAAAGCACTTGGACGAGGAGGCCTCGGAAGTCGTGCTGGAGCGAAGTGCTGCTTCTTTCAAGATGGCCGGTCCCACGTGTCTCGTCGCACCCACGGGTCTCAGCTGTGCTGCAGATGTGGGTAGAGGTCGGAGAGGTCTGGGAGTCCGGGTCTCGTCGGGCTCTGAAGTCTGGATCCTTGCAGGAAGACGACAAAGGGAAGCCGCTGTATGCTGATGGTGCCTGCTGGTGCAGGGTGGACACTCCTTGCCCGCAAGGGAGATATCTTCAGTCTTCTGCGTAGCAGAACGTCGAAGTCCAGAGTTTCTTCTTGGGAAGTTGATCAGGATAATCTAATTTGGAATGGGTCCAGCTCCTACCTTTATCCAGCTAAAGGGGGGCTGCACTACGACTAGGTCCCTCCCCCGGGTGGGACCAGGAAGGGGGTGGTTACACCTCCTATCCTTTGTCCGGTCTTGCGACAGCTCTGGGACTGGAGTGCCCCAGGAACTGGTTCAGACCGGTGTATGCACAGGACACCTTGTGTGCCCCGGGCATGTCTCATTCCTTTCAGCCCTGTCCTACCTAATACACAAAATCCTGTCTGGGGTGGTGCTAGCACCTCCCAAGGCAGGAAACCCTTTGTCCGAGCCTCCCTCGCTGGAAGGACTCCCAGCAGCAGGAGGTCAGACTTGTGTCTGTGGTGGCAGCATCCATTTTGTGATGCTGAGGCTCGTGTTAACTTTAACCGGGGTTCACAGTTACATACATGTTGTGTCCCTCTAGAAGGGTGGAATGCTACCCCCGTCGCCAGAATTGGCGAGGGGGTAGTATTCCAGTTCGTATGACACCTTACTCGACATGTTTTGATAATGCTATACCAAAGTTAGCATTTGACCGCGAGGTTCGTAATGCACTTAAGAGTATATGGTATAGCGTTATCATGGAACCGCTATTAGGACTTGGTTCCGCAAGCTGCAAACGGGCTCAGCTCATGCCAGAGCACCATCTCACATAATTCCCAGCACTCTGCCTTCAGGATTGATAAGGCCTGCCATAGGAGTGACTGATAGGAATATATGTGTCCATTTTAGGTTTAGATATAGGGATACTATATCTAAAGCAAAGGCTGATTACACCACCTTGCCCCAGCTGGTTGATCAGCCAGTTGTGTCAAATTTGGATGGGCAGCCAGGGGTGGCATAATACATGCTGCAGCTCCTGGTAGGCCCTGAGTGCACCTATGCCCTGGGTACCTAGGGTACACTGTACAGGGACTGGTAAGGTGACTCAGTCTAATTGGATATGCACCTAAGGTACATGGATGCCATTTTACAGAGAGAGCAGTGGGCCTGGGGTGCTGAATAGGAGGGCCCCAGGTCAACTAAGTCGAAAAACCAGCAAAACACCAGGCAAAAAGTTGAGGGCAACCATAGTCAGATATCCACCTTCCTACATAACCCCCCCAAACAAAAGAAGATAAGGCTATCCTTGACCAGGTAAGCCTATATTGCCTGAGTGGCCATATGAGGTGGTATATGCACTGGCATGGTTACCCCCTATCTCATGGTCCACTAAGCAATCCCTCACCCTAAGGGTATCTGAGGGTCTCCACCATAGGGAATCTCTACCTGTGGTGTGTTTTGGCAAAGTAAAAGGCTGGTGTTGGGATGGAGTACTGAAGTGAGACTCCACTAATGTTGGGCTCAACTTCCTCCAATCACTATCCACCATATATGCCTTTCTTTCCAGGACTGAGTTGCAGTGAGCTCTCAGGGTCAACCTCTGGCTACCTAAAGCTGGAGGCTGAGTCCCTCTGTTTGGCTTACTGGAGGGACAGGTCAGGTTTGGGGCTTTTAGGTCCCAGGTTTGGCTGTGCCCAACAGTGTCCATCTGTGGGAGGTCCCTAACTAAGTTTAAGGGGGATCCCTCAGGAGTTTGTTTTATTTTCACTTGGCTAGGACTACTAGCTTCAGTGCCCTTAATCTGCTGATTGGGGAGTTCTTTTGGACAGGGGGCCCTTTGGGGTCCACCACTGACCTCCCTGACCTCTACAGCCCTGGGCTGACTGAGGCAGGGTAGAGAGGGGCAGGTTACCTGCTCCAGACTGGGTCCCACCTTGGAAGGGTCCACTGACATCAGGGGTTCTGCCAGGCTAGGCCTGACTACCTCTGGGGCAGTTTCTTCACAAGGGGTCAGATCAGTTCCCTGAGGAGGCTGATCCTTTCCTATAGTCTGGTGGGAGGGAGATTTCTCTTCCTCCTCAATGCTCTCGGTCTGAGTGGAGTGATCCATAGTTTCAGGCTTCACAACACTATTATCTGTCTGAGTTTGAGCTGTGGCCATCACAACTCCACCAACCTTTTTAGGAAGGGACTCAGTTTGGGTATGGGCTGTGACCATCACATCTTTGCCAACCTGTTCAGGGAAGGAATCTGTCTGAGATTGGGCTGTGACTGGCACAGCCCTCCTGACCTGTTCAGGGAGGACATCTTGGACTGGGGCTGTGGCTATCACTGCCCCACTAACCTTACCATGGAGGTCTACCATTTTAAAATGGGTTTCTTGCTCTACCTCAGCCCAGACTGAGATCTCTAAATCATTCCCCAGTAGGCAATCTACAGGAAAGTTTGATGACACTGCCACTCTCTTGGGGCCAGTGACACCTCCCCAGCTGAGATTGACCACTGCTATGGGATGATCTATCTGCACTCCATCAATGTTGGTCACCTGGTATGTGGCCCCAGGTAAAAGTTGCCTTGAGGGGACTAGGCTCTCAGTCACCATGGTGATGCTAGCCCCTGTATCTCTATAGGCCTCAACATTTATACCATTGATGAGGGGCTCCTGTCTGTACTTGTCCAAAGTGTTGGGACAAGCTGTGAAGTTGGCAAACCCCATGCCAGTCTCACAGACAAGAGTACCTAAGTCAGGGGACCTGGTTAGGCCAGAGTCCCCAGGAACTCCCAAAGTAAATCCACCCAAATTCTTGGGGGCAATCCCACCACCTGGGGGATTACTACTAGTAGTAACAGGAGGCTTGGAAGTGTTACTTGGGGGTATGTTCTCCTTATTGTTGTGGGCCCTTGGGCAACTGGTGTCAGTTTTCCAATGGCCTACCTGTGTGCAGGTATGGCAATAAGGTTTCTTTTGGGTATTGGAAGGATTCTGGGACCCACCCTTTTCAGAGGATTTTTGGGGCCTTGATGTGGTTTGATCTGAAGATTTATTCCCACCCTTCCCTTGAGGCTTGGTTGATTCTTTCTTTTGGTCACCACCCTGGTTCTTAGGCCTAATCCTGGTTCTTACCCATTTGTCTGCCCTCTTACCCAATTCTTGTGGAGAGGTCAGATCAGAGTCTACCAGGTGCTGGTGTAATAACTGGTTCTGACAATTATTTAAGATGTGTTCTCTCATAATTAGATTATACAATCCTGTGTAATCAGTAACTTTACTTCCCAGTAACCAGCCTTCAAAAGCCTTAGTGGCACAATCAACAAAGTCAGCCCAATCCTGTGACTGAATTTTGTGGGTGTATCTGAACAGCAACCTGTACTGCTCAGTTGTTAAGCCAAACCCATCAATCAGTGTAATCTTCAGGACTTGGTAATTGTTAGCATCCTCAGCTCTAGTAGTGAGGAGCTTATCTCTACCTTTACCTTCAAAGGAGAGCCACAATATAGCTGCCCACTGACTCTGGGGGATGCACTGGACAGTGCAGGCCCTCTCCAAAGCAGTCATCCATTTGTGGATGTCATCCCCTTGTTTAAAGGGGGGCACTATTTTACTCAGGTGTCTAGTATCAAAACTCCTGTCTTTATCTCTAATGATAATGCTGCCACCAGTGGGGTCTGTCCCACTCAATTTCTGCTCTCTGGCAAAGGCAAGTCTTTCTTGGGCAAGTTCTTCCCTCTTAATGCTCAGATTGACTTCCCTCATCTTAGCTTCATGCTTTCTTCTCTGAGGGGATGTCATCCCTCCTTGAGAAGATGCCTGAGAGAAATGGGTGTGAATAGATCTGTTAGAGCCTCTGGAGAGAGACCTAACTCGTCTATTCCCAAGGTTAAGCCTGCCTGAGGATGGGCCTGGGGGTCCCCCAGTTCCATTCTCATGTATGCTTAAGTTGGCCCTGGTAAGTCTGCTGACTCCTCCCTGACCAGGGTTTACCTCACCATCAGATGAGTCTCCATCTCCCTCTACTTCCTCAGTTTCAGGGAAATTGGAGTTCTCCTCTAGTGGGGGTATGTCTTCCTCTGTAGGATCAGATGGACCTGGGTTAGAAGCCCTTCTGTCATCAAATGTCTTTAAGAGACATATCAGGAAGTTGATTGTAGGGTTAGAACCCTGTTTTAGTTTCTTGGAGGTACACAATTGTCATCTCCTGGAAGCTAAGGGCTGCATATCTTGACATGACCTGTGGAGGGTCAACTGCCACAAGGGGAGCCACTGAGTTCTCTCCTTTGGTAGACATGCTTTTCTAGTGAGGTGTAAGTGGTGCACTTACCTACACTATGGGTTTACCTACTGATCCCTTGCTAAGAGTTGTACTCAGGGTGTGCTACTCCCTTTCTACTACAACAGCTGGTTCAGTAGAACTCAGAGTATTTCTAAGCTTGTTACATGTACCTATGGTACCTTATGTGATCTTTCAAATGATATCTCAAGATTATATTTGGTAAAAACAACAGCAAGCTCAAATCCCAACCGCTGCACACCAATGTGAGAAGTTGGCCTGATATATGATGTGCACTAGTTCTAGTGATCACCTTGTATCAGTCCAAACAACCCTTATGGTGATTGGTTGTTAGTCAACCTTGTAGGCCAGCTATCCTAATGGTAGCATGGACAAAAGCAGTCTTTAGGCTAAACTCTTTTGGCAAGTGAAGCCAGCTGTTTTACCACATATAATCCCTTGAATACCAAGTGAAAGGACACCACACAGGTTGTTATGAAAATAAACAAGTATTTATTAACTAACATACACCTCTGAACTCTTTATGAGGTCAGAGGACTAAGCACATGACAAACTCTTAAGAAAAATACGTTTAAGTTGCACGATTTACAATGGTGCCCTAGGGGCACGACAAACCATATACTAAGTAAGTGGAATGTGAAAGCCAATCAAAGGAATGGAGCTGACCAGAGGCTGTAGGATCGCTGGGACCACGCTATACTAACTTGAGGTAAGTACTAGGAGGCCCACGGAGCGCGTGTGCAGAGTGTGAACTCACACGCGAGATGCGTACAAACGTCTATGGACAGAACAGTTTAAAGAAAAGGTGAGTACGGACGTCCCTGACTAGATAGGACAAAAACGAAAATGGAACTGGACACTAGGAGAGTCAAGCTACCCTTGAGCACCGAAATGCTCGTGTTACCTCACCCACAGGCTGCGGGTGCATAGGTGCCAAGTCGTGTCGGGTTCCGGCGTTGAAGTCTATGGAGCCTGGAGGAAAAGATGCTGCAGGCGGTCAGGAGGAAGATGTCCGGTGTGATCCAAGGGTGGATCAGTGAAGAGTAGAACCTGAAAGCAGAGGGGACAATGTTCAAAGTCACTTGCCAGTGACTGGAGTGGAACCAGGAGTGGAACCAGATGTCGTCGTCGCGATCACGTGAAGGTGGACGCTTGTCTCTGCAGCCACGTGGACCAGGTGGTGTCTTCGACCAGGATGGAGGCACGAGCTGTCCCACGCAGGCTCTCGCTGTCGGCGGTGTCGTCTCCGGATTCGGGTTCAACAGGCCTTGGCAAAGGCAACCCACGCGGTGAGTGGAAACGGCGTCTGGAGTAGACCAGGAGGGTCCGGGGTGCTCCTCTTTTGGAAGGGAGCAAGGGCCAGTCTGGAGCAACCAGACCAGCAGCAAAGTTGTCGGAGTTCGTCGTCTAGGAGGTCACCAGCCAGCCGGCAAGTGACCAGACAACGCGTCGAGCAGCAACCAGGCAGAAGGGCCCCACCAGAGGGCAACCATAGTCAGATATCCACCTTCCTACATAACCCCCCCAAACAAAAGAAGATAAGGCTATCCTTGACCAGGTAAGCCTATATTGCCTGAGTGGCCATATGAGGTGGTATATGCACTGGCATGGTTACCCCCTATCTCATGGTCCACTAAGCAATCCCTCACCCTAAGGGTATCTGAGGGTCTCCACCATAGGGAATCTCTACCTGTGGTGTGTTTTGGCAAAGTAAAAGGCTGGTGTTGGGATGGAGTACTGAAGTGAGACTCCACTAATGTTGGGCTCAACTTCCTCCAATCACTATCCACCATATATGCCTTTCTTTCCAGGACTGAGTTGCAGTGAGCTCTCAGGGTCAACCTCTGGCTACCTAAAGCTGGAGGCTGAGTCCCTCTGTTTGGCTTACTGGAGGGACAGGTCAGGTTTGGGGCTTTTAGGTCCCAGGTTTGGCTGTGCCCAACAGTGTCCATCTGTGGGAGGTCCCTAACTAAGTTTAAGGGGGATCCCTCAGGAGTTTGTTTTATTTTCACTTGGCTAGGACTACTAGCTTCAGTGCCCTTAATCTGCTGATTGGGGAGTTCTTTTGGACAGGGGGCCCTTTGGGGTCCACCACTGACCTCCCTGACCTCTACAGCCCTGGGCTGACTGAGGCAGGGTAGAGAGGGGCAGGTTACCTGCTCCAGACTGGGTCCCACCTTGGAAGGGTCCACTGACATCAGGGGTTCTGCCAGGCTAGGCCTGACTACCTCTGGGGCAGTTTCTTCACAAGGGGTCAGATCAGTTCCCTGAGGAGGCTGATCCTTTCCTATAGTCTGGTGGGAGGGAGATTTCTCTTCCTCCTCAATGCTCTCGGTCTGAGTGGAGTGATCCATAGTTTCAGGCTTCACAACACTATTATCTGTCTGAGTTTGAGCTGTGGCCATCACAACTCCACCAACCTTTTTAGGAAGGGACTCAGTTTGGGTATGGGCTGTGACCATCACATCTTTGCCAACCTGTTCAGGGAAGGAATCTGTCTGAGATTGGGCTGTGACTGGCACAGCCCTCCTGACCTGTTCAGGGAGGACATCTTGGACTGGGGCTGTGGCTATCACTGCCCCACTAACCTTACCATGGAGGTCTACCATTTTAAAATGGGTTTCTTGCTCTACCTCAGCCCAGACTGAGATCTCTAAATCATTCCCCAGTAGGCAATCTACAGGAAAGTTTGATGACACTGCCACTCTCTTGGGGCCAGTGACACCTCCCCAGCTGAGATTGACCACTGCTATGGGATGATCTATCTGCACTCCATCAATGTTGGTCACCTGGTATGTGGCCCCAGGTAAAAGTTGCCTTGAGGGGACTAGGCTCTCAGTCACCATGGTGATGCTAGCCCCTGTATCTCTATAGGCCTCAACATTTATACCATTGATGAGGGGCTCCTGTCTGTACTTGTCCAAAGTGTTGGGACAAGCTGTGAAGTTGGCAAACCCCATGCCAGTCTCACAGACAAGAGTACCTAAGTCAGGGGACCTGGTTAGGCCAGAGTCCCCAGGAACTCCCAAAGTAAATCCACCCAAATTCTTGGGGGCAATCCCACCACCTGGGGGATTACTACTAGTAGTAACAGGAGGCTTGGAAGTGTTACTTGGGGGTATGTTCTCCTTATTGTTGTGGGCCCTTGGGCAACTGGTGTCAGTTTTCCAATGGCCTACCTGTGTGCAGGTATGGCAATAAGGTTTCTTTTGGGTATTGGAAGGATTCTGGGACCCACCCTTTTCAGAGGATTTTTGGGGCCTTGATGTGGTTTGATCTGAAGATTTATTCCCACCCTTCCCTTGAGGCTTGGTTGATTCTTTCTTTTGGTCACCACCCTGGTTCTTAGGCCTAATCCTGGTTCTTACCCATTTGTCTGCCCTCTTACCCAATTCTTGTGGAGAGGTCAGATCAGAGTCTACCAGGTGCTGGTGTAATAACTGGTTCTGACAATTATTTAAGATGTGTTCTCTCATAATTAGATTATACAATCCTGTGTAATCAGTAACTTTACTTCCCAGTAACCAGCCTTCAAAAGCCTTAGTGGCACAATCAACAAAGTCAGCCCAATCCTGTGACTGAATTTTGTGGGTGTATCTGAACAGCAACCTGTACTGCTCAGTTGTTAAGCCAAACCCATCAATCAGTGTAATCTTCAGGACTTGGTAATTGTTAGCATCCTCAGCTCTAGTAGTGAGGAGCTTATCTCTACCTTTACCTTCAAAGGAGAGCCACAATATAGCTGCCCACTGACTCTGGGGGATGCACTGGACAGTGCAGGCCCTCTCCAAAGCAGTCATCCATTTGTGGATGTCATCCCCTTGTTTAAAGGGGGGCACTATTTTACTCAGGTGTCTAGTATCAAAACTCCTGTCTTTATCTCTAATGATAATGCTGCCACCAGTGGGGTCTGTCCCACTCAATTTCTGCTCTCTGGCAAAGGCAAGTCTTTCTTGGGCAAGTTCTTCCCTCTTAATGCTCAGATTGACTTCCCTCATCTTAGCTTCATGCTTTCTTCTCTGAGGGGATGTCATCCCTCCTTGAGAAGATGCCTGAGAGAAATGGGTGTGAATAGATCTGTTAGAGCCTCTGGAGAGAGACCTAACTCGTCTATTCCCAAGGTTAAGCCTGCCTGAGGATGGGCCTGGGGGTCCCCCAGTTCCATTCTCATGTATGCTTAAGTTGGCCCTGGTAAGTCTGCTGACTCCTCCCTGACCAGGGTTTACCTCACCATCAGATGAGTCTCCATCTCCCTCTACTTCCTCAGTTTCAGGGAAATTGGAGTTCTCCTCTAGTGGGGGTATGTCTTCCTCTGTAGGATCAGATGGACCTGGGTTAGAAGCCCTTCTGTCATCAAATGTCTTTAAGAGACATATCAGGAAGTTGATTGTAGGGTTAGAACCCTGTTTTAGTTTCTTGGAGGTACACAATTGTCATCTCCTGGAAGCTAAGGGCTGCATATCTTGACATGACCTGTGGAGGGTCAACTGCCACAAGGGGAGCCACTGAGTTCTCTCCTTTGGTAGACATGCTTTTCTAGTGAGGTGTAAGTGGTGCACTTACCTACACTATGGGTTTACCTACTGATCCCTTGCTAAGAGTTGTACTCAGGGTGTGCTACTCCCTTTCTACTACAACAGCTGGTTCAGTAGAACTCAGAGTATTTCTAAGCTTGTTACATGTACCTATGGTACCTTATGTGATCTTTCAAATGATATCTCAAGATTATATTTGGTAAAAACAACAGCAAGCTCAAATCCCAACCGCTGCACACCAATGTGAGAAGTTGGCCTGATATATGATGTGCACTAGTTCTAGTGATCACCTTGTATCAGTCCAAACAACCCTTATGGTGATTGGTTGTTAGTCAACCTTGTAGGCCAGCTATCCTAATGGTAGCATGGACAAAAGCAGTCTTTAGGCTAAACTCTTTTGGCAAGTGAAGCCAGCTGTTTTACCACATATAATCCCTTGAATACCAAGTGAAAGGACACCACACAGGTTGTTATGAAAATAAACAAGTATTTATTAACTAACATACACCTCTGAACTCTTTATGAGGTCAGAGGACTAAGCACATGACAAACTCTTAAGAAAAATACGTTTAAGTTGCACGATTTACAATGGTGCCCTAGGGGCACGACAAACCATATACTAAGTAAGTGGAATGTGAAAGCCAATCAAAGGAATGGAGCTGACCAGAGGCTGTAGGATCGCTGGGACCACGCTATACTAACTTGAGGTAAGTACTAGGAGGCCCACGGAGCGCGTGTGCAGAGTGTGAACTCACACGCGAGATGCGTACAAACGTCTATGGACAGAACAGTTTAAAGAAAAGGTGAGTACGGACGTCCCTGACTAGATAGGACAAAAACGAAAATGGAACTGGACACTAGGAGAGTCAAGCTACCCTTGAGCACCGAAATGCTCGTGTTACCTCACCCACAGGCTGCGGGTGCATAGGTGCCAAGTCGTGTCGGGTTCCGGCGTTGAAGTCTATGGAGCCTGGAGGAAAAGATGCTGCAGGCGGTCAGGAGGAAGATGTCCGGTGTGATCCAAGGGTGGATCAGTGAAGAGTAGAACCTGAAAGCAGAGGGGACAATGTTCAAAGTCACTTGCCAGTGACTGGAGTGGAACCAGGAGTGGAACCAGATGTCGTCGTCGCGATCACGTGAAGGTGGACGCTTGTCTCTGCAGCCACGTGGACCAGGTGGTGTCTTCGACCAGGATGGAGGCACGAGCTGTCCCACGCAGGCTCTCGCTGTCGGCGGTGTCGTCTCCGGATTCGGGTTCAACAGGCCTTGGCAAAGGCAACCCACGCGGTGAGTGGAAACGGCGTCTGGAGTAGACCAGGAGGGTCCGGGGTGCTCCTCTTTTGGAAGGGAGCAAGGGCCAGTCTGGAGCAACCAGACCAGCAGCAAAGTTGTCGGAGTTCGTCGTCTAGGAGGTCACCAGCCAGCCGGCAAGTGACCAGACAACGCGTCGAGCAGCAACCAGGCAGAAGGGCCCCACCAGATCTCGTGGAGGCTGGAGGGCTGATCTTCGATGCAGGAGCTGCTCGGGGTCGGGGCTTCTCAGTCCCCAAAGCACTTGGACGAGGAGGCCTCGGAAGTCGTGCTGGAGCTAAGTGCTGCTTCTTTCAAGATGGCCGGTCCCACGTGTCTCATCGCACCCACGGGTCTCAGCTGTGCTGCAGATGTGGGTAGAGGTCGGAGAGGTCTGGGAGTCCGGGTCTCGTCGGGCTCTGAAGTCTGGATCCTTGCAGGAAGACGACAAAGGGAAGCCGCTGTACGCTGATGGTGCCTGCTGGTGCAGGGTGGACACTCCTTGCCCACAAGGGAGATATCTTCAGTCTTCTGCGTAGCAGAACGTCGAAGTCCAGAGTTTCTTCTTGGGAAGTTGATCAGGATAATCTAATTTGGAATGGGACCAGCTCCTACCTTTATCCAGCTAAAGGGGGGCTGCACTACGACTAGGTCCCTCCCCCGGGTGGGACCAGGAAGGGGGTGGTTACACCTCCTATCCTTTGTCCGGTCTTGCGACAGCTCTGGGGCTGGAGTGCCCCAGGAACTGGTTCAGACCGGTGTATGCACAGGACACCTTGTGTGCCCCGGGCATGTCTCATTCCTTTCAGCCCTGTCCTACCTAATACACAAAATCCTGTCTGGGGTGGTGCTAGCACCTCCCAAGGCAGGAAACCCTTTGTCCGAGCCTCCCTCGCTGGAAGGACTCCCAGCAGCAGGAGGTCAGACTTGTGTCTGTGGTGGCAGCATCCATTTTGTGATGCTGAGGCTCGTGTTAACTTTAACCGGGGTTCACAGTTACATACATGTCGTGTCCCTCTAGAAGGGTGGAATGCTACCCCCATCGCCAGAATTGGCGAGGGGGTAGTATTCCAATTCGTATGACACCTTACTCGACATGTTTTGATAATGCTATACCAAAGTTAGCATTTGACCGCAAGGTTTGTAATGCACTTAAGAGTATATGGTATAGCGTTATCATGGAACAGCTATTAGGACTTGGTTCCGCAAGCTGCAAATGGGCTCAGCTCATGCCAGAGCACCATCTCACATAATTCCCAGCACTCTGCCTTCAGGATTGATAAGGCCTGCCATAGGAGTGACTGATAGGAATATGTGTGTCCATTTTAGGTATAGATATAGGGATACTATATCTAAAGCAAAGGGTGATTACACCACCTTGCCCCAGCTGATTGATCAGCCAGTTGTGTCAGATTTGGATGGCCAGCCAGGGGTGGCATAATACATGCTGCAGCCCCTGGTAGGCCCTGAGTGCACCTATGCCCTGGGTACCTAGGGTACACTGTACAGGGACTGATAAGGTGACTCAGTCTAATTGGATATGCACCTAAGGTACATGGATGCCATTTTACAGAGAGAGCAGTGGGCCTGGGGTCCTGAATAGCAGGGCCCCAGGTCAACTAAGTCGAAAAACAAGCAAAACACCAGGCAAAAAGTTGGGGGCAACCATAGTCAGATATCCACCTTCCTACACCCACTGCTTCAGGTTGAAAAAAACAAAGCTTTTCAAAAACTGTTTGAAAATCAGGCCTATTTAATGTCATCTTGGACTTCCATGTTTCACTCCAGCAATCCTCTGCCATGCTGACATGGATGCCCCAAGGCCTCCCCTAATATTCAGTCCATAGGGGCTGTGCTAGTTAAGTCCACAGTCATCAGGCTACTTGTGGGGCACCATGAGCTCACCCAGCGCCACTGGCAAGCGCTGCCTTACTCCTGCTTTTAAAGCAGTGTGCTGCTTTAATGCAAATTACCAGTCAACTATGTGGACGTAGCTATAACTTGTGCAGCAAGTGCAGAGACACAGGCATCCATCAAGCTATTTGAAGGGCGCACCTAGTTCAGGCTGTTTTAGAACTACCCAAGTGTGAACCCGGCTTCACTACTCGTCAGCAAGTTGGCAAATAAAGATATCCGCAAACGGATCCTATGTTTGCATTGTCAGGAGTTAATGCTACGTTTACTGGATGTGGGGTCAGTTTGAGAACAAATGTCCTCTGCTGGGCATCGTGACTGCAACTGCCTGGTTAGCTCAGAGAATATTCTATAAACTGTTCCAACCAAATACAACCCGTTGCTTGCCAAGCAGGCAGCCAGTTCTGTTGCTGATATTGACGTCTTGGCGAGTTTGGCCGACAGTTTCTCTGTTCCAAGTGACTGATAGCCCATCCACCTTATCACAAGTGCCAGTGGCGTAACGAAACGTGAGTAGGCCCCCCTGCAAAATATACTGAAGGGGCCCCGCACACTCACATCAGTAGGGGCTGAGAGGCCCCCTCCAGTATGGGTAAGCCTGGGGGGCCCCGCACTGCGAGGGCCTTTGTTACACCCCTGATAAGCGTCATAGGATAGAATGAACTTGCAGCAAGTCAAACGGGATGCCATCACATTCTGATGGAGTAACCTGTCCGCCATACTCTTAATCAGCCCACGTCTTTTCTTTTCCTTATTTTTTTTTTTATGGATTGAATACATTAGTGCAGCAAAAAAGCAACATTTTTGCCCACAATCCCGCAAATGATCTGGAGCTCACTGTTGGGAAAAAGTTGGCAAATCAGTTGTATATTTCTGGGATTTTTTTTCCAACAAATTTTTCCCAATGCATGCCACTTCGTATGACTTTATATCTGCTTCCTATGATTTCTCTGTAAGGCAAAGTTGCATGCTTTGTGTAATATGAACACCAGATATTTTCAGTATGTTGATTTACCTAGGTAGCCTTGAGCCCTTTCTGTCCATGTGTTTCTTTCAGCAGCGTGAGGTCTTGGTTTACTGTGTATAAAACCTCTTCTGCTTGGCCTCTGTAAGGTAATGTTCATATATCATTGCGTGCTACATCTATGCCCAACTCACCCCAGAAACTGATGGGACTGACTCCATATGGAGTCGCGCTGAAGTTCTACTTTAAGTATGATGCAGCGGAACAGTGCTTTGCCAAATTTTACCATCATAAACCAATTTCAGCACCTACCAGTCCCTTTCGCTGCATAATTTAAAACATGACACCAAAACAGGTTACCAATATTAATATTGTTTAAGTGGTCCTCTCTCCGATGGACCTTTTAGAGTAGACCGGGATTGGCAAAGGATAGACAGAATCCTAACCTTATAAATCCTAAAATGAGGAAATAATTCAAACACTATAACCAAATTGACATTAATAATGACAACCTCTGTTTACTTATCAACTTGCTTTTATCTAATTTTTAAGAAATTGTGAATGCTCATCAAGTACAATACAGCTTGAATCATAGATCATCACTGAAGAGAAACGTCAATACAGTAATTCATAATAGCATCTTGCAACGAGCCATGACTGAGCGGATAGGTGAAGAGACAAATGAGCCTTTGCAAATAAGATCAATGCTAATTCAGAATATCATACAAACCTAAGAACAACTATAGCACAAAATGCTAATAGTCAGAAGAGCTACCCTCCCGCCAGAAGAGTAAGCTGGGGCACCCTCACAAAGGTATGAGGAGCAAAGTTAGAGTCAGGCTCCACAGAACAGCCAGCCAGTTAAGTAAGAAAAACAGCAACACAGCCCTCTCCTCTCGCAGAGTCAAAGTCTCTCCCTCAAGCCTGCCTCACTATACATCCTAACACTAGTAATTATACCCAAATTCACTAAAGATCCAGCCCCCCATGTATCAAAACACAAAAATTCACGATTCCAATGGACTAGGCCAGGGGGTGTCCGATCACTTCGCTTCCAGTGCACCTTACTCTCAACAGTTCCTTTGTCTTCAGAAAATCATCGTCCTTCAGTAGAGAACACTCCGATAATCTCTTCCGCAGCTTGCACATGGCGCTCAGTAGCATTGTAATAAAACTTTCAGCGCGATTGTCCACAAGAACAGGTTATCTGGTCGGCAAGGAAATTCCATTATTAACATTCATTACTTCCTCTGCACAACCATGGCCCTCATCGGGAACTCTCGAAGGACAAAATACATTTCTTAACAGCCTACATTTTAGAAAGCAAATTAAACGTAAAAAGACTTTTGAGGCCTTCTCTGTAGAACAGTAAAGTGTGCTTTTTCTCTAGGAAAGCAAATACGCAAATAATTTTCATGTCACTACAAAACTTCATTATTAATGCTTTGCATTTCTCTACACATTATGCACACAGTTTGGCAGTTAGTGCAAAGAAAAATCTATTTTTTAAAACTCATGGCTTCTATAATTATTTTCTTTTGGCTGTTATTTCTGCATTAACCATTCACGTTTGCGGCCTACTAGAAAAGCACTGGAAATACTGATCTCTTTCCAGCACACATTTGCACAAGTTCATGTTCTCCCCGTTTTTAGTTTTTCACTGTTAATTTTCACACAACTTTTGTTAGTGATCCACACAGTGAGCAGTTTGATCACAGCAGGTTTTATTTAGCAAAAACCCTGCTCCATCAAGTATTATTACACTCCATAACAGTTACTCATTCGAGGTCCACATTTTTAGACAACAGTAGTGTGCTGTGATGAACTTACAGTTCTGATCCTCTTACCGCAGGCTTGGCTGAAGCCTGGTAGATGGCTGCATATCAGGGAGACTTGAACTGTTTCTGTATGAACAGGGAGCTGGTGCTCGCCCCTGCAATATGCAGGGATCTTCAGGCCTCCACTGTGATTTCTGGCAAGGCAGATTTTTCCGCAGATTCTTGTGATGTCAATAAACAGTCATTATAATAGCTGTTATTTAAAGTGCTTTATAAACAGGAGTGCAAAATAAAGCACTATATAAAAACTCTGGTATTTATTGACAACAAGTGACAAAGTTGCTCCTGTTTGTAGTAGGCTTCCAATTGATTAAGATTAGTCATGTGACGTTGCCAGTGAACGACAGCGTCACTTTGCAGGAGGCTTCTGACCGCTTCTAGTCTGTATTGATAGCCGCCAGACCACTCTTTTTTTTAAAGCATCGGAAGGACATTCGGATGTGGCAATGAAAGATGAGGAAACGTTGAAGACTGTTTTTTCCATGTTTGTAATGCACCATGAGCTGGAAGAGCTTTTATAAGAATATTGTTTGTATCTCCAAGGCATGTTTTTATTCAGTCCGGTATTAGCCAAGCCCTTTTAGTTTTTGTAAACGTTCTTAAAAACAGTACATACATACTGGGACTTTCAGTCGTCCCTCTTTTTTTTTCTTTTCGAGGAACCAGAGAAGCAGGCAGTCCGTCGTGAAACAACAGGAAAAGATTCCTATAACACGAGGACATGACGTTAATGCCTCTGGTTCTATAACTTAAAGACTAACAGTTACCAGAGAAGTGAGCAGTCCTTTGCGGATTATTAGAGAAACTGAATCTATTTCTGCAAGGACAAGACTTAGGCGCCTCTGGATTTTAACACTTTAGAGAAGAGCAGCAATACACATTGGGCACAACAATTCTGAACTGACTGTATGCCCACGTACCTATAGTAACAGGAGCACCATATCGGTAGCACGACCCAGACACACAGTTTTATAATTTGCGTCCAACAATGGATTAAAATAAAAATTCAATTCAACCCTCGCATACGGACTCCAAGGGTAACTATATTGACCCCAATACCTCGACAGAAATTAAAAGGTGTCTTGATAAAGGTGGACAAAAATTTGGAAAACCACCGAAACGCGTCAACGCTTCACCCAGTATAATTCAGGATCTCGACATCTTTGCTGATATACTGTATTATAGTGCACATAGCTTAGGTGTTAACAATAGAGTCCGAATATACAATCAGTATTGCACAAGTTCCATGTCTTACAGTCTTTTCTGTCCTTGTGATTCAATCTTGCTGGCCAAAATTGAATGTTAAAAAAACTTTTTATTGTTTTATCTGTGTTGAGTGGGTTCCACTTTGGACCACTCTCCTTTTAACATTTGTATTTTCAAATAAATTGTAAGAATTCTTTATATATACTTGTATTTTGTAATTTTTTTTCTCCTTGACCCTCTGGCTTCTCCCATGTATTTACGTTCAAGGGAACACTTTATTTCATCACCTATTTACAAGGTGCCTGGCGGAACCTTTGGCATTACAAACTGGGGTTGTCAACCTGTATGAGTGGCCCTAAAATGGTGGACACCCTTTTCCCTCATGTGAGCGACTCCCATTGGAGCCTCCCTGAACTCTGGCCTTTTGAGGTTTTGGCGCCCTTTGTTTGACTCACATTCCTGTTAGGAATCCCTTTGTTTTCCTCAGATACACAAAATGGCTGCTCTAGAGCCACAGTACGGTGGCTACTAGTGACCAAGATATACCTCAAAAATGCCAAGGCATTGTCACAGCCAGAGAAGGTTCTAGAACCTTCTGGCTCGTGCCAGCACATCAGGGCACTGGCTATAAAAGGCACAGTCCCTGGCGGCCATTTTAGAAAGAAGAAAAGAAGGAGATTCCAGACTTGACACCAGATTGACACCTGCCCTGTTGACCCCCTGAGGTGGCTGGTAGTGTAGGCAGTAGAGTAGCAAAGGTTGTTGGCGTTGTTTCTGACTGGCGTTCCAGTCAGCTGCGTGAGTGGTGACCTTGTGCCTGCCCAGCAAGTGCCTCATTGCCCCAAAGACTGTGGCCATACTTGTAGTGCCTCCCCGCCCCCCCCGGTGGTGATATTGTGACTAATACTGCGTGTCGCGAGGCGAGAGCAAGTTCGCCGCAACCGTGATCTTCAGAAGTGCCCCCTTCGCGACAGGCGCCTCCAGGGGGGAGCTCGGACGTCTCCGAGCCCCACCGCCGTAGAGTGCTTCCTGTGCGGACTGAAGGTGAGGTGGTGCGCCGGGGCGGGGAAAGGCCGGCCTTCATTGGGCGAGACTAGTCTCTGCCCCTTCCCCAGTGAGCCGGAAGCTGTAGCTGTGGGCGGGATCCACCCCGTATGAGGAAGTCGGAGGGAGAACCGTGGAGCCCCTGAAAACCCTGTCGCTGGCGTGAGAAGTGCTGTGCCCTGACTGAATCGCTTACCGATTGCAGCCGAGGCGGGCCCGTTTCTTCAGGTGGGGTGCAGCGTTGTGAAGGAACTGTGAACCGGCATTCATTTGACTGAGCGCGAAGGTTGTGTGACCCCTCCGGCAGCCCGTTCGTCTGTCTAAAGACTTTGAACTGGTGCCGCCTGTGTGCTAGCGGTGTCAAAGCCTGTAGGCGCGCATAGATTCCACCGGCAAGCAGAGATCTCACCCCGGTGGCAGCGGAGTGCAAATGCTGTATTCACTGTTTCCTTTTAGATACACTCGCATTACTCCCTGAGTGAACCCTAAAGAGTCTAAAGCTTATTTTGTGCCTAGGGAAGCCCGTACTCATTATCGTTGAAACCACCGTGAACTGTAAGAGTTATCTTTCCAAGCTGAAACGTATTGCAAGTGTTATCTTCCTAAAGCATTTAATTGGTGGCAGCGATACCAGAATGAACATGTGGTTATTTATTTAAATGAACCAGTATTTATTCTGCTATATAAAAGTGATATTTATTTGTGATATTTATTCCTGATATTTATTCTATTTATCTTGCTATTTATTCCTGAAGATCTATTTACAGTATTTATTTCAGTAACTGAATCCCAGAGATTTGTGACTAAAGAAATGTGAATGTGCTTTCCCAACTGAACCCTATTTACAACCGAGAACGTTTACATAAAGGAATCATATTTTTCTACAGCAGTGGTGTGGTGTCCTTCTTTTTGGTGTGACTGCGCAGGGAGTTATTATTGGGTCAGAGCCGGCTTAACACTAAAGCCTTCACTTGCCTTGTCACTTGAGCCAAGCTACCCCCCTTTGTGCTGGGCTTGCCCATCGCAGGTTCAACAGTGACAAGACCAAAATCATATATATTCCAGGAGACTCTGGCCGAATCCTTGCAGGTCTCCTCCTCTGGTTCAACCAGCCCTACCTCGAGACGCCCCTACCCAGCCAGGGTCCTTCCAGACGTTGTTCACCTTACCCCTGTTGAGCCGATCTGACCCTCACTGCTTTCCGCAGCACCTATTCTAATTGCAACCCGGTTCTGAAGATGATCCTGACGAGAGAGGATCGAAACTTCGTCGACTGTTCAGCGCAGTAGATGGCGCATTCGCCTTCGTGGCTAAAATTAAAAAAACTCCTCAATTTTACCATGATTTTTGCTTTATAATGTATTCACAAGCTACATGTATCATTTGTTTTCACTGTATATATCTAAGCACCTTGACACCATGCACCGTCCCTGCTGATCACAATTGTCACTTGCGTAACCACTTCCTATGTCACCCTCACATGTCTAGCACCAAGTCCAATTCGAGTTGTTTTGCATTTATTGATGTACAGTGCTGTTACAGCTGTATATCCCATGTTTTTTCCTTCCTTTAATTATACGATGCCTTTAGCACGTTTTGAAATAATCAAGTCTCCTTGTCTCTGTGTGCGTAATACTTTTAGTATACCTATTCGAATTGCCTTTAAATGACACCAGTTGAGATACTGTTGTTTATTTTCACATACCTACCCTAATCTCAACGTGGTTTAAGGGTTACCCTCCTGTAGGTCTGTAAAAGTAGTCAGAATTGGGCATTCGGGGAAGACTAAAACCATCATGGACAAAGCAAAGAAAATAAGTGGCTTTCTTAAAAATGGAAATTAAGGAACTTCCTTATGTGACAGTCATAGGTAACAAAGAGCAAACTATTCACCTACTTAAAGTTTTTTTGGTGCAACCATGTCTTGGAGGGTATACACGTGCTTCGTAACGAATGTGAAAAGGAAAAAGTTATCACTAGTCAATGTGTGATTGCGGAGTGAATGGTATGACCGAATATGTTGGACATGTGCATTTAGATGGTTATATGAAGGAGTGATGGATCAAGAGCATGTTAAAGGATCAAGAGATCCATTGTCCAGGTCTGCAGAGTACTGGTGTTTCGAGATGTTTTCTTGTGCTCTGAGTTTCAGAAGATGTTTACCCACATATTCTCCGTCAGTGAAACTGGTAGGAACATCATACAAAATGTACTTTTTGGAATGTATTGCTCTATTACTGCTCTTCTACTGCAAAACCAAGGTCGGGCTGAGGTTGTATTATGCAACAAAGGGAAGACAAACATTGTAAAGGCTGTAATGGTTGAGCTATAAATGTCAAACATGACTTCCTTAATGAGTGATAAGTGATGTTTAATACAGAGGGAGAGCCCTCCAGGGGCGGCATAGCAACTGAATACATTCCTGCACTAAGCATCATACAAAACTGTTGGGAAGCAAAACCCTGATACAGTACCCCTTGTGCACAGTGCTTCAAATACTATCCTACCAGGCTTCTTCGCCTGCACTGAGAACCATGTGCCACTATGCTTTTGAGGAACCATGCCTGGTTCTGGTTACAGTATAGCGCTTACATCTACTGAAGAAGGGGTTACAAACCAGGTGTTTTCTCACAATTAGGGGAGACAACAGTCCCCAGAACAGTGCAAAGAGAGCCTGGTTATTGGTTACAAATGACTAGATCATTGGCACAGGCCTTTTACTTGCATCACAGATGATGACTCGTACTCCTTGTTTAAATTCAATTAAATCTCTCTTCACTTTGACCTAGGAGTCCATGACTGGATAGCATACCCTTTCATAGGATTTGCCTGTCTGCAGTTTAAAATATGTGCAAACACGGAGTACAGTTCCTCTTGAAACATAACTCTCTGTGCTTACCTCTCATACCGTTCAGTTTTCTTTGTTCAGCTGACGTAAAAAAACTGCAGTCCTAGCAGGCATCTTATCTGAGATGGAGGCCATGTTGTAATATTCCACAAGCAACAGTGACTTTTATAGGATTGTACGCATCTTTGCACCACACAAAGGGAGATGGACAAACTTGGTTGTATGGCTCTAAATAAGAGTATAGCTTTTCTTTCAAGTAGCTAGTTGATTTTGGTTGGATAGCAATCATATGTTGCCTTAACTCCGCTCTTAATGTTGCATTATATTGAAACAGGTTTGGTAGCCTCCACAGAGAAGCAAAGAACAGACCAGAGAAAGGGCCTTCCTTTTTAGGTCTCGGCCTGCGATGGCTGCGCACATGCGCAGTCTCGCTAGCGAGACTTAATGACTTGGAGTGAGTTTCACTAGCAAGGTTAAGCCCTGCCCCTCTTTTCCATTGACTGGCGTCAAAGTTCATGCTGAACGGTGGCCAGCCATTGGAAAAGAGGTCCCAGTGGCGTACTTCTTTCTATTTAAGCCCCCTCCTTTTCAGACTGGCTTCCTTGACATCCTGCTGTGGTAAAAGGTTTCTTATCTTCTTTATGGGGGTATCTGTTTCACCCCATAAAGAAGATAAAAACCTTGTACCACGCGTGTAAGTCCGGCCAAGCCCGTCTAAGTGGGACAGCTCTAAAAGAGGAAAGTCTACGTCATGCTGAGCGCTTGTTTTAATAGAGAAATCGTGTTTCACGGCACCTGGTTCTGAGGATTAAAACCTGTTAACGACTGCAGTGGGAAGGCACACGGTAACGTAAACAAGCACTAACTGTACGTACGAAGTCTGACGAGGGTGTCCTCTTGTGCAACGTACGAAGTCTGACGAGGGTGTCCTTATGTGCAAGGACCTACGGCGGCAGTGTCTGGTGGCGCTTCGCCTGCTCCATCATCGGAGTGTTGTCCTGCGCCTTCCTGCGGCGGCCGCTACGCGGCGAAGACTGTAGCGGTGCAGGGTCCCGTCAAGTCTGCGGTGAACCCCGATTGACTGCCGCTGGTGAGTTGCTGCCTCCCCTGACTCGTGCTACGTCCTGTACCAGCCCGCTGCCCTGCTTTCACTCCATTTACTCCCTGCGCACGTGAGACTGCAGATGCCTTCATTAGTATCTGTGGGTTACTTTACTCAGCAGATACTACTGTAAATATAAAATCCAACTTGGTGACATTCCTATATTGACTATATAGTGACTCCCTCCTCTAACCAAACCAAACACTGCCTCTTCCCTAGGTGCCCAAGCCAGTGCCCCCCCTCCCACCCGCTTGCACGCCCCTTCTCCCTCCCACCCCAGTGGTGCTGCGACCTTGCCAGACCCACGGCACCAACAAATCCCCGCTCCCCCAGCAAGACTTCACCAAAGGGGGGGTGGGGGGGGGAGGGGTCGGCAGTGCGAATCTAGCTGAGGACCATGTATTCTGCAGTGCCTGGTGGAGCAGACCCTGCACCGACCCAACTCGCCCATCCGCCCCATAGGACATAGCCGTCCCTCCCTGCATCTCACAAATTCCCTTCCTCGGACGGCCCCCTCCCTCCTCTGAGCCCGTGACCAGACCAAACGCTGCCTCTTCCCTAGGCGCCCAAGCCAGTGCCCCTCCCCCCGCTGATCATGGACTGCAGAGAGACGCGTTCCCATTTCTTAAACTGGTGAGACAACAAACTAGTCTTAATTCGCTCTCGAATGTCCAGGGGGCGTGTATGCGAAAAAGGTTTGAAGCTCTCTGTGCCGTTCCATAATTACTGAAGACTCCATAGCCACAACGTTCAGTTTCTACAGGAAATTAAAGATTTCAAAGCTTCCCTTTCTACCTTTGATTAGTGCTCGCCACATCATGGCAATATTAAGATATTTTGTGTTTTAAACAATGCATGTGGGTGCTAGCATGCTTCAGCCAAGCGTCCCATCTTCTAAACACTCCTGTGTTATTGACAATATCGAAAAGGCTTGTTTTTAAAAATCTCAGCTTCTCCCAACTCTTGAAGTTGTTGGCGATACTGGGCCCAATAAAGAACAGCCTATAAATCTGTGCAAATTGTTAACATCGTTTTTTTTTGGGGGGGGGGGGGTCTTTGAAAATGTTGCCATGCTAAAATCAATCTGAGGAAAGAGGCAAAAAGTGACGTGATTTATTTTACATCTGTTAAGCTGCCGGTGCCTAGCTGTACCATCTTTCTTTCACCCTCTTGCCTGTACCGCATAGTCTATGTTTCTTAGCCAATATATCCTATCCCCTGCCCCTACTGCTGCCTCGACATCGCTTACACCCCTTGGGTTCCCCTCATCCAGCAAACATGTCACCCTGCGGTTGCCGCCCTTCATCGTGAGTTCTCTTCCTCGCCCCATCTTCACTTCCGGTGGCTACCTCAGACCCGCTTCGGCAGCGCACTTCCCTCCAACAGTCTCCCTCTCTTTCTTCTCCACGAGAGCCTTTCCCGGGCATAAGGCCACAGACTTCAGAAATCTGAAAACATCACCCAAGCAGCTGGTGGGAGCAGCTGCCTTCCTGCAGGTCTGAGGCAGCTGAAAGGCCTCAGCTCCCCCTTCACTGCCAGAGGAGGGGGCCTGAGAGCGCATGCGCTCCCTGGACGAGGAGGTCACAGCTAAGGGAGGCCCTGGCAGAGAAGCCCCGACACCCCCTCACCCCATTTCATGAACCACCCCACCCAGTTCCCACCTGTTGGTCGAAAGAACACCATGCTATGGCGGAGGGGGTTCTTAGAACAGCCCAACAGCTGAATAAGGCGGTCATGTCCAGGCTGGCTTTAACATTTAAGCATCTGGGCCTCCTTTAGAATGGCATATATCCCAGAGAGTCCAGAAACGGATAACTGCAAAATTACCTCTCCCCCCCCCCCCGGCCCCCCAACTCCCGTGGAGGATACCCGCACCTCTTCCTCTACCCCCTCACACTTAGTGAAGTCAAACCCCAGCACTATTGCTTTTCTTGTTGCAGGAATATGCATGCATCCTGTTGTATCTCGTCCTACACCCCACACTTTTCTTGCACAGGCAGCGAAATGCAATGCAATAGGTCTCGCGTTTGTGAGAGATTAAGCTATTGTAAATAACAATGCCATTTATTTATCTGTTTTCAAAACCAACACATAAATAAAAAGTTTGACATTTACAATGCCAATAGCTCTAACCTTTGCAAAGGCGAGACCGTTGCATTGTCAATGCTTGTTCATTGCCTCTCTTGATTAAGTTTGTTGTATACTGGTGGGCTGTGTGTGAAGCTACCACTGCTGTGGGGGACTGTAGCATCCACTGTTTTCGACTAAACACCTTTTACACTAAATCCACACAAAGATTATTTGTGACTTAAATGTATACTGAACACTACATGCAAGTCACATAGAAATAAAAATAAGTGAAAAATGCAAAAAGTGACCCAGCCCACCATGACCCTCTTCCCTTATCACCTACTCTTGACTCCTTACCAGTCCTGCAGCAGGATGGATCAATCAATATGTGCTGGACATTGCTGTATTTGAGGTCGCTGGGTTGACTTTATGAAAATCTTCATTGGCCTGTTGGTGATATGTGACCCCGGTACGCAGCAGTTGGGTGCCTATGGTGGCAAACCGCTTTGTGTTCATATTAAAGATGAAAATCTTCCCTTTCAATTTATTGATGTACCCGCACAAGTATGTTTACCTTTATTTATCATGTGTGTGATTGTTTATTAATGAATTTACGTTAGTTGCATTTATAGTAGTTGTCAACGTTTTGTAATAATTATGGGGATATTGCACTCTCACAAACTTGTTTGCAATACAATAGACAACAGAAGTTTACTGTTGGGTCAAGCAGGTAAATGTGTACCACACTGTGGTATCTTTATACATCAAGGACTATCTCATTGCAAATCGCTTATGTAACTATTTCTGTATGCAACACTTGGTGATGAAGACCATATCATGAGGCAGGAGACATGATAAACTGAGATGCTATTCATTGTCATTAAAAAAGAAACAACAGAAGCAAGCTTGAAGAAATATGAATATTCAAATCGATGATATCAGGGCTTTCCCAAGAGCATCGCCGGTTTGAGAGCCCCCAACATTGCTCCCTCTGGCCGCTGCACCTAGGAGAGTGTGCCTAAAAGTAGTTTCCCTTCAGTATCAAGGACTTCTTGTGGACACATTTATTTTCCGTTACATTATTTTTATTATACAAGGACCCAGTAACTCCTCAAACACTGCTACCGGGTCTTCGCACTGGCAGCACTCTATCATGCAAAAGGATTGAAACTTGAATCATGCTGTGTCAACGGAATTTCCCGTAATTCGCTTGTCTTCAAAAGACAAAGTATTTCTTTTTAAAATAGTAAAGGGACCAGCAGGAACAGCAGCTGCCTGCAAAATAAACTGGAAATAGATGTGCTCTGCGTGGATGTTGGCAGACATGACACTTTCTAAACGAGTGCAATATATAGAAGCACTGTCAAAGCCAATAAGTATCAGCACCAAAGCCAGACTTATTGCATTTGCCAGTGCTTATTTCCCATGTGTTGCAGATTCTAAAGGTACCCGGGCTCTGTGGATTCACCTGGAGGAAACCAAGCATGCTGCAGAAAAAATATAATTATGTGGGAGAAGTGTGCTGTGCAAGAAGGTATGTGTTTTCCCCCAAGAATGACATCAACATAAGGTTAGCTGTGCTAAGATTACCCTTTTGATGAATTATGAAAATCCGCTGCACTCCTGGGGCAAACTGCAGTATCAGTGGGGTGTACCAAGAAAGTTAAGTCTTTTAGGGTGATCAGGATGCTGCCCCTACTGTCCAAGAAGGGCAGGAGGTGAAAATGTACGTGCGGAACCTTGTGAGCACAAGGTGGTTAACCTGAGCACTCCTATATGCTGGATAAGCAAAAAGGTAATCAACGAGTGTGATGATCCAAAGTTTTATTCACTTTTTCACATTCGATTAGTAGAATAGATATTCACAAGTTGTGATCCAAATGATCTTCATGTGGATATAACTGAAGCAAATATTTTATCACATCCAAGTGTCCAAAATTTCAATAAAGTGGCATCATTTGCATAGATCCAATCCCCAATGCATTTCGAGTCATTGGCTCTTCGTCAGGGGTAAATGCTGTAAACAAGTAAATGGAAGGTACATCAGTCAGGGGCCGAGTGTGTTTGAGTATAAACATACTGATGAGATCGGGAATAAGAACGAGTGACAGACAGAAGAGGGTGTCCGCATGCCAGTGAAAAGACAAAAATGGGTGAATGCCAAAAAAAAACGAGTGAAATTAAAAGAGCGATGAGAAAAGTTAAGGAGAATCTTTCATCCGACCTGATATGTGAGGCTACTAGAAAATATAAAGATCGTGATATGAAGGTTGTGTGTCAAAAATACGTATACACGTGCACCCAAATACCACAGAGTGACTAAATGTAGTGAAACGTGAGTAAAAGATACCACAACATGCTCCCGAAAGGCTGGACAAGACTGAAGACGCCATGCAACAAGATGACAGGGTGTCCAAGTGAGCGTGTAAGCGCATGAAAATCAACACTAGAACAGTGCGTATAATACATTGTACGAAAAGGCAAATAGCGGCAATCAGTGCTTACCAAAGTTCTTGTGAATGATAGGTGAGGTAACGGCTGTAAGACGCCGTCAGGTAAACGCGGTAGCGATTAGTGATCTGGTGCATGCGCTTTGATGGGTAAAATGTGTAGTAATCGAAAACGGACTACTTCCCAAAGCAGTGTGGTAAATGGAAATAGGCAAAGGGGCAGTTGCCGGTGAAAAATATAAACAACGTAGTGGCAGTAAAGATGAGTTAATGAAACTGTGGAACAAAGAAATTGATATAGGAAACCAGGCGGAAAAAATAAAGATGAAAGTCGGAATCCTACGGAAACAAATGAGATGGGAAAGATCATGTTTAATGAAAAGTGAGTGTGGAGAAAGAAAATAAAGAATTAAGGAGGTGCTGGAAGGGGTACGAAATGCAAAAGGAGGAAACAAATTGTGTGCGTTGTGTGGGTGAAAAAAAACAATCGGTATGCATAAGAATCTATAAACAACATAAACAAAGAGAATAACAGTGCGTTAATATATGCATGCACAAAATGTTGAACAACCAGCAGACAATAATTCGATCCAGAGTATGATATTTTTCAAAGAAAGCTGTTAAATTCCAGACGTTCGTCGAGTCCTTTTGGCACGGTCGTACCAAGTTTGAAAATCCAAAATAGTTCTCGTCGTAGTAAATATTTTTGGGGATCAATGCCTTCCGGTTTGGCAACTGCTTCAGTTATATCCACATGAAGAACATTTTGATCATTTGGATCACAACTTGTGAATATCTATTCTACTAATCGAATGTGAAAAAGTGAATAAAACTTTGGATCATCACACTCGAAGATTACCCTTTTACCATCTATCAGGAACAGAGACAGTTGTAAGAAAAATACCACAGTTTTTGCAGTTTTCGAAGTCATCAATTGTTGTGGTTTCTACCTACTTGCAGTTTGTGGTAGAAACAAGTGTGAAACCAGAAAGCTATACACTTCCGGAAAGTAGACCATTTTCTAATCAGGTAAAGGTTCATTTGCATAGATCCTTCATGATTTTCCAAAGAAACTAATAGTGGAAATCAAAAACCAATGTAAATAAGCAGGAAGAAATAGGTGACAATGGCTTCATCTCAAATATTTTTTTTGCCCCCATGGTAGTTTTACAAAGGCAGTGTACTGTTACATCTATCTTCTGAATAATGAGCATCAATTAGTCTTTCTCTAAAGGTATTCACACAAAAGTCTGATCGAGGCCAACATTCACTCAAAGCTGTGAACTTCCCCTTACTTGAAGAAGATACGCGATTGGATAACTTGCCTGGCAGTGCTTCTCTTTATGGGCCACATGTACAAAAAATCGGAATTGCAATGTCCAAATTGCGGTTCCTGGTAAATCGCAATTAGGAAATTACAATTCCTAATTTACTGGAGTTTATATTTATAAATAACGATTCCTAGTGTTGCAAATTGACCTACTTCATGCGTATTACTGAGTGAAGTTGCAATTTATAATCTATTAGGAATTTCTGCCATGTGTATGATAGCTTTTAAATCTAATCCAGCAGAACAGGTATTCTCTAGTCCATGCTCTCTGAACGCTCTGACCTGTGTAACACAGTCTTTGACTCATTAGCCGTCTTTCTGTGATATGCTAGCCAGTTATTTTGAGGACATGATTAGAATAATGAACAGTGTGCAACCCTACTCTCTTTTAGCTGATACACTGAATTGGGGTTCTGCAGATCCGATCACATCTTCTTCTGAAGTTAGTGTTATGTCGTCATCCCTCAGGGACTTTGGGCAGCTCACATCCCACAGTTTCCAAAAACGAAGAGATTACATTTCCTCAGTGTACCCTACCGATCTGTTTCCTCAGAATATCTGGCAAATTACAGCAGCTGCTCTATCAGATCTGCTTCAAACAATTTGCAGCTATTGCTGTTCTCTGGTGTAGTGCCTTCTGAGTGGAAGAAAGTTTGGGTTGTGCTTTGAGTTAAAAAACGCCCAACCAACCCACCATCCTCAGCAATTTTTGACCGAGATCACTCCTTCCTTTTCCAATAAAAATTACGAAAAACTTTGTGAACAAAATTCTTTCTGCCCATCTACAGAGCAATACACTTATGGAGTCGGTTCAGTCAGACATTCAACCTCTCACAGAACAGATTCCGCCCTTGTCTCAGTACTGGATGATCTTCTAATGACAGCCAAGAGGTTCCCTGGTGTTACTAGACCTTTTGGTGTCCTTTGATACTTTCTCAGTGAGATTCATGATCTCCAGACATCAGCATTGGTTGTTCTGTCCTTAGACGGCGTAGCTCATATCTTAACAACAAGCAACTCCTCTTCCACCATTCAAAACGGAGTTCAGACACATCGGGCAAGGGGTCCCTCAGGGCTCATCATTAAACCTTACTCTTTTTAGCATTTACATCAGGCCTCCTACCTCTGCTGATTCTTAACCATGATGTTACCTTCATGAATTATGCCGATGTCACCCAGCTTATTATTTCAGTGGATCATTCAGTGCCTGCCCCTATGAAACTTTTTAGCACTGAACGCACAAAATTACCAACAGGGTGATGCTTAACAAAACCACGCAACATTGAACCTGTTGTATATAAAGGAACTATTCCTTGTCACAATTGTCAAAACTGTCACAACATCATTCCAGGGACAAATATTAACCATCCTAGTTCTGGCAAACAGATTTCACTCAAAACCAATGCAACCTGTGATACCAAAAACGTGGTATATCTCTTAAAGTGTCCCTGCGGATTACCATATGTTGGGAAAACGGAGCGTAAGATAAAGACACGTTTAAATGAACATAGGAGCAATATCAGAAACAAAAACCTCAAATCCTGCGTGTCCGCTCACTTTACTCAGCTAAATCACAATAACAGTCAAATCCGTTTTCTTGTTCTTGAAACAGTTGCCACTTAATTCCCTCAAGTTTAATGGGAACAAGACTGAAAACCCCATAATAAGATACTTCACCTGCTCCTGGCTGACTGCTTACCTCCCCCTGCGAAGTTTCCCCCCCACTTTTGCCACAGCAGTCAGGAATTTAGGCTTCAAATATGTTTGTGATTTGTCTTTATCCTCAATGAATTGGCCTCCACCTGTTTTTCACTACTGAAAATGTTGCAGGAGATTTTACCTCTACTTCCATCGCACCATTGTCCTTTGGTGCTCCAAGCTACTATCTTGAGATGGCTAGACTACGGAAATTCTATTTTCTTAAGGTATTCCCACTATATCATTAAGCGCTTGTACAGCAGCTTAATTTGCCTTAACTCCTTCCCGACACTTGTTGGCTACTGCATCCTGGACAAACTCCTCTGCCTGAAAGGATTCCCTTTAAATCTCTATGCACAGTGCACAGAGCTATCAATCAAGTCGGACCTGTTTATCTGCAGAGTAAATGTCGGCGCTATCATCCGGCTCTCCAATCCTTTCTATGGACGCCAGTTTTCTCATACTGCGCAAATTCAAACTCAAGGACTGGGGCAAGGCGTTCTCTGTGCAAGACTCCTATTTCGAACAGTTTGCCTAAATCTCTTCACTCTCTCTGTTCTATCTCACTTCCAGAAGACACTCAAGCCCGAGCTGTATACCCAACAGTTAGGACACTCATCAGTTAGCTGAATTCAGCTCTGTGACTAAAGTGCTGTTACAGTGCCAGAAAACCATTCTAGGTTGCTGATGCGCTTTACAATAATAATAATAATAATAATAATAATAATAATTTCACATGTACTCTCTCACATGTGCAAATTGAGTACCCTTTGCTGTTTCCCTGCATGGTTAAAGCAAATAAATCTGGCAAAAATCTTGTTGGAAAATAGCATAAAATTTGTATTTATACACGCTGGGCCAAGGGGTGAATCAGATACATTAAAAGGGAATACTTATGGAGTGGCCCCTTTTCTGTGACTACCTCTTCTGGAACCTTTCTCCATTCATTCATTCATGTAATGCAGGTGCCCAGTTGTGAAGGAGGGACATCAGAATACCCATGAAGATAGATGTTCATATAGCATACCGGTTGGTTATGTGAACTGAAGATGAAAGCATCACAAAGTTAAAATATAAGGAATGTAATATGAAAATACATTTAGTGAAAATAAAGGACAGGGCGTGTACTTACAAGTCGAAACCCCAGTACGTTGCAGTGGAGGAACAGTAGTATCATTATCCAATAGCCATGTGGTGATTGTTCAAGCCCCATGTCCTTGATGAGATACAAATCACTTCTTTCGGAGGCGATCGCTTTCTATGGGCTTCTAGAATCATCAGAGAGAGCATAGCACAGGCAATTTGGATTGAATCAGAACTCAAGGATGTTCCACACTGTAGGTGACCCACTGACATGTTCCTTTTTGAGACTGCCCTATGTGCCTCGATGACCTGTCTGTAAGAACAGAAGTTAGATTCTTCCTTTTTCCTCTGCTTCTTCCCAGGCAGAGAAAACAGTGACATCTGAAGGGTTTGTGGACCCCAGGACAATATATATTTTGGTATCCTCCTATTTGAAACAAATTGAAATGTATTACCTGTTCAACCACCTTCACGATTTCTCCTCTTTATATGTGTTTACATCTCTGCCTGGGCAGTTTACCTGTTACCTTGCTGAATAAGAGAATTGGGATGGGGCAGATACAGGAGATGGACACAGATATAAAGATAATGGAATAGTGAGAGACGTGACGTAGAGAGACAAGGGGATAGAGAGATAGAAAGGACGTAGAAAGATATGTTAGATAGGGAGAGAAGCAAATAGAGTCAGGTGAGGTAGTCAATAGGAAGTATTAGAAAGAAAGAGGAAGATATAGATAGGGAAAGAGAGGTAGGCAATTAGATAAAAGTTTAGAATATGGTAGAGAGAGAGATAGAGAAAGAAATGTGGAGAGAGGCAGGGGAGTACCGCATTCCAAGGGGTGAGGCAGAGAGGTAATGTAAAAAAAGACAAATATGGCAGACATGGCGTGCAGGGGAAAATGGAATTATCATTAAAAAATGATTGCTTGTGTGTATCTTATGAGAGACTTATGGCAGGTAGTGGGTTGAGGGGATAATGGAATTATCATTAAAACTTTTGCTGATGTCTGCCTCTGAGACACCTGTAGTGGGTGTAGGGAGGAATGGATTAATCATTAAAAAAAAATATTGCTGTTGTGTACCTATGGCAGGCAGGGAAAAATCAAATAATTGAAAAAGATTATTGCCAGTGTTTCCATAGGGTCTATGAGGAATCCTATGGGAGGTAAGGAGGCGTCAGGGAAAAATGGAAAAAAATGCATACTAAAGCACTGTGCACACATACTACGACCATCCTCAAGCACTCTCAACTCATATCGGGGAAAAAAAAGATAATTACAAAGAACTCACAGAAGCTTAATCTCAAGACATGGCAGGACCTGTAGCCCCAGGGCACGTTTCTTACTCTGGAGGACCTATGTCAGAACTGTCCTATCAACTCTCTGGACACACTTATATACTACCGACTGAAGGCAGCGAGCCGAAATTTGGCACCCGAATTCACGAAGGAACCGAACCATCTAATTTCCCTGAAAGTGGTGGTTTTCCCCCAAAGACCTCATAACAACACTTTACTTAGTGGCACACTCGGACACACTGAGCACATTAGCACAGCCAAAGCTAGATGGGAAGCAGATATAGGCCCAAAAGAGGCTAGCACATGGGAATATTGCTGTGCGCAAACAGGAGAACTTCTGCCTAGTAGTAGACTATGATTGATTCATTATATTTATCTCCATAGAGTTAATTAAACACCAGCAGTGCTGCACAGATGGGATCTGCATGAGGAATCTAGATGCTCCAGATGCGGGCTGACTTTTTTCATCTGGCTTTGTCCTGTGAGCGTGTTCATAGAGTCTGGCACAAAGTATTCAGCACACTGCAGGACATAACTGGGAGCCGGCTGACTCCAACACCCTTGATATGAATCTTGGGGGTGGGTGCAGACAATCCCACATCCCATTCACAAATTTGTGTTATTGGCCCTGCTGCTGGCCAAAAGACTGGTGGCACGGCACTGGGGAAGAGTGTGTGAGCCGACACTAAAGCGGTGATTTTTGGACATGGTATATTGCAATGAGCAACTCCACATATACTATAAACTCATTCCTGAGGCATGCCGCCCCAGGGACATTTGGGACCCTCTCTGCTATTATTGCTGCAGATGAAGAGAGCAGAAGAGATCTGGAGTGGATTGGCTGAGAAGTCAGGTATAAACGAACAAAAAAATGCAGAGGCTGAAAACCATGGAGAGGAATCTGTCGGTGGGACTAGCATATGCTATCACAGAACATAATGTATATATTGACCTGGACTTCCTATTATGCATTGCTATGCTGCCTTCTTCACTTCTTTTGTCAGTGCTACTTCTCCACTCTCTGACTAGTTGCTGTGTATTTTTGTTCAGGTCTCAATAAAGAAAACATTAAATAAAGAAAACATTAAATAAAAAAAATCATTACAACGTACTCGGTAAATTTCAGTCGAAAATTCTGCATAGAGTTGCCTCCTAAAGCACCTGGGGCCTCATTTATGAGGCCCCTTGCGCCATCGGAACTTCACTTTTCATGAAGTTCCGTGGCGCAGAAGCCTGCGTGGTATTTATCAGGCAGCAGTACGCCAGTTTTTGTGGCGTACTGCTGGCTGATAAATATCAGTCCCTTTAACGCAGTGTTCTGCGTTAAAGGGGCGTGCAATGGGTGTTGCTGGGGGCGTTCCCAGCAACATCCATGGACTTTTGACACTGCCCCAGATTTACGAGAAATCGTAACTCTGAAGCAGTGCCAAAAGCTTACGCCTCCCCAAGGGAGGCGTAAGGGAGGCGCAACAGGGAGAAATGTCTTTATTTCTGTCGTATTTCCTTTTTCTATGTGTGCTGCATTCTACAGCACACATAGAAAGAGGAAAAGCCTCTTGTGATTATTTTTGTACAGAAAGGTTTCCCTTCCTGTACAAAAATAATCTTCCCCCGCAACGCAGGCACCCTTGCACCATTGTGCAAGGGTGCCTCCGCTGGCGCAGGCAGCCCATTGTGCGCCGGCGCAGGGGAAAAGGACAGGAATGCGCCGTATCTTATAGATACGGCGCATTTCTGCCCTTTTCTTTTGCCGTAGGGAAGCGCAGCAGGAAGGCCTGCTGCGCTTCCCTACGGCAAAAAAGTCATAAATGAGGCCCCTGGTTCACAGGATATGCATCAATGGGAAACAAACAAGAAGCAACATTTTACTACAGAATACAAGTGAAGATTTGCACCTTATATTAATGCAGTTGATTTAGAGGATCTGGGAGTCTGTTCAGGTAACATAGTTGATACATAATATGGAATACAGGCTGGGACAGTCAAGTTGTCCTTGATTAGGTACATCACGTTCCATACGACTGGGAAAGCCTCCGTCCTTCCATGCAAAGCTCACAGTTCTTTATTACAGCAAAGAAAACAGCAGCGGCAGTGATCATGTGATGTGTTATAACATCATTTCAATATGGGAGACTGCATGAAATTGGCTTATGTTAGCATAAGCTCGATTTCTAATACATTAACACAACAAATCAAAAACATAGCTCTCGCACATCCCACTGCTCCTTCGTGTGTTCAAAGTCCATCCCAACTTAATGACTTCAAGCGCATCTCTGCCTTTTGGTACATTTAAAATTAGTGTCCCTCCATTGATACCTGGAGGTGATTGTGTTCAAAAGGTGAGATAAAATATATGTATTCTTAAGTGCATGCGTAATGTTTTGCAACCCTTTAACCCGAGATATCTAGATACTGCACAATTGAAAATATTCGAAAAAAGCACATGCTAAGGTGAAATTTGATGTCACCACAGGCCTGTCAGTGTAAATTAATTTTCTCCACTGTGGGGCGAAGCCACACATTTTCATTGTTCTCTGGGTGTCACTCAGGAGTCTGATGATGTTCAGGCTGTAATGACTAAGAATATCTTTAAGAGGAGAAGCAGTTAATTATTTAATTACTTAAATTATCTTCTCTCAGGAGGACACTGTGTTGTAGTTTTTTTTAATGCTATTAATACCTCTGTTAACCTTGACTCTGCTCACCATTTTGACTGTCAGCCTAGCCCTTCTCGTTGGCCCTTACTTAGCATGCTTGCTTTGTCCATAAACTGCACACCATCTGTGTCTCCTGCCCTATCAAGCTAGCATAGTTGTATGCCAAAGCACATTTTGTCTGATTGTCAAGTAACCACCGGCTTCCCATATTTCAGAGTGGTTATGGAACATTGTTGCTGCGCAGTGTCGCCTCCTGGCACTAACCTTTGAAGAATGTCTCTCTTCCTTACATCCTCCCATTGCATCATGTTACCATGGGCCTACCAGCTTGATTAGACCAGGTTGAAGGCTAGGGGACCTGCTATTAGAGGTGGATGGTCTGCCAAGACCCAACAAAGCCACATTATGCACATTCTAGTTGCAATTTTCCGGTGTGGGCTAGTTTGAACATTTGACATGGCCCATGCTGGTTTCCACTCTGCCCTGAGTACATGTTTAGAGTGCGGACGTCTAAGCATGCAATACCTAACCGCAGGCGTGCACACAACCGAGTAATTGAATATTTCACTGACAGTAACGGAACAACCACTGCAGAGCCCCAAGGACCTGCGTGATCACATCTAACCAGGAAGTGTATAACTCTGTGTACACTGTCAATATCAGTTTCCACTCAGTCCTGTTTCCCCATCCAACAGCTGTGTGTTGTGCGTGAGTACGGCGCGCCTGGAGCTCGGGTGCGGTAGAGACACGAGACTATTCACTTAATAAAAACAGAAGGAAAGTTGGGCCCCTATGACGGCCGTGACAGTGACTGAGCGCTTTAGAAGGCAGTTATAATACTTCTGGCATGGATGGAATGAGCTTAACTGGCGAGCTCTGCTATAATGAGAACACTAGTACATCAGCTACCTGTTTATCAACAGTCTCATCGCGTGAGCTGTCTGCTTCACTTCCTGTTTCCTGATAAGGCAAGCACACTTGAATGTAGGCGAGGGCGTGAAGTAAACCGCGATGCTGCATGCCTCCATGCGGAGCAGGCTTTTCGAGCTCAAATCTTCAGGCCTTTCATGCCCTGGAGGTACAGCTGCGTGTTCTACACTTGCTGATATAAACATGGAGTGAGGAAAATCATTTCACAAGCTTTTCTTTAAAACAAAAAAGGCCAACGCCCACGCCTTTGCGCTGACTTTTATTGGGAGAGTTCTACTCACCAGATCAGCCGTGACCTAAAGATGCTCCTGCGTTAGCCAAGGTATGTCAGTTGTGTGGTGAAAGCAAACGCCACAGTGCTGCATCACACTGTCCGACCAGTGACAGCAGTACATGTCTGCAGAGAGGGTTTCAACAGAAGGAGCTACTTGGTTGAGATGTTAATGTTACAAGGGAGGTTGTATACAGCACAGTAGGAGGATTTCTCTTGGAAACAAAGTGGGATTCAGTTTTACATCAGAGTAAGATCAGCAGGCAAAAACAGAAACAAAGTGATGTAATTGCAAAAGAATTTAAAGCCAGTACCGGTGATAGTAAAACAAGACTTTGCCTGGCTGTGTGCCTGGCTGTGTGCTTGGCCGTTCAAATAAAGCAACAGTTGAAGGGCTAGCGTAGGCGCGTCACCCAGGGACACCTATCTTAAGTGATCAGATCATAATGATGATTCTGGGTTGAATACATAACTTCTCATATCCAGACAACAGGGATTTCGACACTGTTGTCTATTGTGGAAGATACTGAGCTTTTCCGTTTTCTCTAAAGCAATTTATTAGCTAAAGCCAAAGCTCGAGGAAGGAATTGTTTGGTTTCAGAAATTAGGTTGGAATATATAGGGTACACGTGCAACAGTTCAAATAAGGCGTTGGCCAAGCACTGCTCAATTCTATCTAAAAAATATGTCCAGAAGGCTGGGACAGCTTGGGGCTGTTTGGAGTTTACTGCCTGGTGATGGGATGGCCATAGCTAAGTCAAAGAGCAGACTGGGGAGGCCCAGCCGGACCCCAAAGGCTGAGGCTATAGAGACAGAAGGGCTTGGAGCCAGCGTGGAAATATCGTCGGTGTAACAGGGGAGTTTGTAGCTCAGGGACGATGAAAGATGGAAACCACCTTCCTTAAGCCCGATTCTTTTCATTGGGTTCCCACCAAAGGAAGTGGAGGGTCTTCTTCCACCCTCCCTGTTCTGGTTAGTAAGAGCATTAAATCCCTCGCTTGGATTGGTTTGTGCCATTCGAAGTGGCCATTAGGCACAAAGCTGGGCAACCAAGCAAAAGGATAAAAGGCTAGGAGCCTGAAGCAATGGACACATTCTAGCATTGGGTGCCAAAGCTGTCCAACGGACTCCTGAAAGGGCGAGCAGCAATCCCTGCCACAAATGCACAGGCCGGAGGGGTGAGGCATCATTTACCACTAGCATGAACACTTAAGAATGGCTGGCAAGCCAAAGGAAAGGAAATAGGTTGCCAGAATGGTGGTCCTTGGGATGGCTAATGGCAAGGACTTTAGGAGGGCAGGCGAGAAAGCCAAATGAGTAGGTGGATAGCAGATACAGCAGTTGCAGCCCAGACAGCTTCAAGCTTCAAATGTCCCACATCAGTTGCAAGGGAAGCCTAGAGGCTGCCACTCAGCCCGAAGGGCCTTCCCATCCATGGCACAGATTGTCAACAGTCAATGATTTATGGTGCGTGTCAACATGATTTATGGTTCCTTTTCAGTGAATTATGACTTGTCAAGATGATTTATGTCCTATCTTGTGATTTATGCCCATGGAGGAATTAATAAACTGCAGCCTTATATCTCCAACCAAGAGTCTGTGTTGATTGTTGGGGAAAGGTAGGTTGAGAGGTTGGTGAGGTGCCGGTTGGACCAGGCAGACCGTTTGGGTCGGTTAGCATCTATAAGGGGTTATGTCTTGAAGCCTGCAGTCTATCTTGAGTCTGGTATCTTCATACCATCAGTCAACCCTCATCCTCGTGTAAATAATCGAACCTTTGTTTTGTGACGCTGTCTATGAGAGTGTATCTCTACTAGTAAGTTGCGAGCTTCCTGTACTTTTGTTTGAGGCTTTTTGGTTTCACGGATGACTAATAAACGAATTGAAGAATATTGATATTGGTTTCTGTCACTGGTGCTTCATAGTTATGTGCAGTTAACCTTAAGACCACAGCCCTATCCTGAGGTAAGTTTATGCACAGCACTTTCTGATGTGCAAAGCACAGATTGGCATATCTGCGAGCAATCGCATAGCATGAGGAATAGTGTTCCAAAATGGAGTATCTCAGGTTTGACTTATGGGACCACTTTATTAATCAACGTTTGACAGTGCTTGGCCCTTGTACTTCAACTTTTAACAAAACTGTCTTAGTCTTGAAGGCAATTAGATTGATGATGCTCCACCAAGTAGACTAATCTAAAAAATAAATTGCCTATTTTTTTATTTGAAAAAGCATAACCTAGAGCGTAACATATGCCCCAGTAGACAATGTGGAGAAGGGGAGCACTGTTGGCCTGAATGTTCTTGTATATATGTGAGATGGCCAGCCTACATGACGTTTTAAAGGGCTACCCTAAAGACCTTTATCATACACAACTTAATAAACTAGTGGTCCACTTCTGCCACTTGAGCAGCTGGATAGTTTACTTGCTTCCAGACCTGAATCTGTAAAAAACAAGTGCCGGGGCTGATGTTTTGGTCAAAAGGTATTGGAGCGCTTTACATGAACACCAGTTACGTTACACAAGGACACATTCAGGCACGGGGAGATTAAGAGATTTGCCCAGGATGTGGACGCAACCCCGAGGCTCTAACCTTGGTTTCCAGCACCAAAGTCGGCATTCTAGCCGGCGGACCACATCCTCTCTGTCAGAACAAATGAACACATGAAAACACAAGGGGTGAATTGGGGGAATCGCCCTAAAGGGAGGTAGGGTAGAGGGAGGGCAGACACGGACGTATTCATGTTGACTATAAAGAGAATCTCTAGGATGGGGGAGATCTGCTGTGTGTTCCATGTGTCCGGAGGCTTGGTCAATGAGTGTCTCGAGAGTAAGGCAAGAGTGAATCCTCAAAGAGCTAAAGGGCATGTAAACTGGGGGGCGTAAGGAGCACTTTCAGTTTTGGAAAGGTAACTTGCATTAATTTTAATACATAAACCAATTAATAGATTTATAGAGCTCTACTTGTCACCCATGGGGGTATTCACGTGGTGAAAGAGTCAATTAGCCGAACTGCCAGATCTTCAGGGACTTTCGGAACTCTGGAGGAGATGGGGAGGTCCGTTGATGAAAGGGTCGCTTGTTCCATGTCTTTGCTGCTAGGTATGAGAAGGAGACACACCTCCAAATCTGCTACATCGGATGCAGGGGGTGAGGATTAGAGAAAGTGGTGGTATCCCTTGCACAACTCCTCGTTTAGGTCCAGAAATGCTGGATCTTTCCCCCCCATACAAGTCCTGCAGTGAAATACATAGTTGTGTATTGCAAGTGCATGGGCATTACCCCTTCTGCAGATGGACCATGCAAACCCAGTGTGCCCTGTTTTCACACACTGGTCAGCAGTATCTAAAAGCAGCTTTTAGTAAATAGCAACTCACTGGTACCCTGAGAGTGTGTAACAGTTGCAGGCTGATAGACAAAAAAGTGGAAAAGTGTATACTGGAGGATTTCTGTTGCATTGCAAGGAGCAGAACTATGGAAAGAAGCTTGTTACAAGCATCGTCAGTTTGGGAAATCTTTGAAAATAATGTTCTCTTTGGTTGGTTCTAAAAGAATTCTGCTGAACTAAGTGCACAAAAAATGCCTTTAACGAATGTAAAATGCCACTCTTAAATCAGGAGTGGTAACATTTTATGTTTGCAAGGTACACATTATGAAAGCAGAAATTACACCAGTACTGCCGAAATTTAGGGTTAGGATAGGATTCTGGTCTTTCCGGTGGTTGGGCAACTCAGAAACGTAGGTGAACACCCACAAACGGGTATGTTTAGGGGTATTCACATATCCCTTCCATCTGGGGTCCTTTAGGAATCATGTATCAGAAAAGTGTTCGGATTACACGCGAGAGCAAAATCTAGACTGTTTTATCAAGCTCTCTGTATATGAGGCTTCAGAAAGCATTAATGTAGGCACCACAAACACCTGGCGCCTGAAATCCTCTGCGGAAAACCCGGCACACTGAAGCGGGCACGTGAATGCATGATGTGTGGCAAAGTCCATATTCCATATTATTTATATATGTTCTTAAAAAGCATTCAAGGTGAGGAATAATGTTCTGCATTGTGTGGTGAATTACTAGATGTAAACTAATCGCTGTGCTTATGCTTGTGTATTTTTTTTAATATTGTGCTTTACTCAGCCCAACTGCCATGCTGTCATGTTGTCTATGAGAGGTGACACTGGTATAATTATATGACTCAATTGCCATTAGCTATTTATGTGTTTTTAAGTGTGTCATTTAGTTTTTAGGAAATCACTTTAATTACACATACACAGTATGTCTGTCAGCTTGCTGTTCGATTAATCTCAGTGTTATGAGCTGAGTTTGTCCACGTTTCTAATTATCACCAGCCTTTGTGTTTATTTGTCTCATAACATGACCATGCATTGCACGCGCTTGTGGCAGCCGGAAATACTCAGTACAGGAAGAGATGACGCCCATCTGTGCCCTTCCCCGTCCCCAGCCTCTTCAGCCTTCTGTCTGATCGAATGAAGAGCGGCCATTATCCCCTGGTCGGCATCTCCATGCAGGTACCTCCGAGCAGGTTTATTAGGCACAGTAACACTGCGAGTCAGAATGGACTAAAGATGGTGGAATCCACTGCAGAGACTGGGAAAAATCCAACATGGCCGCTTAATGTCTAAAAAGGTTAAATATGCCAAAAGCAAACAGAGACAAAAGACCAGCAGGTGAGCGGAGCCGCAGAGATGGAACAGGTGCCCAACAATATAGAACAGCGCATAAAGCCACTTTACGGCAAATATACTCACACTGTAAGTACAAATTAGTAAACCTATAACATGCCACTTGCTTGATAACGCTTTTGGCATTTTTATGAGGTTACAGTGTTAATTGCAAAAGTAATTAATCATTGAGGAACTTCGCATCATTAAGCCAGTGAGGTCAGCTGTGCACGTGGCTCTAAAGCAGAACGCTGTATAGTCATTGTTTCAACACTTTGCAGTTTCGTTTGCTTAAAATATAATTCAAAAAAGGGAAGCTTAGAAATGTAAAAGTTCGCACACAGAATAAGATGATTTAAATTACACTGAGACATATTTCATGAAGGGCAACAACGATACCCTGGCACGTATTGCAGAAGATGTGTGACCTTCCAGACCACCTTCCAAATACTTTGATACCCTTCCAAAGACAGGCATATGAAGAGGACGAATGGACTTGCATTTGGAGATATGACGGTGCTCCTGCTCAATAAATGGCACATGTTCACATTTTATTCTGTGGGGATAAGAGAAGGAGATAAAAATTAAAGAGGACAAATGATAAATGATGTGATAGTATGTTGCAAAACCCAAGCAGATATCATCAAAAAATGTAACATTTGTGAATGCCTATTTTTGGCCTTGTTAGTGATAGGAATTGTTTTTTCTCTATACAGCATGACCCTATTAAACATGGTTTAGAACTTGGGAGATGATCTAAGCGGTGTAAAAAATATTGATTTACTTAACAGTTTTATATAGTGCGCCTGCATCATGAGGTATAGACTTGTAGAAGTTTTTTCAAAATGTGCAATTTACGGTGACAAATTCTTTGTTCAAATTAGTTATTTTAATATGGCCTTATAGCCCACCGTAGCGAGCTATACAGGCTCTTAATGGTCCGCTCCAGCATTAAAGGCAAGAACCTTTAACAAGGTAGTGGGCTTTTTCTTGTATAGCCTGTTATGGAGGGATATAAGGCTATTAGAACATTCCACCCCTAGAGGACAGAAAGTTCTAATTTGAGAAACAAAGGCCTCACAGAGCCCAAGGAGGTTGAAATCCCTTAGGCTCTGTGAGGTCTTTGTTCACAGCAACAGATATGAAAGGAAAACATTGGAATGTTGATGCTTCGGGCTTCTACCAGCCTTTAGTAGCCCGAAGCACGCCAATGCCTTCAATGAAGCGGTAAACATCTTTGTGTGAAATAGTGATTTTAATGAAGCTTATGATCCTAACCAATGAACTAATGATTTTGTACTTCAAGCAACTTGATCATTTTGCTTAGAAGTGTGATTAAATATGCAGTGTAGATTGTGTTACATTTTCATGTGAGACTCCAATTTTTTTAATAGATGTAGTTGCTCTTGTTATGCACATCTTATACCTGCTCATTCCCCCTCCCCCTCCCTGTCAGTGGCCTGTTGCAAGTCTTTTCTCCCCACAGTTTCCACGGCGCACAGTTGTATTAGAAAGCATGTATTCTGAATGAAACTTTCCATTGTGTATCTTACCAATCATTTTGCAAGGATTTTTGCTCTGATGCAGGCGTGCAGGAGAACATAATTCTATGAGCAATTGTTTGAGAAATATTTCATATTATATTGAACATCCCTGGAGTGCAGTTCCTGAGGAAGCAAGCTGAAGATTTCTCTTATCTTAAGAAATGTGTTTGTATTAAGATAGTTCAGTTCTAGGGAAATTGATTTTGATTTGCTGATGCAATCTAACCATAATTAGACTGATGTAGTGCAAATATCACTTTTCATTTGTAGGGGTGCGTCATAATCATGAGCAGTCCGTGCCTGTATATAATCCTTTGCAAACACAACAGGTGATGGACCGAATGTGGATCAATGTCACACACTCACCCCAGTCCAAAGATCTGGGCCCAAATCCATCGTTTTTTTGCACTCCACACCACCCTGGGTTAGACAATGGCGATATGCAAATCAGCTCTGACCCTGTGCCCCATGTGAACAGTCCAGTCCGAACTACAAAAGCCATGTCCTTCCCAGAACGGAATCAAGCATCCGAGGACCGGACCGGTTTCGAGGTAACACCTCTCCTCAGCCCGGCTAGCTTGACTCCAGTGGTGTGGAGTGCCTGGGACCCACGTCTGGGCATCCCCAGCGCACTTAGGGCGGAATATGCAAACACAACAGGTGATGGACCGAATGTGGATCAAAATCACACACTCACCCCAGTCCAAAGATCTGGGCCCAAATCCATCGTTTTTTTGCACTCCACACCACCCTGGGTTAGACAATGGCGATATGCAAATCAGCTCTGACCCTGTGCCCCATGGGAACAGTCCAGTCCGAACTACAAAAGCCATGTCCTTCCCAGAAGGGAATCAAGCATCCGAGGACCGGACCGGTTTCGAGGTAACACCTCTCATCAGCCCGGCTAGCTTGACTCCAGTGGTGTGGAGTGCCTGGGACCCACGTCTGGGCATCCCCAGCGCACTTAGGGCGGAATATGCAAACACAACAGGTGATGGACCGAATGTGGATCAATGTCACACACTCACCCCAGTCCAAAGATCTGGGCCCAAATCCATCGTTTTTTTGCACTCCACACCACCCTGGTTTAGACAATGGCGATATGCAAATCAGCTCTGACCCTGTGCCCCATGGGAACAGTCCAGTCCGAACTACAAAAGCCATGTCCTTCCCAGAACGGAATCAAGCATCCGAGGACCGGACCGGTTTCGAGGTAACACCTCTCATCAGCCCGGCTAGCTTGACTCCAGTGGTGTGGAGTGCCTGGGACCCACGTCTGGGCATCCCCAGCGCACTTAGGGCGGAATATGCAAACACAACAAGTGATGGACCGAATGTGGATCAATGTCACACAATAATGTATATAATTCTTTGTCGTATTAACCTGGGACAATAGAACGTGAACTGTAATAACGTGAATTGTTGTATATTAGAGACATTATAATGTGAACGTTAAGAAAATAATGATGAATTTTTACGTGTTTAGCTGCAAACATTAAGGTGCAGAAATTCTCCATGATGCTGACAAAGATGCTGACAATTATTCATTTATTTGATGTCTTTATGTAACATGTTAATTTAGAAGTGCTCAGTGTTGGAACTGGGGTCACCAGTCCCCTAGGGTAGCATGGCACGAGCGGGTAGGCATTCGAAAACTTATGTGTAAAGCGACCATACAGCACACGCAACCACTGAGTCAGAAACATGAGCACGCAATTAGGGACGCCACTCCAGTGAGCTTGTGTAAAAACTCAAGTTAACTTTATTAAGATAGAGCAGGATCAGGGTATTAGGAATTCATCATAAAATTAGCTTATTAGCTTTCCATTAAAGTACATGTGTGAGAACATTTGGCAATAAATACTGGATGAATAAATAATAAATATTAAATATTAAATAACCACAGGCCTGACCTTGGCCTGGTTTCTCATCATCACCTGTAAGAAATACATTATAAGGTCATGAATACAACACTGCGTTAAGTACCAATCTTCATTTCCTCAGGTAAGCGAAGAGCATCTCCATAACAGTAACCTCTCTCCGTGGTAGGAATAAGCAGTGCATTAAGTAATGAGAAAACATTTCACTAAAGGTGTAACATCCTATTAGCCTCAGCATTAAGCTCCTCTTCCTCTATTAGGGGTAGAACTTAGGAAGGCATAAATGACGTATCATAAATAACTGTGGGTCAGAGTTATCATTCTTCTTACGCCTATGAAGAACTTCCTGTGAAGTCAGCGTAAAACATTTCATTAGGCCAGTATTACCTATCTTATCAAGTAAGAATTTCCTTCAATCAGGGTAGCCTTTCTCTTAGCAGAAGTAAACATTTAATAATAGATCAACCATTTCATGCCTCAGACCTGCACATTCCATTGGGCCTATGCAGAGCATTCCCATAAATAAGGCAGTAATAAATAGGCCTATTGTAATATGTGCATTTTCTTAGGGCACTTCCAAAATTACTACAGCCTTAACTCCTTATGAATTTCATTTAGAGCACAAACACTGCATTTCTCAGCAATAACATTTCCAGAAACGCAAGAATAAACATAGCCTCAAATGAGGGTAAACCATTCAATTGGCAGAAGCAACCCCTTCCTTATCCCGGAATGACATTTCAGCGGATAAGGGTAACCATTCCTTATTCAGTGCCCAACATTTCAATAATCCCAAAATAAGTCAGGCTTCAAGCATAAATGAGCATTACCTGGGATTAAATTACAACCTTTTCTTAGGCATAAAACAGTTTGGCCCCGCAACAGTACTCTTTTAGAACCTGTCTAAGGCAGAGGGGAGCAACCAGTCCCCTAACGTGGAGTTAACTCGACTCACTTAAATCCCACAGGGGCCTCCCGGGGTTCTAGCCTAGACTCAGTGAGCATTTCATTAAAGGAATCAGTGTTCCCCTCCTCAGCACTAACCATTCCCTTAAGCAAGGATAACCATGGTATAGGGCAAGTACATTTCATCTATAAGCAGTGCACCCCTCATTATTCAGGTCTAAACATTCCATTAATTAGGCATCACCATTTTTGTAGTAATACGCACTGCATTTGAGATCAATAGTTCTTCAAAGATAGCCATTTCATCAGTCAGGGGTTCGCTTATAAACACCATGCCTGGGCAGGAGTAATCCGTGCCATTACAGATAAACCAAAACTCTGGCCAGCCCCTAACCATGTACAGGGCTCTAATAAGCATTAAACTACACCCCAGACAGGGGTTAGCCTTTTCAGTGTGGCCCTCATAGTGTTTTAAGGGGCCCAATTCGGGCTCACGGGGCCCAGTCTTAGTTCTCCCGGGGGGAGGGGGGAGCACAGGACCTCACCGAGTCCTCCGCCCTCCCTCAGGCTTTACCTGTCGTCTTCGGCTCCCGCGGGGGCCCTTGCGAAGATGTGCAGCCGATCCGGATGAGGAGGGGGGGGGGCTCGCGCTTCTCTGCGGCCCTCCTCATAGATATCAGGTACCTCAGGGGCCTGCGCTTGTAGGTGGGGGCGCGGGAGCTCTTTCCGAGCCCCCTCTCGGGTGTCTCACCCGGTCCCGGGTCTTCCTCGGTGGTGGAAGGGCTCGGGGACCAATCCGCAAGCTCCAAAGAAGGGGGCGCGCCCGCGGCCGCCGATGGCAGCGCGGCTTGCAGGGCGTCCCGGTCCTTCCCCAATCGCCGTCAACCAAAGCCGTGACGCAGTCGATGACCCCCACACCACGTGACAGGGGAGATGCGGGCTTCGGGCCTAACGAGGCCTACATGGGGGTTGCGGCGGCCCTCTCCTCATACCGGGGGCCGCAGAGGAGACTCTTCACTCTTCGGCCGGGCTGCGGCGGTGAAAGCGGCTCTGGGGTGCGCCGAGGAACGGCGTCTTCTCGGTCCCAGCACACAGCAGCGGGAATCGGGACAGCGCCCACAGGTGCCCGGGCTACAGCAGTAAGTCCCCACTCCCAATCAGCTCTCCTCAGGGCTCCAACAGTCTCGTGTGCTCCAGCGCTGTGGGGGGGGTTCTAAGCAAAAGCTCTCTGGTAGATAACCACACCTTGGCTAGCGCCACGTAGGGCGCAAAAGCAATCTAGGCAATAGCGCTTCGGGATTCCAGCGCTTGAAGGCACAACAGCAGTCTCAGGCAGAGTCAGCGCTCATCAGGGCAAAAGCGCTTCAGGCAGGAATAGCGCCCTGGAGCTTCTTGGCGCTGTAAGAGGATAGCGCTTCTCACGGGGGCACACCGCGCAGAGGCTTCGGCGCTAGGAAGGCCACAGCAATTCTTGGTACCTGAGGGATGTAGCGCTTCTCAGGGCACAGCCATTCCAGCAGTTTACAGCGCTGGGCAGTTTCAGCAATAGCGCTTAGGGCAATGAGCTGGGTACAGCGCTTCACAGCCACAGTCTCTATTTGTAGCACTCTGTGGAAAAAGGACAGCGCTTCTCAGCAGGTTCCACAGGACAGGTCACACCACAGTGGTAAACCAGAATAAGGGATTCCAGGTGGCGTCAGGGGGCGCGGGGAGCGACAAGGCGCCAGTTCCTGGTTAATTTCTTAATAGTTCTGTGGTGATCTTGTTTCTTCTTGGCGCAGCTGTTTCTTGCGCCCTTATAAGTTCCAGTTGCTTGGTTTCTTGTTCCTTGAAGGGGGGATAAATTAGTGGCTGGTGCTCCAAGTTCTTCTCAGCCAATCCCTTCAAGTGGTCCCTGGGGGTTCCCTTCCGCGGGGTTAGGTCAGTGGGGGGGGAACAGGATACCTCAACACTTGTAAAGCAGCACACTAGGCCCTGTCATTCCAGCATCATAAGACCCTGCCCTGACCCCCACTGCCTATCCTCCTGCGTAGGTACTTCCCCAGGTCTTCTCCTCAGCTTCTCCCCTCAGGAAAGTTCCCTCCCTTTCCTTTTATAGTGCCAGTTGACAGTTGGTAGTGGCAGTTGGTGTCACCTCACCTCTCCCAGAAGGTTCCAGAGGCTTCCAGGAGGTTCCACCATTCTGCCTGTGGACAGGCTGGCAGGCTAAGATGGATACATTGCCTGAGGGTTCCAGCCAGCCCCTGGCTACTAGAATACGCCCTCTAAACCACGCTGCTACAGCAGTGGTCTGTGGCAGCCATATTAGGGGTAGGAAGTACCTGTATTTTAATACTAGTTTTAAACTACACAGGGCATTCTCCACCACCCAAGGCCTATACAGTGTTGTTTCAATAGGGGCATTCTAAATTAACAGGGGATAAAAAGCGAAAAATTTGGGGGAAAGGGCCAAGTCTCACACATCTCCCCCCCAGCCAAAAGCCAGGGTAGACTGATCATTCCCTTGACGGGCTTCCCTGCTTGGGGCGGAAAAAGGTGGACGCAGGCCCAATACCACCATGACATCCTCGCTAATCCAACCACCCCACTGGTGTTCCTAGTGGGATGCGGCCAGGACAGACCTCCAATCCAGATGTCTCTGGCCCTTACTCTCTCTCAGAGTGGGGGGCAGTCGCCCCAGGCCCGTGGTACCTTTTTCCACTCTCCTCCTCAACCTAGGGTCTAAACCCTTAAGTTGAATTGGTGACAGGGGCGAGACTTACCTCTCCCTGCACCCCCTCGCAGGGTTCCGCACCCTCCCTCCTGGATGACACATCGGGACAGCCTAGTCTCCCAACCTGGGGTTCTCTTAAAGAACACTCCAGGCCCACTGACCACAGCTGGGGCACCTCGGGACACCCCTGAGAGTCACAACCGGGGGAACTCTGAATACAGAGATTCCTCCCGCCAGGTCAGGCAACCCCTGAACCTGGCCACCCAACCCAGGATCTTAACCCCGTGGCCGGACCGGTGCCAGAGGAGAGTCCTTCCTCCCTCTGCACCCCCTTCCAGGGTTCCGCACCCTCCTCCCCGGATAGGTACCCCTGGAAGTCACAACCGGAGGAACTCTGAATACAGAGATCCCTCCCGCCAGGTCAGGCAACCCCTGAACCTGGCCACCCAACCCAGGATCTTAACCCCGTGGCTGGACCGGTGCCAGAGGAGAGTCCTTCCTCCCTCTGCACCCCCTCCCAGGGTTCCGCACCCTCCTCCCCGGATAGGTACCCCTGGGAGTCACTCTGGTAGGGTCCTCAGTTACCGGTACCCCACCCTCCAGGTCAGGCAATTCCTGATCCTGAAACCCCAGTCCAGGTCCTACACTCTGTGACTGGTCTAAACTCCGAACCTCGGGTACGCTGCCACCATTGGAAGCACCTGGTACACATAATTCCAAGGCCTTCAGCTCTAACTCTTCTAGCTGAAGCCTGTGCACCAGCTTCCTCTCATCCATTGCAAGGCTCTCACTCTCCCTCTCATGCTCTATCATCTTAGACGACGCACACCCCCAGTTACTCTACTCCCTGCCCCAGAACATCCTCCCGGTAGCACATTGTCAGACACAACAATTTTGAGTAGGCCTGGGTCTTCTGGTGTGCCCGCCTCCCTGGGTGTGACCTGCCCCTCCTGTTCCCCATCCCCTCTCCCCTCTGGGTGGGCTCCTACCCGTGCCCCCAAAGTGGTACGGAGTTCCTTCTTTCTGGTTCTCCGCCCAACAGGCACCCCCATCCCCTGACAAAACTCAATTATGCCAGGTGGGGACTCAGATAAATCTGGGAAAAGATACCAGGACGTGGGTGACAGGATTAGGTCTAACAGATCTTGATACACTCTACAGGCTAGTCAATGGAGGGGTCAATTACTTTGGCTTACACACAATAATTGTGCAGCCCAATTGCTGTGCACCCTGTCCCAATGGAGGGTGCTGCATGGTCACAAGTCCTGGATCCCACCGCTGCCACCAATATGTTGGAACTGGGGTCACCAGTCCCCTAGGGTAGCATGGCACGAGCGGGTAGGCATTATGTGTAAAGCGACCATACAGCACACGCAACCACTGAGTCAGAAACATGAGCACGCAATTAGGGACGCCACTCCAGTGAGCTTGTGTAAAAACTCAAGTTAACTTTATTAAGATAGAGTAGGATCAGGGTATTAGGAATTCATCATAAAATTAGCTTATTAGCTTTCCATTAAAGTACATGTGTGAGAACATTTGGCAATAAATACTGGATGAATAAATAATAAATATTAAATATTAAATAACCACAGGCCTGACCTTGGCCTGGTTTCTCATCATCACCTGTAAGAAATACATTATAAGGTCATGAATACAACACTGCGTTAAGTACCAATCTTCATTTCCTCAGGTAAGCGAAGAGCATCTCCATAACAGTAACCTCTCTCCGTGGTAGGAATAAGCAGTGCATTAAGTAATGAGAAAACATTTCACTAAAGGTGTAACATCCTATTAGCCTCAGCATTAAGCTCCTCTTCCTCTATTAGGGGTAGAACTTAGGAAGGGATAAATGACGTATCATAAATAACTGTAGGTCAGAGTTATCATTCTTCTTACGCCTATGAAGAACTTCCTGTGAAGTCAACGTAAAACATTTCATTAGGCCAGTATTACTTATCTTATCAAGTAAGAATTTCCTTCAATCAGGGTAGCCTTTCTCTTAGCAGAAGTAAACATTTAATAATAGATCAACCATTTCATGCCTCAGACCTGCACATTCCATTGGGCCTATGCAGAGCATTCCCATAAATAAGGCAGTAATAAATAGGCCTATTGTAATATGTGCATTTTCTTAGGGCACTTCCAAAATTACTACAGCCTTAACTCCTTATGAATTTCATTTAGAGCACAAACACTGCATTTCTCAGCAATAACATTTCCAGAAACGCAAGAATAAACATTGCCTCAAATGAGGGTAAACCATTCAATTGGCAGAAGCAACCCCTTCCTTATCCCGGAATGACATTTCAGCGGATAAGGGTAACCATTCCTTATTCAGTGCCCAACATTTCAATAATCCCAAAATAAGTCAGGCTTCAAGCATAAATGAGCATTACCTGGGATTAAATTACAACCTTTTCTTAGGCATAAAACAGTTTGGCCCCGCAACAGTACTCTTTTAGAACCTGTCTAAGGCAGAGGGGAGCAACCAGTCCCCTAACGTGGAGTTAACTCGACTCACTTAAATCCCACAGGGGCCTCCCGGGGTTCTAGCCTAGACTCAGTGAGCATTTCATTAAAGGAATCAGTGTTCCCCTCCTCAGCACTAACCATTCCCTTAAGCAAGGATAACCATGGTATAGGGCAAGTACATTTCATCTATAAGCAGTGCACCCCTCATTATTCAGGTCTAAACATTCCATTAATTAGGCATCACCATTTTTGCAGGAATAGGCACTGCATTTGAGATCAATAGTTCTTCAAAGATAGCCATTTCATCAGTCAGGGGTTCGCTTATAAACACCATGCCTGGGCAGGAGTAATCCGTGCCATTACAGATAAACCAAAACTCTGGCCAGCCCCTAACCATGTACAGGGCTCTAATAAGCATTAAACTACACCCCAGACAGGGGTTAGCCTTTTCAGTGTGGCCCTCATAGTGTTTTAAGGGGCCCAATTCGGGCTCACGGGGCCCAGTCTTAGTTCTCCCGGGGGGGGGGGGGGAGCACAGGACCTCACCGAGTCCTCCGCCCTCCCTCAGGCTTTACCTGTCGTCTTCGGCTCCCGCGGGGGCCCTTGCGAAGATGTGCAGCCGATCCGGATGAGGAGGGGGGGGGGCTCGCGCTTCTCTGCGGCCCTCCTCATAGATATCAGGTACCTCAGGGGCCTGCGCTTGTAGGTGGGGGCGCGGGAGCTCTTTCCGAGCCCCCTCTCGGGTGTCTCACCCGGTCCCGGGTCTTCCTCGGTGGTGGAAGGGCTCGGGGACCAATCCGCAAGCTCCAAAGAAGGGGGCGCGCCCGCGGCCGCCGATGGCAGCGCGGCTTGCAGGGCGTCCCGGTCCTTCCCCAATCGCCGTCAACCAAAGCCGTGACGCAGTCGATGACCCCCACACCACGTGACAGGGGAGATGCCGGCTTCGGGCCTAACGAGGCCTACATGGGGGTTGCGGCGGCCCTCTCCTCATACCGGGGGCCGCCGAGGAGACTCTTCACTCTTCGGCCGGGCTGCGGCGGTAAAAGCGGCTCTGGGGTGCGCCGAGGAACAGCGTCTTCTCAGTCCCAGCACACAGCAGCGGGAATCGGGACAGCGCCCACAGGTGCCCGGGCTACAGCAGTAAGTCCCCACTCCCAATCAGCTCTCCTCAGGGCTCCAACAGTCTCGTGTGCTCCAGCGCTGTGGGGGGGGGTTCTAAGCAAAAGCTCTCTGGTAGATAACCACACCTTGGCTAGCGCCACGTAGGGCGCAAAAGCAAGGTAGGCAATAGCGCTTCGGGATTCCAGCGCTTGAAGGCACAACAGCAGTCTCAGGCAGAGTCAGCGCTCATCAGGGCAAAAGCGCTTCAGGCAGGAATAGCGCCCAGGAGCTTCTTGGCGCTGTAAGAGGATAGCGCTTCTCACGGGGGCACAACGCGCAGAGGCTTCGGCGCTAGGAAGGCCACAGCAATTCTTGGTACCTGAGGGATGTAGCGCTTCTCAGGGCACAGCCATTCCAGCAGTTTACAGCGCTGGGCAGTTTCAGCAATAGCGCTTAGGGCAATGAGCTGGGTACAGCGCTTCACAGCCACAGTCTCTATTTGTAGCACTCTGTGGAAAAAGGACAGCGCTTCTCAGCAGGTTCCACAGGACAGGTCACACCACAGTGGTAAACCAGAATAAGGGATTCCAGGTGGCGTCAGGGGGCGCGGGGAGCGACAAGGCGCCAGTTCCTGGTTAATTTCTTAATAGTTCTGTGGTGATCTTGTTTCTTCTTGGCGCAGCTGTTTCTTGCGCCCTTGTAAGTTCCAGTTGCTTGATTTCTTGTTCCTTGAAGGGGGGATAAATTAGTGGCTGGTGCTCCAAGTTCTTCTCAGCCAATCCCTTCAAGTGGTCCCTGGGGGTTCCCTTCCGCGGGGTTAGGTCAGTGGGGGGGGAACAGGATACCTCAACACTTGTAAAGCAGCACACTAGGCCCTGTCATTCCAGCATCATAAGACCCTGCCCTGACCCCCACTGCCTATCCTCCTGCGTAGGTACTTCCCCAGGTCTTCTCCTCAGCTTCTCCCCTCAGGAAAGTTCCCTCCCTTTCCTTTTATAGTGCCAGTTGACAGTTGGTAGTGGCAGTTGGTGTCACCTCACCTCTCCCAGAAGGTTCCAGAGGCTTCCAGGAGGTTCCACCATTCTACCTGTGGACAGGCTGGCAGGCTAAGATGGATACATTGCCTGAGGGTTCCAGCCAGCCCCTGGCTACTAGAATGCGCCCTCTAAACCACGCTGCTACAGCAGTGGTCTGTGGCAGCCATATTAGGGGTAGGAAGTACCTGTATTTTAATACTAGTTTTAAACTACACAGGGCATTCTCCACCACCCAAGGCCTATACAGTGTTGTTTCAATAGGGGCATTCTAAATTAACAGGGGATAAAAAGCGAAACATTTTGGGGAAAGGGCCAAGTCTCACACTCAGTAAAAGTGTTAATTTCATACGTAATTTCATAAGACCTGTGTGCTATTTTCTTATATTGGCCCATTTTGTATGCCTGAAATGCATTTTCCTTGGGAGCTCTCGCATTAGATTTAATAGTTAAATTTCATGTGCACGTTGGATTTGTTCTTTCTCACGTTTCTGTTGCAGGTGAAAGAATTATCCTTGTTAGCTAGAATAATTCTTTGTTTTAGGAGCTAGGCTTAGGGAGAAGAGGGTACATTGAGAGCCGATACTTATAATGGAGAACTGTTGTACTTTCTCATCGGAGCAAGCCTGGGACTCAAGGTCATCTCGCCAAGGCCTTGGAGCATTGCTGCTTAATGGAAAATCACCTACGAGGAGGTGGTTTGACTGGATGGTGTGAAGCTGCAATGCATCTTGGGATACTAACTGTGGTATTGATGAATCGAAGTTCAGGAAAGTGTCCCGGACTTCTGCTTTGCCTGAGAGAGAGAGCATCTTAGAACGAGCTCTGTGGCTCTATGCTGCTTGACCCATCTTATTTGAAGAGGCTTCTTAGGAAGACTTCACAGGTTGACCTATTAATGGATCTTGCCTTGGGAAATGCTATGTAGGGATGTCACGCTAGTGGTAGTGTAGGGACAGGTTAATGCTTTATACCCACAAACTCCCAATGAAGGGGAATCTCAACGTTTGCTCAGCCATCTTTTGTCCTGATCCTCGAATTAATCATTCTGGGCATTTTGCACTCTCTTAAATTCATCCGTAGATTTGGCTTTTTATTAGTTCTGATGTATTTTTACACCCTTACCTTGAGGTGCCTGTATATCCAGCTGTTCTTGGCTTTGTAATAAATTGACTAAAATTATTTGGGAGTCTGTGATTCTTAGGAGTCATGGTAAATTGGAACTCAGATGATTGACAGGCTAACAATTTTTCTCCCCTCCACGCTTTCATGCTGACAAAAAGTACCATCGACCTGGGGTTCCAGAGTAGATCTAGAAAATGGAGCCAAGCTCTTTAAATACTATGCTGAATTTGCAGTGTTTGCTGATTGTTATGCATTGATTATTTACAAAACACCTGTTTTTTCAGGTTTGGGTGAATTAGCGATTGCCTCCTGAGACTCTTTTCTATTTGAGACATACTTCCCCTCACTTAGGATGCTCTCAACTACTCTTTATGAATTAATCGTCTAACTAGGGATTTTTGTTATGATTTATTATTCCTTAATCTGTATCGGAACCTTCCTGGTAAGCAATGCATTTTTCTTTATCATTTTATGAACAAATTCTGTATTAAATCCTCTAAACTTAATTCTAGGGCGTGGCCAAGATGGCGGGCTGAGAGGTCGCACTTGCCGAGAGCTCCCTTGCCCCTGAAACCCTGCACCGCTTGCAACCGCTGATTCCCCCCCGGATCAAGCGGTGACTGCGCCTGGTGACCCCGGTGGTGGTGTGGAGTGGCCGTTGAGCTTTGATTGCCTCGCCGGAGGTGCGAATCTGACCGAGATAGCCCGGGGCGGAGCCCGCTGGGCGGCCGGTGTGCGATCCCGAGGCCGCGAGGCTTCCAGGCTTGGGGTCTCGACGGCGTGCTCAGCTACCTGTGGTGTCCCGTTGGAGTGACTGAGCCGAAGTGGCCGAGTAGGTGCCGGCGGAGGCTTCGCCGGCGGAGCGGAGCCGAACGGAGGAAATCGGAGGGAGCGGAGCCGAGCGGAGGAGATCGAGGTAGACGGAGTCGGCCTCCGGCTACGCAAGACCGGGGCCTGGAGAGTCCGAGAGTTCCGGCCGAGCCCTGGTTGTGGAGGAGCAGTGTTACGCCCCCGGAGCTGTTATTCAACTAGGAGTGCCGGCCCCAACTGCCTACGCCTGCCCTCCGGCGGTGTTTTTCGCTACTGGACCCGCGCCGGAGGAAGGCCTCACTCCCTGGGCGTTGGCCCATTGACTGTAACGGGCGGCCATTTTGTGAACCCCGGACCGGCTGCCCGGCCTTGCTCGGGGCCTCTATGTGACGGAGCTTTCTGGCCGGAGTGTAGCTGCCTTGGCACTGGTCACCTCTTCGCCGAGCGACGGCCATCGTTGATTCCCGTACCGCCAGGATGTCGAACGCTAGGGGCCAGAGGAGGGGTGATCAGACTTTGCCGGACATGTTGGGGCGCGGGGCCCTACGCAGTGGAGGGAGCCAAACGGCCACGACCTCCCCGGCCCCTTCCAGAGGCGCTGAGGGCGGTGAACCCCCGGTGACGCGATCGTTCCTCGAGTCGCTGTTTAGCTCCTTGCGGGAGGATTTTCAGACTTTGAAGCAGGAGGTGGCCGGGGAGGTCCGCGAGATTCGGCGAGAGGTGGACTCCCTGGGAGAACGAGTCAACACCGTGGAAGAAGCAGGTCACTCCAGGGACGAGGAGATCACCCACCTGCAGCAAGAGGTCCTGCGGCTGCGGGAGCAACAGATCGAGCTGCAGGCCCACGCCGAGGACCTCGAAAATCGGTCCAGGCGGAACAACATCAGGGTCCGGGGCGTCCCGTCCGGCGAGGAGGGAGAGGACGTGACCGCATACCTGGAGGCCCTCTTCCGTTCAATTCTGGGGGAGTCAGAAGACTTCCAGGTTCGCATAGACAGAGCGCACAGAGTGGGCCGCCCCCGCAGGGCCACGGCGCCCCCCCCCGGACATCTTGGCCTTCCTGCCGGACTTCCCCCTAAAGGAACGGATCCTTCGCGAGGCGTGGCGGCAGCAGCCTTTCCGATTCCGTGATCGCCCGGTGGCCCTCTATCAGGATTTATCTACGGTTACACTGCAGAAAAGAAAATCCTTTAAAATCGCCACGGACTTCCTCCGGGAACAGGGGACACAGTACTCTTGGGGGCACCCTTTCCGCCTGATTTTTCAGTGGAACGGAATATTGCACCAGCTCCGGTCCCTTCAGGATGTCTGCACAGTATTGGGCATCACAGCATCGGATACAGACACCCCGACGCCGCGCCGCAGACGCAGCACCCGGGACGGCTGGCAGCAGGCTGGGGAGAGGCGCTCCCCGCCGCCGGAGCGGCCGGACTCGCCCACGATTCGGGCGGATATGTCGGCCGCCATCCAGGAGGCCTCCAGAGCGACAGCGACCGGTGATGTGGCGTCCACCTCTGATAGGCACATAGTGTTGGGGGGGGATCTGAATCTGGTTTTTGACGCGGCGCTAGACAGGTCTGTGCAACGGCACCACCAGTTGGGAGAGCTTTCGGGCTCGGTTCGCACCCGACTTGAGGAGCTGGACTTGCATGACATGTGGCGCCACCTCCACCCTACTACCCGCGCGTACTCTTATTTCTCCCACGCACACAAGTCTTATGCACGGCTGGACCATTTACTTGTGTCGGGACCGATGCTCGTTTTCCGCCTCGAACGCTGACATGGGGGTCCTCTCTCTTTCCGATCATGCGCCGGTAGAGGGCACCTTCAATCTGCCCCCGGTGGCCCGGCCGAAGGGGGTTTGGCGACTCCGGGACACATTATTGCACAAGCGGTCGACGGTGGAACAGATTCGCACGGCCATCGCGGACTTTCAGCGCGTAAATGGCAATGACGAAACCTCCCACGCGACGCAATGGGCAGCTCTGAAGGCTGTGCTTCGGGGCGAGTTTATCGCTCTCTCCTCGGCGGAGAACAAGGACCGACAGCTCAAAAGGGACGAACTTACCCGGCAGGTGCGGGAGCTGGAGCAGGTTCATCACAGAACGGGAGCCCCCAGGATCTGGAGGCAGCTGAAAGCCGCCAGAAAACTCTTGTCTGCCCTAGACACGGACCGGGCGGAATACGCGATGCTTCGTCTGAAGCACAAGTATTATACCGGTGGCGACCGCTGCGGACGGCTCCTAGCCAACAAGCTCAGGGTTACCCCGGCCGGGCGCCCGGTCACGGAGGATGAGCAAATAGCGGATGTTTTCCGTACTTTTTACGCAGATCTCTACACCGGTGAGGTCCCTTCTGCTCAGACAGAGACGGACTACCTGGAGTCGGTGCAGCTCCCTTCGTTGACGCCGGAACAGGCCCAGTACCTGGAACGGGAGATCCGTATCGAGGAGGTGGTCACGGCGATCTCCCGGCTCAAGCCGGGCAAGGCCCCGGGCCCGGATGGCTTCATCCCTCTGTTTTATAAAACCTTTTGTCAGGAGCTGGCGCCTCTGTTGACCCGCCTTTTCAACACGTTCGCGGAACCGGGTGCCATTCCCCCTGAATTCCTGCAAGCCTCGGTCTCCGTGATCCCAAAACCGGGCAAGGACAGGACTGCCTGTGGGTCTTATCGCCCTATCTCGTTGCTGAACACGGACTTGAAAGTGTACACCAGCATATTGGCAGCACGCTTGGCACTTCATCTCCCGGGCATGGTCGACCCGGATCAGGCGGGCTTTGTACCTGGTAGGCAGACAGTGGACAACACAAAGAGGGTGACTCATATTCTTGAGAAGGCCTCCAGGATCCCCGGGGAAAGAATGCTCCTTTCCATAGATGCGGAGAAGGCATTCGACCGGGTGCACTGGCCCTACCTGGAGAAGGTCTTGGGCAAGTTCGGGATAGGCGAGAAGTTTCGGCACTTAATCTTCAACTGTTACCGGTTCCCGTCTGCGGTGGTCCGAGTGAATGGGGGCAGTTCCCGGCCCTTCCCCATAGAGAGGGGCACGCGACAGGGATGCCCTCTGTCCCCATTGCTCTTTGCTCTTTATATGGAGCCGTTTGCTCAAAGGGTTCGGCAGAACCCCGACATTGTCGGGGTCAAGATGGGCGCATTTTCCCACGCGATCAGCCTATATGCAGATGACGTCATTTTGACGCTCGATGACCCACGGAGGTCGCTGCCGGCTTGCATTGCTGAATTAGACCTTTTCGCCGCGGTGGCGGGCTTCAAGGTGAACCTTGGAAAATCAGCTGCCCTCGACATTTCGCTCACCGGCGCCACCAGGGCGGAACTGCTGAGACTCTATCCTCTGAGCTGGTCCAGGGACCAAATTCCGTATTTAGGGATCCTGTTGGCGCCCTCCCTCCCGGCGATGGTCACAGCCAATTATGCGGCTTTGAGCTCCAAAATCAGAGAGGAATTGGGCCGGTGGGACAAGGGCACGTTGTCGCTGCTCGGTAGGGTGGCCGCAGTAAAGATGACCCTCCTGCCTCAGGTGCTGTACCTGTTTAGGGCGTTGCCGCTCCAGCCTCCCACAGGGTGGCTTGCAGAGACTCAATCGGCCATTGCGCGGTTTGTGTGGCAGGGCCGTAGACCGCGGATTAAGAGGAACATTGCTACGCTGGCGCCCGAATCTGGGGGGCTGGGGATACCAGATTTACGGAAATACTTCCAGGCCACCCAACTTCGCTACCTGGTGGAATGGAGCCAGTGGGAGTCGGACAAGCACTGGCTGTTCCAGGACCAGGCGGTAGCAGGCAGAACGCTACAGGAGGTGCCGTTCTTAAGGAGGTCACACCGGCCCTCCAACCTCTACGCATCTTTTGTGACACGTGTCCCACTTCGTGTGTGGGACTCGGTGGCCATTAAGCATGAATTTACTACCTTCCCCTCCCCCTTCACGCCATTAACTGGCAATCCGGACTTCGGTCCGGGACTGGAGCCTGGTGCTTACGACCGCTGGCGGGTGGCCCGCTGTTGCACTTTGCATCACCTATATGGCCCCGAGGGTGTCATCCCCTTTCAGGACTTACGGCGGGAATACGGCTTCCCTGCGACGGAGCGCATGAGGTATATGCAGGCGCGCCACTGGGCACTACAACCCCAAGTGCGCGAATCGGCGGATCGGGAGATCACGGTGTACGAGCGCTGGTTAATCACTCGCACGTCGGACGCTAAACTTATCTCCGATTTGTACAAGATGCTGCAGCCCCCCCCCTTTTACATTCACAACCCCGGTAGGGAGCGCTGGGAACGGGAGCTCGGACGAGTGTTGAGCCACACAGAATGGAACCACATCTCCTACCGCTCACGCCACTCGGCCTATCACATGGGGCTCACGGAGACCTTTACCAAAATTTCGACCTACTGGTACCGCACTCCTGAGAAATTACATGAGATGGACAGGTCAATCCCGGGGACGTGCAGGCGTAACTGTGGCCAAACTGGCCCGCTTACACACATACTGTGGGATTGTCCCCTTTTGGCTTCTTATTGGGAGGAGGTTCTTGGTGAGGTGGACAAATGTTTTGAGATAGAGCTGCCACGGTTCCCTGCCTATGTCCTGCTGGGGTTGCCGAATGGGTTGATGTATCCTCTCAGGTCTAGAAGGGGCAGACAGATTGCGATAGCCTTAGGGTCAGCGGGGCAAAACATTCTCATACACTGGCGCTCCACCACACTTCCCACTGTTGTCGGCTGGCTGCATAGATTGTGGCATGTCCTTGGCATGGAAAAGATGTCTTTGGTAGCACTGGGGGATACAGATGCTTTTGAGGAGCTGTGGGCGCCTTTCCATAGCTTGTTGTGTTCTGAGTTCAGGGAGATCACCTGCCCCAGGTATCTTAGGTTGCTACGACTGACACCGCCACCGGATCCGCCTGTTTGATTGGTCGGAGTTGGCATTGAGTAGCGGAGTCGACCGGAGGGTCGCTATGAGGGGAGAGCTGGAGGTCATTGGCACAGTACAGGGGGTGGGTTGGGGTGTGGTAGTTGGGGGGGCTTTGTAGGTTGGGTAGGTTGTGGAGCAGGGTTGTTTCCCCATCCCCCTTTTTCCCTCCCCCCCTCATTTCCCCCTCCTTCCCTCCTCTTCCCTCCCCCCCCACCCCTTCTTTCTTTTTTTTTTATTTGTCCTTAACCACAGGCGCACGAGCTGTGTATCCATGCCGGAAGGAGCCTATGGCAGGAACTGAACTGCTTTGATGTATCTAATATACTGTGGAGCACCTGTGGTTTTTTCTTTTCTTGCCCTGTTGTTTCCTTTTTTACCCTGCTTCAATAAAATACTTTAAACCTAAACTTAATTCTAATCTAAAACTCAGTTTTTGAGTGGTCCCAGTTTCTGATTTTGGATTCTACTCTGCAAAATTATTGATGTGATTCAATCAATGAATCAGGATTTATAAAGCGCAGTTTATCGCTCAATAGGGTATCCAGGTCATCTTAGGGGTGGCAGTGCGGGGATGCTGAAGTAGATGATGAAGTGATTGCTCCATGTGAGTCCTGTGTATTTGACACGGCTGCTGGAGGTGGAAATTGGGCCCAGCATTTGTCCTGCAGTGTGTGTAGGGTTGTAGATGATCTATTTCGATTTGAGGCTGCTCATAATAACGAGGCGGTGTGGAGTGTTTTTTCGCTGGGGTCATTGATGTGGACATTTAGGTCACTGAGGAAGATGTAGTCCTTGGAGGTTAAGGCTAGCGGCGCAATAAGTCTGCAGTGGTGCTGTAGAAGCTGGAGCGTGGGCCTGTGGGCTGGTATGAGGGGTGCCTCTGATGGTTGTCTTGTCGTCCAAGTCAAGCTTAAAGTTGAGATGTTCCTTGGGGCTGGTGTTTTGTTGGTGGTGGTACACTGTATAGTCTCTTTGTGTATGATGGCTGTTCCTCCTCCCTGGTGTTGGTGCAGTCCCGGTGAGTGATTTCATATCTATTGGGGGCTGCTGTGTCAATGTCTGGGGCGGATGTGGGGTTGAACCAGGTCTCAGTGACGAAGGCGATGTTGGGTGCAAGGTAGGCAATGGGGTCCCATAATTCAGTGGAATGCTTGCATAGGGAGCGTGTGGTGAGAAGGGCATATGGGTGTTGGTGTTTTTGTTCAGGTGGTGTCTGTGGTGTGTTTGGTGTGTGGGCTGGTGTCTGTGTAGTGGCAGGTGAAGTCACAGTGGATGCAGGAGAAATGTCCTTCCGTGGAGCATGGGTCTGCTTTGTGGCAGTGTTTGTTGCGGCGCCTGGGGTCGAGGGTGTACAGTCAGCGATGGTGTATCTTTGGGGGTGCGGTGGGCCAGGGGTCATGTCGTTGAGCTCGGTCTAGGTGTGGACAGTCACAGAGAGGATTGCTTCTGGCTTGCTCGCTGTGCATGTCCACTTTGTGGTCATGCTGCAGCCTGCATTAAGTAGATCCTGGAGAGGGTGGGACTTCTGTTGGTGGAAAGAACGGTGAGTTGTAAAACCCAATCGGGGAAACCCATGCAGCTTGTGTGTCACTAGATCAGTCTGGAACAAGCAGGAACTCGAGGCCACAGGCAAGTAGCAAGCTAGGTGGTCGGGGAAGGGAAGTCTCTTTCCGCAAGACCAAGAGATCGACATTTTCCTGCAGCCAAACTGTTTGATTTAAAAATTGGGGTGCAGAAATATTGGGGGGTTAGAAAATTATTGGGGTTCTTCTCCCATAAGGGGGCTTTACAATATACCATGAACAGTGACACTGTCATAGAATAAAGAAAACAGTATGAAGGAACAGAATTACTGTTGATGGACTTGAGTTATAGCAAAAAGAATTTGGAACCCCTACTGTGCGGATGCCCCTGGGGGTCATTCTCCTCATACCATTCTTCACATCTACATGGAGCCAATGTGGAGATCTGCTTCCATGCTTCAATAACCACCAGTTTGTAGATGATACTCAATTGTGTCTACCCACATTACTGTCTTCATACATCTAATAGTTCTGCGATGGTCTGCAGCTTAAAAATTAGAAACCACCAAAGACTAAATAAATAGTTATTCCTCTGCTTTATGTCTCAGAAAATTAAGACATAGTAATGTCTGTCTGCCCCTCTTTAAGTTGTGTTTCTCCCAGAATAATGTTTCAAGTAAAATCACTTGAACTATTTCTTGATTCCTATGTTGGTATATTTATAGAAGGATTCAGGCGCCATTCTCAAACTTCACTCTCCTTACATGGATTACAAAATTCATCCATGCTGTAGATTTGAGTCATAACAATATTTCATTTCCCACACATAGATACCGGCATTTTCTTTTGTTGCAGATACTCAAATTCCCTCAAACCTTTAAAAACAGAATTCTATTCAAATGAGTGGTTAATCAAAGGTGCCAGGACATTTGATCAAACATGTCCCTTCTTTAGAAAACAGCATTGGTTACCTGTTCCATGTGCATTTAGAGCTAGCAACATTTTGAAGGCTGTTCAGCTACAATCACCTGCGTTACTCATTGGGAAACAATGGCAGTCTGGATGTGCCATTGTGTTGATGTCACTGCAGGGAATTCCACTGGTGCAGAAAGCCAAAAGTTATAATCAGACTTTATCTTTTACTTGAGCTTTACTGGCCAACAATTTCGTTTGAAAGGTCGATTGTGAACTTCTCTAGTCCATTTCTGTGGTATAATGATCCTCACAATGGTGGGCAAAAGAACAGTTGGTTGGAATGCTACTGAGAGATTGCCAATGGCTTACTGTGCTACTGCAACCAAGTTACACCTGACTGAAGAGCCACAAAAAGGACAAAGCAGTCTTTGCTTGTATGTGTTCTGGTTTAGGAAGGACCTGATCTGGCAGTTCGGGCTGGGCTGTTCTGATTGGACAAGGACAAGATTGATTTGCATATGGGTTGATCCAAACTGAGGTAGCATGGTGAGCAATAGGATGAAGGGGTGGAATGCTAACCTGATCGAACGCTAGTGGTTAGACTTATTGCAAGCATTTATCCCGCCACCTTTTGCATTTTTAATGATCATTACTTCAGGAGTTTTTCAGCCCATTTTTTGATGTTTTAGGACTTGATTGGGTTTGGTCAGCAGTTGAGTGTTTGCGATTGTGTGTTTGGGAAAAGCAGCATCCTTACTTGTTTTTCTTTCTTTCCTATGTAGAATATATTATTTTGTTCTTTATTATCCTTGCATTTTGTGTAATCTTTTATATCCCAATACAATGTTCTCTGTTGCCCATAGGCGTGATGTTAACTAACATGGTTTCTCCTAAACATATACTAAGAAGTTCAGGATATTACTGCCACCCACGCAGTACTTGCCAGGACACCCGAATTGGAATATCCTAAACTTTAGGATAATGAATCTTTGATATGCTGCCAATGTATGGCGTCACCAATTTTTATGACAATGTGGGGGTTGGCCTCCTGCTAGTGTATATGGTCCTTACATTGCATAACTGTGTGGTTGTGGCTTGCGGTCATGTTTGGGCCCTGAGAAGATGGGCAATATAGCTGATTTGTTGCGCAGCACTGCAAACATTGTACACCCATTTGTTGGGCGTGGCTTGTGCAACATAAGATTTTGAAAATAAAGATAAAATAAGATGCATTTTTGATACAGCCTTTGGGGCATAAAAATCCATAGGAGCAGGGCATGGTGCGGTGGTGAATGATATCTCCAAACAGGAAAGGGGTTTTAGGTCATTCATCGCTGATGTCGTAATCATGGGTAAACTATGTGGCAATGGTGGCACGTTTGCTCATTGTATTTTATGATAACTACTGACCTACACAGCAACCTGCAGGTAACACATTTGAATCCATGTAAGGTTACCTTACTCTTTTACCCTTCCAAAGATGGTTCATTGAATATTAATCACTTGGTACTAATAACACCTGTTATTTACAGTGTTTAGAAATGGCAGGTTGTCGTATGTACTGTTAGGTGCAAAATAAGTTGTTATTGTAAAGCCTTTGGGAGCACAAGCAGAATGTTGGGATGTACTTCATAGAGCAGTTACCAGTAGAACAAGCATTTGCAATGCAATGAGTCTCACATTTGCGAGAGTTTGAGCTATTGGCATTGTAAATGACAATGCCATAACATTTATGTGTTTTGAAAAACTGCAAGCAGTGCGTAAACACTTCCTTATACTAATAGTTGTTGCTTATGACAAGCAAGGCTGGCACTAACTGCACCTGTTTTACTGACAACCTTACTTCTTGGAAGCAAGGACTATAAGTACAAAGTGCATGTTGACGCACCGCTTGCTGGTTTTCAAAACACATAAATTGTTAGACTCGGCATCTTTTGGCATGTTTCCCCTGAGTTTTTGCTTTCTAGCTTCCCGGTTTTGACTCAGTTTTTGCAGGTGTAGTGTTTCTGCACACTTTTCTCACTGCTGATCAGTGGTAAAGTGCAAGTGCTCCTGTGGTAAATTGTGTTATGGATTGGTGTTTCCATGATTGGATATTTGATTTACTTGTTAGTCCCTAGTAAAGTGCACTGAGTGTGCCATGGCCTGTGAATCAAATGCTACTAGTGGGCCTGCAGCACTGATTGTGCCACCCACGTGAGTAGCCCTGAAAAAGGTAACTCAGACCCACCTTTAACTGTCTGCGCGCAGTTTGTAACTGCCATGTCGACTTGGACACACTTGCCAGTTCCTCACCTTCCCTTTTCTTACATGTCAAAGATCCCTAAGGTAGGCCCAGGGTACGCCTGTGGGCCGGGTGCAGTAATTGTGAAAGGTAGGACATGCCCTGGTTTGTGTGGCATGTCCTGGTAACGAATTACGGCTAATTTCTTTTTTTGCTATTGCAAGGCTACCTGTTCCCCGTAGGACAGAATGGAGAGTTTGTTTATAGCATCTTATAAACATAACTGGCCCGGGGAATTTGGTAGGAAAATAAACCTTAGTATGCCTGAACTCAGAACCTATAGATGCATCTTTTAGGGAAGGTGATTTTTACATTCTGTGTTTTAAAATAGCACTTTTAGAAAGTAGGTATTTTCTTGCCCAGTCATCTTGTGGGCCTCTGCTGGAATGTGGATTGCCTATCTGGGTTTTGGATGACAGAAGGCTCGGGAGTAGGAGTGGCTCCAGATAGTCTAGGTGGTTCAGGAAAGGGCTGAATAGACTGCAATTGGGGAAGGGGAGGAGATTTCCTTGCACCTCAAAGGACCCGGAATGCCTCTGACCCCGCCAACTCCATCTCCTGCCAGGAAGTCACACCAAAGAAGGCAGAACTGGTTCTGGCTGGGCACAGCCACTCTCTGCCTAAGAGATCAAAGAATTTTGGGATATACATTTTGGGGCCCAGACCCCTGAACTTTAGAACTCTTTTGGACCAAGAAGACTGCCAAGAAGAAGAGCTGGAGAAGCTGTGAGGAGGGACTACCACATTGCTGTGTGCTTGGATGTGTTGGCCTGCAGTGGCTGCTTCGGTCTTGGGCAGTGAAAGGACTGGACTGAGCTTGGTGCAATCTACTTTTGTGAGTTTCACCAAAGGCTTGTGGTAGAGCTTTCCCCCTGTTCAAGAAGTCTCAGGAACATCAAAGACGTCAAGCTCTTCTGCCCTCAGCACTGGGAACTGTGTGTTTTTTGCTGCAACAGAAGAAAAAGCAACCCAACGCCGTAGACAACGCCGCTGCCAACTTCGTGTCCTGAAGGCACCGCCGCAATGCGGCACAGCGACCCTGGTCTCAACAACGACTCCTGCTGACGCCGAAACCGAGCTGCTGCTCGTACCGTGACCTGTGAGTCCCACACTCTGCACCGCCTCGCTTCTCGCTGATGCCTCAGTATCCCCAACGATGCCGCTCCACACCGAAATCGACACCGCTGCTTGCACCGTGGTTCGAGGGCACCGCTCGTAAAGTTACACGACGCACTGCTCTCATCCCACACCCCAGCCTTGGCCTACCGACTCCTGCGCCATCGACTCCAATTCGTCAGCCGAAAACAGCGCTTCAGCACCGTGACCTGCCACCAACACGACGAGCACTGCATTCACTTCGCACAGCGACCCTGGTCTCACCAATAACTCCATCTGAAACCGCCACTGAGCCGCTGCTCGCACCACGACCTGAGGGCACTGCACGCCACACTGCTGCACTTCGCATCGCAGCACTCAGCATATGCCGACTCCTGCCAACGCCAGTGCTTCTGACTTCAACAGATAGAAGTGTGATCTACAACGCATGTGATTTCGAGTGCCCCGACGACTCCTGCACCGACCTCCGGAACCGACTCCTGCGGACACCGTGTTTTCAGAAGCTCAACGAGAGGTCGCTGACGCCCTGCATTTCTAAAAGGTACTGTTTCCGGGTCCTCCCGACACCGTAACTGGCCCGAGACACCGCGGTCAGCCAGAACTGTTTGGATTTGTTTGCTCACGACGCCATGATAGCCCCGGAACTGTTTTTCAAGCATGTTTAGATAACCGAAGATTTTTAAGTACTGTATTGTGGATTTTTATCGTTTTTGGTCTTGTCTTAAGAATATGAAAATATTGGATATTTTTCTAAACTGGAGTGGTGTCCTTTTGTAGTGCTTACACTGTATTACTGTTGGTTATATGCAAATGCTTTACACACTGCCTCGAAGATAAGCCTGACTGCTTGTGCCAGGCTTCCAAGGGGGTGAGCCGGGGTTATTTTAGGAGTGTAACTCCCTTATCCTGACTAGAGTGGTAGTTTCTGCCTGGCTTTGGCACATGCCCTAGTCTACCAAAAATCCCATTTCTAACATAAATGAAAGGCATTGTCATTTACAATGCCAATAGCTCAAACTCTCGCAAATGCGAGACCTATTGCATTGCAAATGCTTGTTTTATATTTACATTTGCCACCCCACTGAAGTGTTGAAAAGAACACCTGCTTTATGTCTACTAAATGTTTACTATTTTATTGGGGGGTTGGGGTTCGGCAATTGACTATTATATGTGGCGAACAGACGTGCAATACTATAAAACCATGTGGAGAACAGAGCAAATCATTTCACTGCCGACGCCAAAAGAACCTGCAACAATCAACTTTCAAACAGCCAGGGAAATTGCTTAGAGGAAAACTGTCTTGTTGTGAAACGCATTATTCCTGATGATTAATGAATGCCTTTGTAAGTGGTTCAGCCTCATATATTATCTCCAGGTCCCCAAGCTTGCCCACGGGGTGTAATCTGTAAATCCGAGGAAAATCCCGCCTCCTGTACAACGTGCCTACAATTGCCGGAAGTCACTTTCAAGGCACTTAAACGAGTTAGCTTTATGTAAATTGTAGTGACAAGTATGTTCCCTCATAAATATAATATTTAGAAGTTCACCTGCCATAATATCTGCTAGACATAGAGTCTTTAGTCATCGAACAATAACCCATAAATTCTACACGTTTGTTTGGCTAATTTTACCCTACAAGTGTCCTAGTTTTCGTATTTATGAATATGTGGACAGTTGTTTGATGAATGGACTTGTTTAATAGATATGGGGGAAACCTATAAAGCTATTTCCTAGCGTAAGACTTACACCAATAAAACAATGCCGGTATAGCAAAGATACATTATACTTCTGGTCATTCATTCACAAGGTTGAAGATACAAGCACCTCATAGGAATAATCAGAATATACGCATGTGTAATATATAAACTATACGTTTGTGAATCTTGACCTACATGGGCGGAAAAATGTCCATCTGCAAAATATAACAAATGCCTGCCTTTTTTTTTATTCCACACAACGTGCCTTCATGTGGAGAAGGTGCTTGGACGGTCCCTGGGCAGAGCCAGAGCAGAAGCACGTGCCAGATGGATAAAGAAGAAGCCTTCAGCAAGGTGTGCACCTGCTGTATACATTTCATGTGTTCACCAACAAGACTTTGTGCCCTACCACAGCAGGTGACAGGCAGGTGGCATCACTAGGAGGGGTCTTCCTGGCAAACCCTTACATGACATGTTATAGCAGCGTATATCTGAGAAAAGCTGCTGCTGTGAGACGTTTACTTGCAAGGGGCCAGTAGTTGACTCACAACTCGTCAATGAAGAAGATGGTTTGAAGTGAGGTTAACCACTAATGACTGAACTAGGTGAATGGAGATACCAATGGCTGCATCATAAAAAAAAACACTCAGGCAAGGAAATCAAGTTGTTTACAGCATATGCTCTTGCATAACAAACAGTAGCACAACAATCAGTGAATACAAACTTGATTAATATTCTATATATAATCATAAAAATTACCAATAGTTAATATAGCCATGCATAAATACTAAAAAAGCAGAGTCTGCAACAAAGTTTATTAGATTTTGAAAAACATCCAAAGTGAAACAAACTTCGGGACTGCAGACAAACACATTGCTGTTCTGTATTTGGAACAAGCAACAGAAAGCAGTTCATGGCAAGCCAATGCACACCATTGTGGGCAGCATATATGGGAATGGAACTGTAAATTACTCTGCGACACACACGCTCAACAAAAGGACTGTGAAACGTGTCCACTACATTTAAGCATACCAATTCAATATGTCTTTATTTCGATTAAAAATCATGAAAGACGTTTACATTTAAAACATAATTATCTAATTCATTTTTATAGAATATTACATAATTATACATAAAAATGATGGTCAAAAGGAAAATGGATCCACAATGATAAAGTACTGTTGTATTTCTATCTAGGACCCTAATTCGATATTCCCGATTCATGCCCTTATGTGGTTATAATAAATAGTATCCTTATAAAGGCATAAGAATCATATCCATATTTAGTAATAGCCCATGCAGTCCAAAACACGACAAGGCTACTCCCATAGACTCCTAGAAAGCACAACGCGTTCTTTAAACAAACCAAGCCTCCAGCAGCCCGGGAATTCCCCCTGATTGTGTTTTGATTTGCATAAGAACTCCTGGAGTCCAGAAAGAACTGATAGTTCTTAGTCGTCTTATGTCCAACGTTACGTCAAACCCGGCACCTTTCAGGTATAAATATACCGATGTTGCCTTAAGCAAACACACGGTGGTGGGGAGCAGAGCGACGTTCTACTTGTCCGAGAGCCAAGCTGTTGCCAGAGCCGAAGGAAGCCGCCCCTCCCTTTTTGACGCGCTGGAGAAGCTGCCTTTTCTCACGCCAAGAAATCCAGCTCCGGTGTTCCCAAGTCACCCTCGCGGGTTGCTGGGAGATTGAGTCCTGAGAAGTGAGATACAAGACCTCCTTCATTCTATAACCAAGGTACGGAGCTGATTAAAACCTTAGAGAGAATTCTTGATTCCGATACTTGGCAAAAAAAACCTAACTTAACTTAAAACTGCAACTTACTCCTTCCCACGTATTAGGCTTAGTCAATGTTTTTATGAATGTATATATTTTAACTATTTTAAAGTATCATATGACTAAGAAACCATATCAATGCTTTTACAGTATTATTTCATAATACTACTTTTACTGTACGCACTTTACTTTATGATAAGTATTGCAATTGTGGCAATTTATTTGTCTTGCATGAGAAAGAAGACTGCTCAATAAAATAACACCTTTTATTGAAAACCCCCCTTCTCTCTATTTCTCTGCACTCTGGTGAAACTAAGCATGCACGATTGGCTGAGTGAAATAGCTGTCTATTGTTTTCACACAACTCTAGAGATACACTCTTTATTCTGAGGGAGCAAAGTTGTCATGTTTGTGCGGTTGTCAGAAACGAATCCCTTCTTGTCTAAATCAGGACGGTTAACGCTTTTCTGAACATTCGAGAAAGTTTCTAGTGACCTACGAGCTAGCTGGCAAAACTAATTAAGTCTACCATAGTCAGTAGAGAACTAGATGACCTCAGTCCTACGTCTACACTGCTGTTTATGTTATTCCAATGCGCAGAGCCTATTGGGAATATAGGAACTACACTACATGGCGCCCAACGTTTGGTAAGGCGATAATCTAACGCAAGACACTAGAGTAACTCAGTCGTGCTTTTCACACAGACCCCTTTCTCCCGTAAAAACTCTAATAGACGTCTGGAGTGGGTGAAAGGTTAATATCCGCCGGAACTTAGTGGGATGAGAATCCTATGTATTAGTTTTTGGTATAGTCAACGTTGAAGGATACAGTGTTCCAAAATATTGTGCACCTAATCTTTGTTTCCTTGAAACTTGATCTGTAACAAAAACACTTTCTTTCAGTAAAATGACAGATAGTGAAGAAGAAAGAGAGAAAGAAGCATTAGCAGCTCGACTCTTAACGAAAGACACAAGTCTCCAGCAAGATGACCCGAATGCTATAATCATTCCGGTCAATATAAGAAAAACTATAACTCTTAAACTTATAGAAAATGGACTATCACCAAGAGGTGGCACGGTCATATTCGTGGTAGAGGCACATGAGTATCGGCAGGCAGAGGTATTCTATTCATGGATACATTTTCCAGCAGCACACGCTGTGACAAAAGATTTCCACTATTACAAAATAGAGGAACCTCCGGATATATACACTCCTTTCGAGGACGTTGAAATCCCACTAACTTACCAAGAGCACCTGCTCTGGTTTAATGGCGCCCTAAAACATCAAAATCACATCACCAGGCACGGTCCACTAGGTAGACCAGGAGCCAAGTGGCCGGTTCTAGCCAGCTACACAACACACCCAGACATTGAAACAATGTCAAGCGAAGAACTCCTAGTTAAACTAAAAGAATTAACAAAGGCATATAGAGAATTAGTTCAATTGGCAAGGGACGATATAAAGTAACTCCAGAAATTGAAGGAGACAGATATAACAGACCAACCATTTGAACTTGCCAGAATCATAGAATAATCCTATGAAGAACTAGGAAGAGATAGTTTGGGTGGGAAACCAATAAAACCCCAACTAACTGAAAATCTGGAAAAAACATTTATTAAAAATAATCTAAATACTCCAAAAAAGAGTTGGGATGGTAATAACCAATCCACTCCCAAGGAAAAACGATTCCAGTCCAGACGAAGGTCTCCTCAACGGAGAGAAAGATCTCTTGGCCGAGGAGGCAAGTCTCCCTAAAGGGAACCCTCTGAGAAAAGATACAATCTTAGAGATAGGGATAAAGTAAGAAAACCTGATAGATATCAAGATATTGATACACGTCCCTCTCGCTCTTTTCAGACTTCCTCACAGAAATCGGAAAGAAGAGGACGGTCAGAACACAAGGAAGAGCACGTCAAGTCCAAACACAAAGAACCTGCTCATCAAAGTAAAAAATCACAATTTCCCAGAAAGAAGGAAGCAAGTATTAAAATTAAACATGCAGAGGATTCTGAGGACACAACTGAAAAACGGAGAGTGGGCCCAGACAATGTTAGACAGCGCAGCAGAAGTGACCATAGCTCGCAAGATCCTGATGAATCATCTGGAGACAGTGGACACGAATGAATACATTCAGGTGGAAACTGCAGACACACAAGTTAGCGTGCCCCATAAACTATATGAAATAACATTACGTATAGAGGGAGATAAAACTAGGAAAATAAAAGGTCTCTTTTGGGAGAATCTTTCTAAAGGCTATGACATCCTGTTAGCTGAAAAAGACTGGCTACCAGAGTTTGTCAGGGAGTGCCCTCATGGCGAAGAAATGATTATGCCTGCCTTCTCAAATCATATTCTGATTCATAAAAAATACACATTCGCAAGAAAATGGGCAGTGTTCCAAGCCCCTGTATTATACAAAACTCATGTAGGATGGGATGAGGACTCTCCTCACCACAAAATCCAGTTAAAAAATCAACCCACTGCACAAAGGCAGTACCCAGTTAAACAAGAAGCAAAAAAGCAAGTCAGGGAGATCTTAGATCAACTTGAATACCAAGGGGTGATTGAAACATGCACCTCACAAATGAACAATCCTTTGTTTCCTGTCTCCAAGCCAGACGATTCATATCGTCTTGTTTTGGACTACAGACATTTAAACTCCTGCTGCAAAACTTTTGCAGTACAAAACTCTCACAGTGCAGCACTAATGAACAACATCGTGCGCAGAAAATATAAAACGACATTAGATATCTCTAATGGATTCTTCTGTCAAAACATTGCACTTGAAAGCAGGTATTTGACCGCTTTCTCAATAATGGGGTCGCAAAAACAATTTTGCCGACTCCCACAGAATTTTCAAGAATAGCCCAGGATTATTGTCAGCAAGAGTAACAGAACTACTACAAATATATGATGATGAGGCATTATCATATGTCGATCACATCTATCTTACAGACGATGACCTGGAGACTCACTTAAAAAGAGTGAACACCATAATTCTTGGGTTCACATCAGAGGGTTACAAATTCAATTTTAAAAAGTCAAGAATTGCCCATCTAACAGTCCTATTTTTAGGACATAAATTATCAAGTGAAGGCAAAAGCCTGGCAGACAATTTCTTAGAGAAGTGTGCAGTACTCCAAGCACCAAAAACACTGAAAAATTTACAATCAATACTAGGCTTCCTGAATTTCGGTAGAACATACATTCTAAATTATGCAGAGAGGGTTAAATCTCTCTATGAATTAATAAAACCTGATTTCAAACCAATACATTGGACTCAAAAACACACAGAAATTTTGAGATCATTACAGACAGACATGTTAACTAAAACAAAACTGCCAACACGCGAAAACGTACGCAACCTTGTAATCCAAGTCATCCCAGGAAGATGCGGATTCACATACCTGACCTCTAATGAGGGAGAAACGGTACCTATAGCTTACAAATCACACTTGTACACAGAGGCTGAAATGAAATTCAGTTCTACAGAAAAAATTCTGACAGCGGTTCAATTGCTGTAGCAGGAGAAAGAGCCCTAGCCCAAGGCAAAAGAATAACTGTTTATACAGCAGAATCAGCCCTTGAGGCATTAACAAGTCCACACAATCTGAATGCAGTGGCATTAGATCCAAAATGGATACAATGGGAAAATTCTCTTGCTGCAGAAGACGTGAAATACTATTTTGACCCGAAACTGAAAAAACGAGATAATCTAGAATACAAACAGGAATATCCTCTGCCAATCGAAATTCTGCCTCCGAACAATATACCTGTGTGATCTATTTGGACAGATTTGCACACCATTATGATGTAGAGAAAAAAATCTTACAATGCAACGTGCGCGATTGTTAAAGGTCGCTGGCGCTCTGGTAAATTCAAACCAATGATTACCAAAATGGAATCATTCAGAAACTGTTCAGCTCAGCTCAGCGAGCTGAAATAAGATCTTTAACGATGGCACTTGAAAATGCCGATCGCGAATTCCCCACACTAATAGTGTGCGATTCGCATTACTGCGTTACTGCGTCGTCATATAACAGTGATATGCAGACATGGAACAAAAACGGTCACAAAGATGACACAGGTGCCACAAAAAAGCATAAAAAGCTTTGGGAAGAAGTAGTTCTTTTGCAGAAAGAACTACAAAAGGCTCACGTGATACATGCACTGAGTGATTGACGTGATGGCGTTCACGTTGCAGGGAATTCATTGGCTGATAGAGCCACAGCGGCGGCTGGTCAACCGGCTTCCGTAGCCACAAAAAAAAACATAGATGGAGAAACCGTGCTGGCAGTAAAATCGTAGTTAAAAGGCGATTATGCAGCATTACCTCTCAACTATCCACTCAGTAATACATACATAATTGATACAAACTCCATTCCTTTTGCTCTAATCCCTGGAGTGGGGGATAGAGTAATTCCAAACACGAACTGGAGGGTTTTCTTAATTGAAGACGCACACATGGGACTGGGTCCGAGGCACCAAGAGATCTTGAAATCTCTAATAGAATTACAATCAGAATACTGGTGGCCGGGGATGAGCTTGCAAATTTACAAATTTGCAATGGATTGTCCAGACTGCAACAGAGATCGCAGTTTTGAACCTGACCAGACTATTGCCAGGACACCTTTATTAGAAAGCATCAGGCGATCTATACGCAGAAATCCAGCAGGAGAAATGCGTCCCGATAATAATTAAGACTGAATTGACTTAAAAATGTAGACCGCAGCGCTCGGCTGACGCCAGAACTGTTATAAAAGATTTGCGAGTCTTTATCGGCACATACGCAATTGGCATGCTACAATCTGACCAGGGTCCTGCATTTAGCTCTCGAGCTTACAAAGAGGCCATTACCAGCATGGGTATTGCATTGCGGTACTCTTCTCCCTTCCGTCCTGAGGGAAATGCGGTAGTGGAAAGAAAAAAATGTGACATAAAGCAATCTATAACGGCAAAGATATTAGGTTCGGGTGATGGGTGGGTCAAACATTTAATAAGTGTCCAACAAAGTCTTAATAACATGCCAAGAAACTCTCTAGGAGGTATCAGTCCGTACGAACTTTTGTTTGGTACTAGAATGATTATCCAGGATCTGGATCGTCAAACTTCAGTGGTAGAAGAAAAAACGTTCGATATCAAAGACCGTTTGGCTGTTTTACAGGACTTGAATGAAACAAGAAAGAGTCTAAGTAACATAAAGATTAAGCCAACAACCACTGAAGAACCAACTGTCCCAGCAAGACCTGTCTGGATTCCGAAGATTGGGGATCTGGTCAGAGAAAAGATCGCGGTGAAGAAGGAATTTGGGCCTTCTTATAGAAAAGCAGTACCTGTCTTAGCTGTCAGCGGAACAAGATCAGTAGTACTACCGCCACTTGCTGGTAAAAAGGAAAAGAGAATTGTTTCCATCGATCTGGTGAAACCACAAACATGTGGCCGATATTAAATAGCAGGCCCAGTGGACTACCAATAAATAGCAGAAGACCAACCTTTGCTACAATCCAAGAGGTTCAAACTGAAAGACTAATCACATTCGATAAACCTGCAGTAAATAAAAAGGGACTATGCAACAAAGCCATGGAACTTGTGCCTCTTGAATCCCAAATTGCAACAATTTGTGATGATACACCAATCTACAACGATATGGCATCAGAATGTACAAATGTAACAAAAGAAAATGCAAAGATCAATGGAAATCCGGAAGCAATCCTACCAATTGACAGAACTGCATCTGGCTATTTTATCAACTTTGATGACTTCCCCGATGATCCAAGTGAACATGGAGACAAGCCAGCAACAAAAACTTTCAAAGAAAAAATGACCGAGCTGTTTCACCAACTAAAAGAAACATATCTGATTTCACCATGGATTGAATTTTGGATTGTGTTATGTGTACTTTTCCTCCTGCTTTGGCTCATCATGGTTTTATGCTTGGGTAGATTCATTGATGGAAAATATAGAACAATGGACACAGCAAGTCAGAACATCAACTTGGTCCTAAAGTTTCACAGATCCTCTCACATTGAGAAAAGGGAACTATCATCAGTAAACATCACAGCCAACCCAATACCTGGGGGTATTGCATGGGACAGAACTGACTATGATATTTATGGCCCGATTGAGCTCTTGAAGTATCCACACCATTTTAAGATTTCATCAAGTGATTTTGTGATACCAAGTTCTTTTTCTGATGATTGGGATTTTGAAAACATTAATAATATGATGTCAGATTTAGTAATATCAGCTAAATTTACAGAACATGATTATTTACAGGGTTCGTCAAATTATGAAGAATTATACTGTTACAATCACTATTTGCATAAATCAGCACAACAGAGAAATGTTTTTACTTATAATCAATGGGAACATTGTCCAACTCCTCCAAAAGGAAGCTCAAAGACATTTTTGGAGAAATTTCCATACTTCTCAGGGTTTAACAACAGTGATCCAGAAACGTTTTATTTTAAAATGTTACATAAGACAGGGATGAAAACAATGTTGACAAATACTAAACTGATTTATTCTGAAAAAATGTATGACAAAATGTCAACATTTGGTTTTGAATTGTAGCAGGGTTTCTGTTCTCCCACAGAACTGTGCACAGAGATCTAGAACCTGGGTGAATTAGGGTGACCCAAAACTCACCTTAGTATCAGAAATCCCCTTACCAAGCTAGCTACAGTGTCTCATTGGTCATAACAAACTCCCAATGATTTAGACAATCCAGAACATGAACTTAGGGTACCTCAGGTATCATGGAACACATGAACACTCTTTCGCTCTATAATCATTTCAAACCAAAACTGGGAGTAAAAGAACACACGTGCAAGTTTGAAATATTTATTTTTCAATGCAAGGTTCTCAAACGCAGTATCTTATATAATACTAACATACATATTATAAAAATCAGAGTTATCAGCATAGTCACTAGTCCATAGTAAGCGAACGGTGATAGCATATTATAATGCAAAATCTATAGAAATCTGTATCACCTATATTTCGCTCACCCTATTTAGCATACTATATTATATCTAAGAAGGTCTCATTTGGGTTTTCAGCAGGGCGGGCCCATAACTCTAAATGTCAGCAGAAGCAGATCACATCATCAGCTAGCAACTCTCTGCATGCGAAGCTCCATCAAGTGTGTTTTTGCATTCTCAGTAACTCTATCTTAAACCCGCGTAGAGCCCAATGTTGGCAGCAACAATATTTGTGTTATGTCTAATGTGGTGCGAGGATCAGGCCTTCCAGCAACCTTGTGTTAGGTTATTCTTAGAGGCTATAGATCTCAGTGTGCAGACAGTGTACCAAGTGTACCAAGCACGACTGATATCAGAGCAATAACATATTATTCTCAATAAATCACATCTTTCGTCTAGGTTGAAAGCTACAATAACAATTATGTGCCGTGTGCAAACTGAAGCCGAAGGAAAATATGTCATTTAAACATTTAATAAACTCATGCTAACTTAACACAATATATAGAAAAGCATTAACTATATGACACCCCCCAATGATCCGAGGACGGTCAAGAAAAAAGCCAATAATATAATAAAGGCATAACATGAAAGCAGAGTTCAATAATATTGAGCCAAGCTAAAAGTATGTATATGTATATAAAAACTAACAATACAAAATGTGTATGAATGCCTATAGTGGCCAAACAAAAATGTAAAAAATCTTGAACTCGAGGCCTAATATAAAATCACAGGCCTAGAACATATGAAGTAAATTGTTCGTAAAAAAATGGCACCATTCAGAATTACTAAAAAGTCACGTGCCCGTATAGTGAAAGTCTCCAAAGCCACTCATGGGTGGATAGAATATGCAAAATAGGTAGCCACAGCTTCCAACATGAAATTACTGTCATCATCCGAAAACAGTTCAGCCATCCAATTAAGCAATGGGAAAGAACATACGTGCTCCTCCAACACCGAACCCTCTAGCAACATCAGAGGACAACTCGGTGGGTTCTCAAGAACGCTATGTGCCAGAAACTCATGCGCCGCTGCGGGGATGTCCCACTGACCCATTAGTCCATGCATCGCTGCCAAGGCCATAATCCTTTCGCCAGAACAAATCAACTCGTAAGCAACTACGGGGCCCATCAGGTGATTAAAATCGACTTCAGGAGATAACGGCAAGCAGAGACACAAATCAATGGCCCAGTCAAATTCGCAGCTCAGGCAATGAAACACAGGCTGGACACATGTGAAATAGGAAAATCGAAACGATAATCCAAATGCCGTGCTTAAGGTCGCAAGCGGCAAGGTGCCATAGTAATCAAGCGTCCGGTTGCGAAATAGCGTCAGAAGGGGCTGAGCGGCTTCTTGCGCAGGACGGGCATCCATGTTTTAGGAAGCAGAATAACACCAAAACGCCTGCAGCTAAAGCCAGCAAAACAGGAAATCCGCCAAACAAGCTCGAAAATATTGAATGGAAGAAAGCTGGGATAACACCAAAAATCTTTTCAAACGTAGTCACGAGACCACTGCTAACCAATTTAAAAAAATGAGCTAAGCCAGACATGGAGGAGGCATTAAAGATCTGATGTACTAATTCGCAGAAATGAAACGGCAAGTCAGTATTTAAAAGTGCCTGCACCTCTGTGCGTGTGTTAGCTATGTGAAGGACATAAGTTTCACGGGCCGAGCTCAGGGCCACTTCTTTTGAGAAAAAAGAGCCCTTAGTCGGCTCAAACCATTGAACTCCGCTCTCAAGGTTGGGATGCGCGGCCAGATGGAAACATCTGAGATTCCCATGCGTGGGTGGATATAACACGTTCTTGCAACACACCACACGTTCTGATACAGTAACCACATAGGCGATACCGACCATTAACCCACAACACTCCTCGTTATTCAAAAGTAAATAACTACCGTTTGTCAATAAAGTAAATGTGGGAACTATTGCAGGAACCGGTGTGCCTTTTAAAACACAGGCTAAATTAGGCCGGTCCTGATTACAAGAACCATGCAACTGGATGTGTCTGCATACCAGCGAGCGATCAGGCGACTGTGTGCATTCTTCACCATTCAGATTCACTTCCTTTCCATCCTTCAGGCATCTGTACGTGTATGGTAAAGACCATGCCTCATGTAGGAAAGCACTGCCTAGTGGTTCATATCGGCCTATTGTAATATATCGCATACAATTAGTAAATTTATATAAAGCAAAAGGTAAAGTAATAACACCATGGATAAGCCATGTAGCAGCAGCTGCCTCAGCTACAGAAAAGGGCAAATATTCTAACTTTTCAATGTGCAACATAGAAAACGATGCATCTCGCATAGAAAGCATGCGCTGCTTGTCAGTCAAATTAAACGGGGCAAATAAGGATGATACGTTCATGTAACTCCAAGGAACGCAACCAGCTTTCAGAGTCTGTAGTGTCCATGCAAACTGCATTACAGAACGCAATTGATTTTGTCCATGGTACAATACAGATACTTCATCATTTACAATGTCAACCACAGAAGAGACAATGTTGTTCAACGTGTAAATTCGGGAAGAAAGCATGTTAATACTGTTATCGACAACTGCAAGCACTTTTTCCAAATTTGCTTGGTCAATCGCTCTTAGGCGTTTAGCAGCCTCAATTTGCGAAAATTTCCAAATTTCATTGTAAACAGCATAAATCCACCGTTTAGACCTACCCTTAGCTTGGCCTTTTATAAAATCATTCAAATCCACGTTTTCCGTTAACTGAGACAGATGTAGTTTAACTGCAGCTAAAGTGGAATGTTGTAACCAAGTCTGACACAGTTTCCCCACAGAATAAGTGGTGACAGTATAATCAGTTTTAAAACGGGGATCAGGTCTGACTTGTGTGAACCCTTCAGCCAAACCCAGAAAACGACGTTGGCAAGAATCAGCACTTCTTTGCCACATCAGCCAACCCTTTGGATCCAAACTGGAAATATTAAAGGATTAATTTGTGCAAAAGAGCTTGTAACTCACGAATGGACAATTCAGTATAATTACCCCATACTGAATATTCTTCCAATTCGGGGATAATTGGTGTATTTAATTTTTTAGAAGTAGCCAATCCAAAGCATGTTGTTTGGAAAATGGATGAATTTAGAAACAACATGTGATTCGGGATGAGACATGCTCGGTGCAAAGCCTGAGTGCCTTGTACCTGCCAATCTTTGGTACCCCAAACCGATTTAAGGTCAATTGTTCCATTCCAAAACTCATAGCCATCCACAGCTAATCTGTCTAGAAAGGACTTCGAATACAGCATTTTTGTATCGGTAAGTCTAACTTTGGACGTGGACTTTTGTGTCATTTTGAAATAAAATGACTCAGGATTTGATTGATTAAAATCTGTAAAATAAGAATATTTTTTCAGAAATGTACTGGAGCTGCCTCCCAATGGAGCAGGGCAATGTTCTCACTGTGTGTAATTTACAGCAACCCTCCTGGAATTTGTCTTATGTAAAAATGATTACCATAATGTTGAAAACAAAACAAATCACCATAATTAATAGAATCTAAATATAAATCCTCAGCATCAAAGGCAGCATAGTATTTCAAATCAGAGAATAATGCTTCTACGGCCTGAATATCCCAATCATCAGAACGTATATTTTGTTTAATAACATCCCCCATGTTTACTCTAAGCACATTCGGAACATTAATCACTTCAGTGGGCCCATGTATTTGAAATCTAACCGCATCCCACACAATCCCATCAAGGACAGGCCAAGCAGTAATGTTGACTGTATTCAAGTTTCGTTTCAGTCTGTGTGCTGAATGTGAAGAGGAAAGAGGGGCCAATGTTCCATTAAGGTACCAGGGGCCCGATGTAGGTAAATCCCATTTACCGATTTTGAAATACCGAATGTTACCGATTCGGTATTACAAAATCGGTAAATGGGATGTAGGTCCCAACATCTGGAATCGTTACAGATTCCTTACAAATTCGGTATTTACCGATTCGGTAAATACAGAATCGGTATTTGCTATTGAATCCTATGGGCCTTTGAAGCCCATAGGATTCAATTCAAATACCGAACGGTATTTACTGAATCGGTAAATACCGATTTTGTCAAGGGTGCAGGGGGTGTCATTTTGACACCCTCTAGCACCCCCAAAACGGGCATGTGTGCAATGTGGCACACAGACATGCCCTAAGGGCACGTCTGTCTGTCACATGGCACATGTGTACATGCACAGATGTGCATGTACACAGGAATCAGTATTTTACCATGGATTTGTATTCCATGGTAAAATACCAATTCTGTCAGCCATGTGCCAAAGGTAAATAGCCTACCTACATTGCATTTTCGGTAATTTTACCGAATCGGTAAATATTACAGAATCGGTAATTATTTTACCGAATCGGTACATATTACCGAATCGGTAAATTTACCGATTCGGTAATGATAACGATTCGGTAAAATTACCGAAAATGTGCCCCTACATCTCAATAGCCCTTTACCGATCGGAAACGGCCGAAATCGGTATTTTCGGCCGATTCCGATCGGTAAAGGGCTACCTACATCTGGCCCCAAATTCCTGTTCTTTCTTTAACATAGTGACCATCGATCAGGCGGAAAAAATAAAACACAAAACCAATTGACATAAAAAGGTAAAATGAAAATAGAATCAACCAAATGTATGTCCAAGGGGGAATTAAAAAATGTTTTTTAAACAAGGTGGCATATTTTGCAATAGTTGAGGGTTTCTTTGAAAGTTCCGAAACAGAGTCAAAAGAGAATCTTGACTGGTCGGCCAAACGAGTCTGTAAATCTGGCATAGATAAGTCAGCAGGATAGGTGTAGGTCAGCTCATCAATGTTAGTAACAGGAATAGTATTTAATAAAGGACTGGATATGGAAGGCATCTCGAGGGACACCTCCTGTTCTGCACCAGAAGTAATAGCCAGCACAGAATGCCTCACCATGGAAGGACAGGATATAGCCGGTGTCATGCTATGAAGAATCGGCCACCCTGTGTGTCTTGACATTGTCAATAGAAATAAATCTGTTTTCCTTACGACCTGGAAGTGGTGGTAATATGACTGTTCTTGTGCCCTTCACTCCAAGAACTCGAACCGGTGCACGATATGAGGGACCAAACTCTTTCTTGTTATCGATCTTCTCTCGAACCAGTTCTCCAACTTGGGGTAGCCAGCCAACTACCGGGATCTGCAACGCATCATCCGATGTGGAGGGCAAATGTTCCTTTGCTAGACTGTCTCTGGTCTTTTGTAGATCCTGTAAAACATTGCAATGTTCATCTACGTCAAAGGCCGTGGCTTGGGCCTTGCAGTCTAGACCGTCGAGGTCAGGGACGTACATCTTGATACCAAAGAGCATTTCGTATGGGGTCCGCCCACCCAGAGACCTTCTAGGGAGATTATTAAGCGCACGCTGCACGCCATTGAGGTGGGCTAACCAGTTTCTGCCAGTGCCTATAACTCGAGCTGTCAAAGATTGCTTTAAGTCACGGTTCATTCGTTCAACTACACTATTTCCCTCGGGTCTGTACGGAGACGAAAACTTGACTTGGACCCCCAACGACACCATAGCATCCTTATACGCCTTAGAGGCGAAAACCGGACCCTGGTCCGAATGGAAGGTACCACAGGCAAAAATCCCTACAAAGACTCGCAAATCCTTAATGACAGTCCGTGAATCAGCGCTCCGATGGGGCCATACCCACACAAAGCGTGTGCATGAATCAACTGCTACTAAGATATAATTATATGCAGTATCAGAAGAAAAAGGACCGCAGTGATCCAAATAAACGCACCCAAGCGGTTTATTAGAGATGTACAACTGTGTCTGAGGCGGACGCGCAGCAGTTGAAGGTTTAATCTGCTGGCAAATGTCACATTGAAGGACATAATCACGCGTCTGTTTGTACAGTCCCCGCCACCAGAACCTCTGTTGTAGCTGTGTTACAGTGGCTTAGACGCCCGCATGCGCAGCCGCCGCTACCTTCATGAGCCGCTGTAATCAGAGAAGCTCTGCGATCCGAGTTGGGAATTAAACGTTCACCAACTTCAGGAATTTTCACATAAGGAACCTTATCGGGACTTAAGTGGTATGTGTATTTAGAAGGGAACCCCGCAGGATATTTACTTCCCTTCTCTGTAGCAGCAACCGCTGCCAAGATGTCATCATCTATCTTACTTTGGGACCTCGTGACTGCTGCAACTAAGTATTTCGATACTGCTGATTTCGCTGCTTCATCAGCAAGCGAATTTCCGACAGCGTGGACCCCCACGCGCTGATGGCCAAGAGTATGAATTACAAACACGAGCGGCAACTTCTCTTTGAGTTCTGCCACTCTGACCCAGATCATTTTATGTTTTATAGTACTACCTTTGGAATCACGAAATTCATTCTGAATCCAAAAGAACAAGTTCTCATTGTAAGACTGGACACAGTAGTAAGAGTCACTTACGACCAAAGTCGTCACACTCGGATCTGCGTACTCCAATGCAAGCATCAGAGCACGAAGCTCAGCCAACTGTGCGGTGCAGTCCCCAAGCGTCGGCGTGTGCATGACACTGGACTTGAACTCATCGTTCACCATGGCACCGACCACAATGGCGCAAGCGGAAACGTAGGCATGTTTAGAGCCATGCGCAACCTGCGCTGAACCATCAGTGTAAATGATGCAATGGAAATCCTCCAACGGCCGCATTGCTAAAGGAGCAGGATGAACAAATTCATACTGTAAGAACTCCTGCGACCGTAAAGTGGCGTCAAAAATAACCATGACATCCTGGGATGACAAGGATGCAGCCCATTGAAATCACCGAGGGTGCAAAGCTTTAGAATTAGGTACACTGGCTTTCGTAACTGCCTCCAAGGAAGGACACGGGGTAACAACCAACATGCGTTTTCCCTGTGACAGGGCACGTTCCTTAAGAATGGCCATCTGCACAGCCGTCAAAACTTTCTCCACAGTGGAAAAACGCAATTCAGCCGAAGTGTACAAGTGTGACTTGTAAGCCATAGGTACTGTATCTCCCTCATTAAAAGTTAGGTACGTGAAACCTACCGTTCCCGGGACAATTCTTATCACCAGGTTGGTCTGGTTATCACGAGTCTGTAAGTATTCAGAAGCGAGCAAATCAGCTTGCAAAGATTGCAGAATAGCTGAATGCTCAGGCAGCCAGCATGAATTGGAAAAAGATGGTTGTATCAAAGCATACAAAGGCTTGATACGCTGGGCATATTCCGGAATGTATGTCCTCCCGAAATTCAAAAAGCCCAGTAAAGATTGTAATTTTTTCAGAGTTGTCGGAGAGCGCAACTGAGCGCACTTCTCCAGGAAGTGAGGAGCCAAGCCTTTTCCTTCATTAGTTAGTTCAAAGCCTAGAAACAACACTGTGTATTCTGCAATGTGCGATTTTGCAAAATTAAACTTGTAACCCATGTCTGCAAAGTTACAAATAATACTGTTCACTCGACATAGATGCTCCCAAAGTTCGTCGTCTGTGAGATAGATATCATCCACATAGGAACAAGCATCTGGGTCGATCCTCTCCAACAGAGGGACAATGCGTGCGGAAAATACGCCAGGGCTTTTCTTATAGCCCATTGGAAGACGCCGAAACATTTTTTGGACCCCGCCGCATGTGAAAGAAGTCCATTGGGAACTTAGACTGTCCAATGAATGGGCATAAAAACCATTGGAAATGTCAAGCGTGGTTTTGAACCGCTTACGCACAAGACTATTTACAAGGGCAGAGCCGTGAGTATTCTGTACAGCACAGTTACGGCAATGCGAGTTTAAATGCCGGTAATCCAAAACCAAACGGTAAGAGCTGTCCGGTTTGTTTACAGTAAAAAGGGGGTTATTCATCGGTGACACTCACGTTTCAATTACACCTTGATATTCCAATTGTTCAAGGATCGCTGCGACTGAAGCTTTGGCTTCACGTCGTATGGGATATTGAGGTTGAGGCTGCGGCTGAGACCGTAAAGGAATCTCGTGGTTCGGGGACAATTTATCCCAGCCACACTGATTATGGTACACAGCCGGTGCAAGCACTAGAGCCCACTCTTCTGCAAAGTGCTGCGCTTCCACTCTCGAAACTGTGTTCGCGAAACTGGGGAGGATTACCTCCTCCCCTCTCGGAGCCACAAGCACAAAAGGTGGGGGCCAGTCAGCCTCCGAAAGCAAAATGTCATACGTAGATGAAGGATTTTCCCAAAATACCCCTTTTATGGTACGCTGTATGTCACCTTCAATTAACAGGACAATTTCAAAAAGTCTATCAGGGGGAGCAACTCTTGTATCTGCTGTTTCAATCACAACATAAGTGTCAGTCGCTGTCACCTTCAGTAGTGGACGGAGGGCCTCTCTCACTATGGTAATCTCTGCTGCGCTGTCCAGCAAGGTCAGAGCCCACGTCAGATTCCGAAGCCTCGTTCTCACAATCTGGGGCATATCAATGCGCTGTCAAGGCTGTGACTTTCTTCTTGGCAAACTGCGGTCTCTGAGGCGTAGAGCCGTCCTGCTTGTCTGCACCGTTGCGCGGGCGGGGCTGACCACGTCCTTGCTGGCCACCCCGGCCACTGCCGCCCCCTCCACCACCGGTTGACGGAGCCGATGAGTCCTGAAAGGAACGAGGAGAGCGTTGGTCAGAAGCCTGAAAACGTTCAGGGGTTCTTAATCATTGCGCGGTCTCGCAAATCATAAACACGTTTCGACTGCGCAGGCAACGGAGACGCAGGGCGTGAAACCTGTGTCTGTTGTTGTTGCTGTTGCTTACCCTGATTCTGTTTTTTAGGCAAATTTTGTTTTTTGGACTTGGGCTGAGCGTTCGCCTCCGAAGACTGTCCCTGGGGCTGCTTTTTCTCCTTATCAGAAAAAGTCTTAAGACCCTTGGCATTGCGGCCAACCATTTTATAAGCCGCCACAATTATCCTTGCCAACTGACGGGGTTTGTCCGCGTCAGGAATTAGCGCCAAGGCGTTAGCCACCTGGAAGTTCACTGCATCCCCCTTGACATTCGCAAGGATCAGATAGCAAACCACCTCAAAGGAGCCACACAGGCGCATACCCAACTCAACCGCTGACTCTGGTCCGTGATCATCCTGAACACGTTTAAGGACCGCAGACAGGTTGGACATAGGCTTGGAGCCAAAGCACCTCGAATAGACCGCTGCAAAAGTCATACCCCATGTTTCACAGTCAACAAGCTCAGGGGCCAAATCTTTAGGCAAACTAAGCGTAAGAATCCGGTGTTTTTCACCAGGATTCGTATTAGGAAACACAGCTTCCAGCTGGTCGAATTTCTCGGCAAGCCAGAAAGGAAAGTCATCCTTATCCTGGGGCTTCTTGCCCATTACAAAATTCACCATGACAGGACTGATTTTCAAACCAGCCTGACCTGCTTGAAGCTGTGCACCCCTAGGGGCTGCGCCTTGAACATTAGGACTTGTGTAATGAACAAGTGCCCTAATCACTTCAACCGCGACCTCGTGAAGACGTCGCAGGTCACCCACATTACAAGTGGCGCGATTAGGGTGAGGAGTAAATCCAGCCAAAGCGGGCCAAGGTGTGCCCGGAATGGACATAGGACCTAACCTCGGAGCGGTTAAAGCGTGTGGTAGGGCGCCACCAAACCAAACTCCATGCTGCCAAACATCAATAGGTACTTCCTGTGCTCTGTACGGAGCATACACAGCAGGTACAGCTGACAGAGTGTACGAGTGGAACACACCAGAATTTGCGTCCACTGCCGGAAATGTCACCCATGAATAAAACAGTTCGTACGGGTAAGCATGTTCCGCACTCACCACCAGAACCACAGACAAGCCTTCCAAAGGAACATCATAAGTCTGCAAATGATCACGCACCGCAATGCGACTATGCAGCAGGATGTCCACGGCTTGTGCCATGATTGCACAGGAACGTGAAAAAACAAAGAGTACTTTGTAGTACAACTGGGTAGTAATTCAAGGAAACCGTTTTAGATAGATTCAAGCTTGAAAAGACCTATGTCAAAAATAGGTACGTTTTTCCGACACCGCCGTTTTCCGGAAACGGGAATGAAGGAGTTAAGGTTAGAATGATATACTACTCGAGTGTCATGATATACGGCCAAGAACCGTTCTGTTCTCCCACAGAACTGTGCACAGAGATCTAGAACCTGGGTGAATTAGGGTGACCCAAAACTCACCTTAGTATCAGAAATCCCCTTACCAAGCTAGCTATAGTGTCTCATTGGTCATAACAAACTCCCAATGATTTAGACAATCCAGAACATGAACTTAGGGTACCTCAGGTATCGTGGAACACATGAACACTCTTTCGCTCTATAATCATTTCAAACCAAAACTGGGAGTAAAAGAACACACGTGCAAGTTTGAAATATTTATTTTTCAATGCAAGGTTCTCAAACGCAGTATCTTATATAATACTAACATACATATTATAAAAATCAGAGTTATCAGCATAGTCACTAGTCCATAGTAAGCGAACGGTGATAGCATATTATAATGCAAAATCTATAGAAATCTGTATCACCTATATTTCGCGCACCCTATTTAGCATACTATATTATATCTAAGAAGGTCTCATTTGGGTTTTCAGCAGGGCGGGCCCATACCTCTAACTGTCAGCAGAAGCAGATCACATCATCAGCTAGTAACTCTCTGCATGCGAAGCTCCATCAAGTGTGTTTTTGCATTCTCAGTAACTCTATCTTAAACCCGCGTAGAGCCCAATGTTGGCAGCAACAATATTTGTGTTATGTCTAATGTGGTGCGAGGATCAGGCCTTCCAGCAACCTTGTGTTAGGTTATTCTTAGAGGCTATAGATCTCAGTGTGCAGACAGTGTACCAAGTGTACCAAGCACGACTGATATCAGAGCAATAACATATTATTCTCAATAAATCACATCTTTCGTCTAGGTTGAAAGCTACAATAACAATTATGTGCCGTGTGCAAACTGAAGCCGAAGGAAAATATGTCGTTTAAACATTTAATAAACTCATGCTAACTTAACACAATATATAGAAAAGCATTAACTATATGACAGAATTTTGGAAAAACAACATTGAAACAAAAACCATCTGGGGAACAAAAGACTGGCAGGTACAAGGTCTAGAATCATTATTTAGAGCCTGCATGATCCCAGAACAAATAATATTACTGAATGATACCATTCAACAAACTACTTGTCTTGACTTAGCTAAGATAAAAGACTTAAATAAACCGTCTATTCCAAAGCCCATACCTGATGGTAATAGTAATACGGATGTGGAAATAGACGTATCCCATATTTTTCACCAAAACAGAACAAATCCTGATTGGAAAAAATGGTTGATCTGGCCCACAGACACAAACAACTGTCAAGATAGATTCCTGAACAAAATACAGGGGTTCAAAATGACCAGGCCAGACCCAAGATATTCTCAGAGACAACATCCAGGGATAGTTACAACATACAGTGTAGGGAAATTATGCATTGAGTGGCTACAGAAATCCACACTGGCTGAAATTAAGCAACACTTGACTTTACTTAAAGAAGGTGCTGACTTGCGAGATTTCATATTGGGACCTCGCAAACAGCGTCAAAAACGTTTCATAGCGGCCGGTATATACCCTGCATACAACGAAGCTTGGAAAGTAAAGCAAATTGAAACAGCAGAAAAAATACGAGAAATTGATCGTATAAATTTGGAAAAATCACTTTCTGTTGTGGACTATGAATTAACGACTCTGTCTTACAGAATATATTCACTGGACAGTATTGTATCATCTGCCTTTGATATAATAGAGCAAGACTTGCTAATGTTACAACTTGGTCAGTCCCAATTGCGTTCTATTGTACAGCTTGGCTGGACGTTGCAAAACCTACGTTCAGGCTACGTGCCATGGCGTCTAATCAACATAACGTCATTATTTTCTATCTTTAACCTTACTGATAAACAAATCAGTTTGGCACAAAAAGGAGCAGATTATACGATTCTGAGCATTGAAAAACTTGAGAGATTACCAATGACAATGTCAGAGAGACCTGTCATTGAATGGATAATACACGGAACAATTACAATTCCAATAACAACTTTCAAGTTTAAATATTGCCAAGAATATATACCAGCAGGCCAGTATGAAAGGTTGGGTAAAGGTTACATCAAAACAAACTGGGATTTACCTTACACACACAAATGTTATAGTGAAGGGGAAAAGGAGGTATTCCTTAGTGGCAATAATTGTAAAAAATCACTAAGCGGTACACTTCTGTGTCAAGGTATTAACTCGCATGGAGTATTCGAAGGGTCTTCAAATAACCTTTCATGTCACCTGCAAGGCACTCCTGCAACACAGATAGAACCATTCTTCAGACAACTCTCCAACGGTAGCTACGTTGTAATAACTGACCACAGCTGTTGTGGAATGGTGCCAGGAGAATGCTATCTCGTAACTGTTACTTCCAGGGTCATTTGCTGTATGCAAGTATTGTTTCCAAACAGCTACCCAGACATGGAGGTGGCAATATGGCCTTATGTGAATAGCTCTTCTATTCGAATTGATACTTTAAGCAGAATGAAGTCTATTCTTTTACAGACAACTGTGCCTTTGACCTCATCGAAAGAAATGTATGATCTGCAAGTTGCAAGGACAGCAGCAGAGTTACATACCCTTTTATCGACAAACTGCCCCGTGCATTTCGCAGAAATGTTAAACCAAATTTTAAACATGTCTGATACCAGTGGCATCGCACATGTATTTAAGACAATTTTTTCGGGACTGTTAACACCATTTGAAACAGTTCTGGGCATCTTCCCGGATTTTGTCCATTCTGTCTTTGGCGGCCTACCTTTAATTTTGGGACTCGTAGCAGGAATTTTATTTTTGTTCCTTCTGCTCCGATATGGCAAGCCACTCCACAGACAAGACTCCAGCAACGATGGAAGAAACGATCCTAGCAATACGATACCGAGACCGTATCACTAAGGTCCTCGGATTGGCCCGGCTAAGAGATCTGAGTTTGGTTTCTTTCATTCAGACCAATCTGGCAGGATTGCATCTTACCTGTGCTTCGATGTCTACTATGGGGAGAAGAATGCATGTTGGACGTCTGTCTTACACTACCATCAGCAGTACCAATGGATATCGATACTTTGCTTTGTCCTGTAACGACTCGTGCAACGTGTTGTCCCCAGCGGCTACCTATTCTGATGACGGCATTCGTTGAGACTTCACCACTACGAGTAGGTGGCGGTGAAGTACGAGAGGAAAGCAGCACCAAACAGGTACAACCTTCTGTGAGCATTGCTGATCCAAACATCAATGATAGCAATCACGCACAGAACTGCACAGTTTCAGTATTTTCAAACTTGGTCGAACTTTCACCTGATGCTGTAGACCAATTTTTTGCAAGCCTATCTGATATGATGTTCTCCCCTGAACAACGAGAATAACTTTTAAAAACAACAAGCACACAGCGTTTCCTGAACTCTGAATTTGGCCTTCAGTTCTGTTAAACAAAGCAACTGAAAACATTTGGAACTATTTTTCCCCTGAAAGCGAAATAATTTTTCTTTTCAAATCAAAAATATTTACCATTTTTTCCGGCACATGGTACTTTGCTTAAAGTAGAACTATTCTTAGAGAACAGAGCTTCTATTTTTAGAGACATTAGAGACAATATTTTACCTCAGCTTCTAGCACATGTACAGTATCATATAAATATGTGATGGAATGGTCTCGACCTTCTTTTCTGTATACAGAGCCATTTCATGTGTAATTTTCGCAATTCGTTCAGCTGATATATATGCATTTAACTGAATGATAATCTTGCTTGAAAAAACGTACAGTACCAATACTCATTTTTCGTGTAAAAACCATACACCATTTCAAATGCAATTATGTATGTTGGGGTGGGTTGGAAAACACACATTCATCGTATGATTAATACTACTTATTTTTAGTAATAATGGACATTAATACGTGGAGTGGGTGTTGTATTTCTATCTAGGACCCTAATTCGATATTCCCGATTCATGCCCTTATGTGATTATAATAAATAGTATCCTTATAAAGGCATAAGAATAATATACATATTTAGTAATAGCCCATGCAGTCCAAAGCACAGCAAGGCTACTCCCATAGACTCCCAGAAAGCACAACGCGTTCTTTAAACAAACCAAGCCTCCAGCAGCCCAGGAATTCCCCCTGCTTTTGTTTTGATTTGCACAAGAACTCATGGAGTCCAGAAAGAACTGTTAGTTCTTAGAGACGTCTTATGTCCAAACTTAGGTCAAACCTGGCACCTTTCAGGTATAAATATACCAACGTTGCCTTAAGCAAACACACGGTGGTGGGGAGCAGAGCGACGTTCTACTTGTCCGAGAGCCCAGCTGTTGCCAGATCTGAAGGAAGCTGCCCCTCCCTTTTTGACGCGCTGGAGAAGCTGCCTTTTCTCACGCCAAGAAATCCAGCTCCAGTGTTCCCAAGTCAACCTCGCGGGTTTCTGGGAGATTGAGTCCTGAGAAGCGAGATACTAGACCTCCTGTATTCTATAACCAAGGTACGGAGCTGATTAAAACCTTAGAGAGAATTCTTGATTCCGAAACTTGGCAAAAAAAACTAACTTAACTTAAAACTGCAACTTACTTACTCCTTCCCACGTATTAGGCTTAGGTCAGGTGGGCGTATCTTAGAAGCACCAGTTGAGTTTGTTAGTCAATGTTTTTATGTATGTATATATTTTATCCATTTTAAAGTATCATATGGCTAAGAAACCATATCAATGCTTTTACAGTATTATTTCATAATACTACTTTTACTGTACGCACTTTACTTTATGATAAGTATTGCAATTGTGGCAATTCATTATTCTTGCATGAGAAACAAGACTGCTCAATAAAATAACACCTTTTATTGAAAACGCCCGTCTCTCTATTTCTCTGCACTCTGGTGAAACTAAGCATGCACGATTAACTGAGTGAAATAGCTGTCTATTGATTTCCCACGACTCTAGAGATACACTCTTTATTCTGAGGGAGCTAAGTTGTCATGTTTATGCGGTTGTCCGAAACGAATCCCTTGTTGTCTAAATCAGACGGTTAACCCTTTCATGAACATTCGAGAAAGTTTCTAGTGACCTCTGAGCTAGCTGGCAAAACTACTTAAGTCTAACATAGTCAGTAGAGACCTAGATGACCTCAGTCCTACATCTACAATGCTGTTTATGTTATTCCAATGCGCAGAGCCTATTGGGAATATAGGAACTACACTACAGTACCTTGATTTATAATAAATAATTAAAACAAATAAAACTTCTGACAATTGTGCCACAAGAATATGTAACAGTAATCTCAGCTTATGAGTATAAATGACCAGGTGGGTACACTTAAAACAAGTTATCATAGCCTCATCTTTTTCGCTCGTATGGCCCACATCCAACTTAGAAATTTGACAACTGCAATCACTATGGGTTCGTCAGTATTTGGTTTTAAGATCCTGAATGCTTTGTTGCCAGAACTAATGCCCAAAATCAAACATATAGGCTTAAGCCATTTATGCCTAGGAATTTTATAAGCGGGGCAAATAAATAAAATGTGGACAAAAGGGGCATTTACTCTGGTTTTGGCATGCCATTTACTAACAAACAAATTAATTGGGAGTGAACCCACTCTAAATGATGGTAAAGTTTCCTATGGTTAAAAACAGTGATAAAATCCCAATAGCCTTCATACTCTGTGTCGTGTTTAAGCTCTAAGAACTCCCTTGTTAATGACTGCCTCGTTAAAGAGGAGAAGCGCTTCATTTTGACCATGTTCCAATACATCGCCTTAAATTCCTTCTTTGGGGGAAAGAGGTTATCAAGAGTATTTTCCCACAGTCTGCTCATCCCCATCTCGCTCAATATATCTTTCACCCGTCTCAGTCAGGGGATTTTACACATACGATCTGCCTCCCTGACTTCAAGAAGGGCCTGAGCGTACAGGGACAATTCTTGTGTAACCCAAAACCTTCTCCAAAAAGCCACTGGTCTAATTCGCGCTGTATCCTCAATAGAATGACATGCAGTTTCCTTTTGTAAGGGGGCAGAGACGTTTGCGAGGAATTCTAACAGCAGGTGCAGTAGCAATGGGGGCAGAGGTTCTATCTTGCGGGGCTAGCACCCACCCAACCCAGCTCCTAAAACGGGCACAGTGTGATCAGTAGCAGCGGAAGTGGATCAGCAGTGCAACTGCTGCTTTTTTAAGGTGGAACAAGAGAGATTGCATGAAAGCGGGTGCTGTGAAACAAACCGTGGCACCGGTGCACATAAAAGGTATTGCGTGGCTGCGAGTGAAGCAGGCCATGATAGTTTAAGTAATTGTCACTCGGTGCCCATGTACATAAAAAGTATTGTGTGGCTGTGAGTGAAGCAGCATGCTAGTAAATAAGTAATTGGCGCCCGGCGCAATTAAAGGTATTGCCTGGCTGCGAGTGAAACATCCTGCTAGCAAATAAGTAGTTGGCGCCTGTGTACATGAAAGGTATTGCATAGCTGCGAGTGAAATATTAGCGGTGTCCATGTACATAAAAACGTATTGCGTGACTGCGAGTGAAGCATGCACAATAATAATAAATAAGTAGTCCCCCAAAAAGTACATAAAGACCTACAGTGTAAGGAAAGTGTAGTTGGGCGGTGCTATTGACCTATAAACAGAATTCATGTTTTGGGAGCACCAACAAATAAGGAGGCAGGAAATAAAAGGAGTGAACCAATGGCAAGCGGCAGGCGGGATTACACTCAGTACAAGTTATTCTAGTAGGTCTTGCAGACAGCACATGCACGCTGATGCTCGACCTAAAAAAAAAGTGATAAGGCAAGGAAATGAAGTTGTTTACAATGCATGCTCTTGCATAAAAAACAGTAGCACAACAATCAATACAAACTTGATGAAGATTCTATATAAATAATCATAAAAATTGCCAATAGTTAATATAGCACTGCATAAGTACTGAAAAAGTAGAGAACTGCAACAAAGTGTAATAGATTTTGAAAAACATCCAAAGTGAAACAAATTTTGGGACCCATTAGCATCTGCAGATGGACACAGCACTGTGCTGCATTTAGAACAAGTAACAGAAAGCAGCTCAAGGCAAGCCAAGGCACACCATTGCTGGCAGCATGTAGAGGAATGGAACTGTAAACTACTTGATGACACACAATGCTCAACAGAAGGACAGCAAAAAGCGTCCACTACATTTAACCATATTATACAGTTTCCTTTTGTAAGGGGAATAGACGTCTGCGAGGAATTCTAACAGCAAGTGCAGTGGCAATGGGGACAGAGGCTAGGCCTACCTCCCATTTCACCCAGCTCCTAAAACATGCACAGTGAGATTGGTAGCAGCTGAAGTGGATCGGCAGCGCAACTGCTGCTTTTTAAAGGTGGACAAAGAGAGATTGCATGAAAGTGGGTGCCGTGAAACAAAGCGTGGCACCGGTGCACATAAAAGGTATTTCGTGGAAGCACCCGCCATGATAGCAAATAAGTAATTGATGTCCAGCGCCCGTGAACATAAAAGGTATTGTGTAGCTTCAAGTGAAGCAAGCATGCTAGTAAAGAAGTAATTGGTGCCCGTGCACATAAAAGGTATTGCGTGGGTGCGAGTGAAGCAGTATGCTAGTAAATAAGTAATTGGCACTGATGCACATAAAAGGTAGTGCTTGGCTGCGTGTGAAGAAGCATGCTAGTAAATAAGTAATTGGCGCCCGGTGCCCGAAGCGGGCGCCATTTTAGCAAATAAGTAATTGTCGCTCGGAGCCCATGCACACAAAAGGTATTGGGTGGCTGCGAGTGAAGCAGGATGCCAGTATATAGTAATTGGCGCCCGTGCACATAGAAGGTATTGAGTGGCTGTTAATGAAACAGCATGCTAGCAAATAAGTAATTGGCGCCTGGCGCCTGTGTACATAAAAGGTATTGCGTAGCTGTAAGTGAAGCGGGCACCATGTTAGCAAATATGTAGTCGGCGTCCGTGTACATAACAAGCATTTGCAATGCAATGGTCTCGGCATCATTAAAGGTAGAGCTATTGGCATTGCTCATGACATTTTTTTTTCTTTAAATCACAAATAATCGTCATTGTCATTAACATTGCCAATACACAGCACTCTGCACTCAACAGCACACAATGCTCTGCACACTCACTCTGCACACAATGCTCTGCACACTCACTCTGCACACTCACTCTGCACACTCACTCTGCACACTCACTCTGCACACTCACTCTGCACTCACTACTCTGCACACTCACTCTGCACTCACTACTCTGCACTCACTACTCTGCATTCACTACTCTGCACTCACTACTCTGCACTCACTACTCTGCACTCACTACTCTGCACACTCACTCTGCACTCACTACTCTGCACTCACTACTCTGCACTCACTACTCTGCACTCACTACTCTGCACTCACTACTCTGCACCCACTACTCTGCACCCACTACTCTGCACTCACTACTCTGCACTCACTACTCTGCACTCACTACTCTGCACTCACTACTTTGCACTCACTACTCTGCACTCACTACTCTGCACTCACTACTCTGCACACTGGTGGCCTACTACTGGTAATATTTTCTGTCCTTTAAGATACATTGGAAGCAGCCAGCGCTTCTGTGCAACACTGTAAGACCCCAATAATAGCAAAAGTTTTCGCTTGCACGAAAAACTGTTCCCGTTTTGTCAATGCTTGTTTATTTTTTTGTTTCCTTTTGTTTATGGCCCTCTGTCTGCTCACTGACACTTTCTTTCACAAAAGTAAGAGCGTGCCTGGTTCCATACACGAGGTAATGTCAAACAGCCGACAAATAGTGCCACAATTGTCCTTGACTATGCTCCTAAAAAAATTTAATTTATTTTATAGTGTTGCTATTACAACATGTAGCCGTGAGGCTAAAGGCGGTTCGATTTTATCTATAGAAGGGCTTGAGCGAGTCTTTAAGGGCCAAAAGTCTTGAAGATAGGATGTGAAAGTTGTCACTTGTGACTCCACACACGACATTTGCTGGTAGATAGCAGTGGGTGCTGCTAGCAGCCATGAAGCCCTCAGTCCCTTCCTTGCAGGGCTTTAGCGAGCGTATGTGGCCAGGAGAGCAGGAGTGCTGCTGCATCGACTCCGGCGTGCGTGTAGCGGTTCATAAATACTGGTAATAAAGGGGAGCATTTGAAGAGGTAAAGAAGCAGCCACCTCACCTATGTGCTTGAAACAGGCAGCATTGTGGTCGAAGCAAGCATTCCCACACAGCTAACACCCACGGATCAGAGCAAAGTGTTTCAGTTATTAAACTTGCATTTCAGTAAAACACAATCAAAAGGCTTTAATGTACATTGTACAATGTCAATAGGTGTGTCACAAAATAAAATAAGGTAGAAAAAACAATTACTATTACAATTTGGTGCATTACAATTAATAGACAGCTGTATTAAAAAATAAATTAGGCAAGCTGCCTTGTAAATACTGGCAATGTAACATGCATTAGTTAAATAGCAATGTCGTTAACATTTTCTGTAAAAAGTATGTGAACACAATGTGAAACATATTATGCGACTGCTAATTTAAAATTATAATGCCCTGTAAGGATAGAGAATTTATTTAATGTTGAAGTTTACGTTTTCACCCCTTTTATGTTCATATTCTGAATGACATGTACAGCAGCAAATGTGAGTGCTGCGTTGTATTACGTTGCGTAGCAACTGTTGGCGGTTAATTAGGAAATTACCAGATGGTTGATGCCGTGCTTCCCTGAAGGACTGTAGCGTTTGCTGTGTGTTTCCTATCCTGTTTGCCAGGTAATAAAAGCATCTTGTAAACGATTTGTGGTGCGAAAGAGCTTCAGGTGGTCTGGTGGGAACGGGTGCGTTGTACTTGTGCGTTAACGGACATTGTTTTTCGTATTTGTTGCCAATTTTCTAATAAGTTAATTAAGGGCAGTTGTTCAAAGATTTCAACTTAGAATGGTATGGAGTTTGCATTGTAATGTAATTAGCTCTCGACAGTTGTATTTTTAAAAGTAGGCAGAAAGGGGATGGGTGTAAGTAGTTCACAGGGGGGTGGGGTATATAGGTATGCAAAAGTGAATAGAGATCAGGGAATGGGGGAGAGGGGCGGCTGGCAGCGTACAGAAGGAGGTGGGGTTTTTGTTACAGGATAGAGATAGCATAAAGAGGATAGATACTGTAGAAATATAGACGTTTATCTGGAATTTTCTAGATCGTCCCAGCCCTCTTTTCTACAGAGTGTAGCATTTGCTGTTTGTGTCCTACCTTGTTTCAAAGGTAAAAAAAAAGGGATCTTGTAATGTTTTGGGCGTCTGAGAGCACTTTATATGTTATGGCGAATGGTGTGCTTTTTATATGGTGGTTACTGAATGATGGAATATTTTTCCTGTTGCCGATCTGCTGGAAAGTTAAACAAGTTGGCCCATTGGCACTGCCGACCCTACCTGGGCTCCAGCTCTATCGTTGCACTGTCTGTAGTCTTGTGCTTTACAGGCCGGGGCACACTGTAGCGGTGGGAGGCACAGGTGAGGAGACGAGGGAAAGAACTGAGTAAAGAGGGAATGAAGAATGCAATGGGAAGACGACGGCTGAAAAGAGGAACGGGAAGGCGGCTTCGAAAAACAAGCCTACTCATTTCGCGGCCGCCCCGGAAGTCAGGCACGGTCGCCTGTGACGGGGGCGGGGCCACGTTCACACCGGAAGAAGAGGCAGGCGGAGTCGTAGCGTCTCGCGGCCCGGGGCTCCTGTGAGCGGTGTAAAGCCCCGGGGCCGCGCCAGCAGGAGGTTGGGCGCCGCGTGCTGAGGTAAGGTAAGTTCCAAAAGGCTGGAGCGCGATTGGTGCACTTGTGTGTGTGTATGCTCGTGTGTGCGTGTGTGTATGTATGTGTGCGACGGTGACGGCGGGGAAGGGGGGGCCTCGGTGCACTTGTGTGTGTGCGCGCGTGTGTGTATGAGTCAGGGGTGGTGTCTCTGTATGTATGTATGTGCGTGCGTGCATGGGCGCTTGTGTGTGTGTGTATGCGCATGCGTGTGTGGTGCTTGCGCTTCCCAGGAGACACCGCCTGGCCACAGCGCGCGTTCCAGTTACAAATCGCCTGGAAGGATGCGCGTGGCCGGGACTGTCTCCTGGGAATGATGGTCGCTGACAAAAGATCTCGGGGGAGACGCGCTTCCGCGCGTTGACGCCGAGACCTAAAAAGTATTGCGTGACTGAGAGTGAAGCGTGCACCATGATAATAAATAAGTAGTCCCCCAAAAAAATACATGAAGACTTACAGTGCAAGGAAACTGTAGTTGGCTGGTGCTCTTGGCCTGAAAATTAAAGTCATGTATCGGGAGACCAACCAATGAGGAGGCAGGAAATAAAAGTGACACACGAGTGAACCAATGGCAAGCGTCAGGCGGGATTACAATCAATACGAGTTATTACTGCTGAGAGGCTGCAAATGCAGGAAGATGGCCGCCGGGTAGGAGCTCCTGGTTAGAGCTCCGAGTGCTTGGGATTCTACTTTTGGATTTAATCCCTGTTAGCACCCAGCCGGCCGTGCAACTAAGCTACCTCAAGTAACTGGATTCATAACACAAGTAACTGGAACTTTTTATCAACAATTTCGGCGCGAGAAAGGAACGAGTCGCCCCTGCCCTCTCCGGACACCGGGCTGCACCTGGACATCGTCGGAGCCTAGGACGGACGCTTGGCTGCCTGGAGCCCGGTGCGGCGCTGTCTGGAGCCCCCACCACCACGGAGACTGGGCTCATCGCGGGAGAGGACTGGAGCTCTCTGGGATTCCCTGTTCGCAGTGGCGCTGACGAGAGCCTGCTAGGGGTCCCTGCACGCTCCGGAGGTCAGGACCGCCGCAGGTGAGGACCGAGGCTCCCCTCCCCTCCCCACCCGGACCCTGAGCTGCCCCTGGATATCGGCGGATATCGGCGAAGACTGATTCGTAACTGCCTGGTTCATGCCGTGATTTTACAACGCCCTGGCAAAAGAGCGGCTTCTGGCCATTGGAGACACCCGACATACGGCCTTAACTGAACTGATCAGGAGTGATGCGACAGAGTGGAGCCCCGAGGCAAACGGCAAACACTCGCCTATCAAGGTGGGAGGGGATGCTGCAGTAGGGAGCTATAGCAGTCGCACGGGCACCAGCAAGGATGTTTGCCAGTATCATGGTTCACGGCCGCCCGCTGCTAGAACCCGCATTGCCTCGGCGAGGATCAGCCCCCTGCTGCCGCGAGAAGTCTCAGACGGCGTGAACCTACCAACACACTCAGCGCTGCTGGAGGCTGCTGCGAGAAGCCTCAGACCCTGACGTTGTGAACCTGAGAGGATCAGCCCCCTGCTGCCGCGAGAAGCCTCAGACGGCGTGAACATGCCAACACTCTCGACGCTGCTGAATGCTGCTGCGAGAAGCCTCAGACCCTGACGACGCGAACCTGCGGTCTACTGCCAACTTCTGAGACCCTGGGAGCAGACCTGCAAGTGTTAGCTTCCAATCGCAAGAAGAAATCGATACACACCGCAGCTGTGCATTCTCTGACGCCTGCAAAACTCTGCTGTCAACATCAGCATTACCACTGAGCAGATATCACATAAAGGTATTTACTTCACCCCAATCGCTTGCACGCATTCTAAACCTCATTAGTTCAAAATGGCTAGGGTCATAAACTGAAACAATAAATCCCCTCCTGTACCTCCAGAGGCCCACGAGGCTCCTCTACAACTCCACATGAGGTCACCAAAATAGAGATAAGACTCCCTCCCAGCAAGCTAGAATCTGGACTAGCTCGAATGGAAAGTGAAACTGCCCTTCCCTGATCTCAAAGTAACAACAACTAACAGAGGACCAAAGTCTTTATCCACATTATTTGGCGGCCATCTTAGACTAGTCTCTATCCTTGGCGGCCATATTGGACTAGGCACTTTCATTAACTGAGCAGACCCTAAGAACTTGTCATTTAGACTAATCATAACTACTCCGCACCCTACATAGCTATGTATTTACACCCTCTTGTGATAGAGGGGCTGCCTTTTTACTGCAGCATTATACGTCTACTTGTATTTGGTACACTTTTGTAACCTGCACCCACTTCACTTTTTCCCCTTCCTGTGATAGAGTGTCTACTTTACAGTGCAATATCATACTTCTACTTGTATTTTGTACATGTGTGTTCCCTGCACCCATTGCACTTTTTCTCTTGTAATTGCACCGATTGCTACCTCATATACTTTGTTTGCCCACTAGCCTCACTTCTGATCCATATAACTGCTTACTGTCTGCACTTCTTATCTTTTTACTTTTTATCCTGTTCCCGTACATCATCAGTATTATACTCAGTACTATTCTCCTATTTGTGTTTTTTTTGTGTATATTTCTGTAACCTGCACCCATGTCACTTTTTCCCCTACACTGATCAGCTATGTAAACTGCACCACTCTCGCCTTTCCTGTATACTGATTGCATTTGTAGTTTGGTCCCGTACAACAACAGTATTATACTTCTACTGGTATTGTGTACACTTTTGTAACCTGCACAGTTCACTTTCTCATGTAACGCACCGATCGCTACCTCATATATTTTAGTGGCTCAATAGTGTCACTGTTGATCCAGGTAACCCATTTGAATTTGTACTCTTTTCCCTTATATCACTATTGCCCACCTCTCCGCACCTACCTATACCGCCATCCCAACATGGATCCTGTCGGTAAGCACACATATAAAATCAACTACCCACCCACACTCACCAAAAAAGCAGTTAAACGCTTTAAACACAACTTCCTGAGGTCCCACCCTGAAACCCCCTTTGCTGACACCTACTTCTCCCCGGTCAATGGTTCCTTGAACACAGATTTCATCTTCCACACCAAACGCAGAGCTCAATGGAGAAATGCGCTCCGCACCTTGCTCACCGTTTCCACCACCAGGAAATCCACACATGGGCAGTCACTCTTCATCACACCATCCCAACTCTTCCCAGGCAGAGCCACCATTACTATCTACAATAACGGGATTGTCCTAATTCAATCCACAGACAGAAACCTGGAACTATTAGACAACCTTTTCCCCACTCTCAAAGGGCACCTCTCCAATCCGCGGACCTTCACCCATATCACCTCTAGTCCTACCACCCCTGACCTCACAGCTCCCACCCACAACCCACATAACCTAGTGCAGCACCATGCAGCTACCAAACACTCCTCATTCAGAGACAGACCTACCACCCCTGACTCCTCAGCTCCCACCCACAACCCCTCTATCCTAGATCAGCTCCAGCCACCCACCCACAACCCCTCTATCCTAGTTGAGCTCCAGGTAGCGACCACACACTCCTCAAACACAGACACAGATCTCTCCCCATCATACACCATTCGCACCCCCACCCCACACTCCTCAAACACAGACACAGATCTCTCCCCCTCATACACCACTCGCACTCCCACCCCACTCACCAACCCTCGGACCCTCACGCATACCATTACCACTCCTCGCACCCCTGACATCACTGCCCCCACCTTCAACACATCTAACCTAGTTCAGCACCAAAACGACACGCACAACGACAAACTCCACCCATTATCCCCCCCATTCTCAGTCCCCACTGCCCTCCAACTAACTACACAGAACACACCTCCTCTCTGTTAACTCCCCCGCCTCACAACAGGACCACCTCCAATCCCATTTCCCCCCCATTCTCAGCCCCTATTACCCCCCGTCCTGCACTCCCACCACCACCAACATACACCAATCCTCCACCTTGCTCTCTCCGTCTACCACCTACGCCCTCACCCATACCTCCAACCTCCTCCCCACATCATCCACACCCCTCCCGCCTAAACCCTCTCTCCCCCTAACACCAGCCCTTACACTGACACAACGGAACCCTGCATGAACACCAGCTCATTCCCCCACCCACACGCTGATTCCCAGGTCAGTCATTCACCCCTAATTTCCATTCCCACCTCCACACTGGACAAGATTATGGTTACCGTCAACCAGGTCAAAGAAGACGTGCACGTCATCAAAGAACTACTCGCCACACACCCCAGACACCCCTCTCCCTCTGCCACCTCCCCTCCCATCCAGGTCAAAGAAGACGTGCACATCATCAAAGAACTACTCGCCACACACCCCAGACACTCTCTTACTCAACGCTCCCCTCACTGGACCTCAATCCCTGTTCGCAACCGCAAAAACCGCCCTCGTCGCCCTTGCAACCCTCTTTCAGACCTTGACACACTCACCCTCCTCCACTCCTACGACCCAGCTCCCCAAAATCACACATCCAACTCACACCTCACCATTCCCACAATACACTCAAATCCCCTTAGACCCCCCACACTAAACAGCAGAATCTCCATCCCAAATAACCTTAGAAAAATCCCTCTCTATCTAGAACCCTCTACCTCCCTCAACACACCCCGTCTCAAATGCACTCTCCTCAACTGTAGATCGGCCTCGAAACATTCAGCCGCCATCGCTGATCTCATCCTAACACTGGACCTTGACCTAATCATCTTGACTGAAACATGGCTAACTGAATCTTCTACACCTATAATGGATATTCTGGTTCCGCCCAGCTACCACATCATTAGACTTGACAGGCCCGGCAAAATAGGTGGTGGAATCGCATACATCTACAGGAGCAACCTATCTGTTCTGAAAGGTAACCCCACCTCCCTACCATCCCTAACAGCCTATGAATACATCTGCCTCGACATTATCAGTGAGGGCAAACCGATTTGCTCTCTTCACTGCATTTACCACCCACCCAGGGACAACGTCATCTTTTCCCAACAAATCATGGATATGATCTCAACTAATTCCAGACGGCAGCTCACCCAAATATACCTGGGCGACTTCAACCTCCACTGGAATGATCACAATGACGCGGTAGTAAATAGTCTAAAAAATTTCCTCAATGCCCTTGACCTCACTCAAATATGCAACAGCCCGACCCACGAGAAAGGCTCTATCCTCGACCTTATCATTTCCAAAGAGGACGCTATCCAACTCGAGTCCATCCAACACTGTGACTGGTCAGATCATCATATTGTCACATTCCTCATCAATGAAAAAGTTAAATTTAACCCGGTTCAATCCTCCAAGCCCAAAGTCTGGAAAAGAGACCTAAAAAAACTCAACCTGAGCTCTCTGCCTCCTAACAGCTGCAATCTCCTACTTCCACCTACCGGAACTACGGACGTTCAATCCTTGACTGACCACTATCTCAGCGCTATGACCTCAATAATTAATGAGGCTGCACCTATGAAGCTAAAAAGAGTTCCCACTAAAAACTCCAATCCATGGTACGACGGGAGTCTCAATGAGGACAGACGAGCCATGTGAATGGCAGAGCGCACCTGGAGATCAGCTCCCTCTGCACTGCACCTAAGAACTTTGAAGAAAAAGAGAAACGCCTACTTCAGGAAAATAAAACGCTCAAAATCAGATTTCTTCAGCCTTCAGCTCGACCAAGCAAAGAACCGTCCGAGAAAACTGTTTGAGCTTATCAGAACACAATCCAAGGAACAACCCCAACCACTCAACACTGGGCGCGAAGCACCTTCCTGTGAAGACTTCTCCGCATTCTTTATCCAAAAAACTGACAACATAAAGAGTGATCTCCTCATTGACGCTAGCCTCTACTCCAAGCCCCATTGCATAGCACCCACTGAACCGAAAAACAATGCTACATGGTCATACTTTGGCACCTACTCTGAAGAAGAAATTGGCAAGTTGCTCAGCAGCTTGAAACCCTCCAATCACCTCACGGACCCCCTTCCTGCTAACGCTGTAAAAGACTTTACCCCTCTACTTCTCCCAGTTTGGACTAAAATTATCAACAGCTCACTTCAACAAGGAACCATACCTGACTCCCTCAAAATAGGACAAGTCACGGCTTTACTAAAGAAACCTACAGCCGACCCCTCTGATCTGAACAATTATCGTCCCATTACCAATATTCCCACCCTCGCCAAACTTTTGGAAAAATGCGCACAAATACAATTGACTAAACACATTGATCAGTTTGATCTCCTTAACCCTCATCAATCAGGCTTCCGAGCAGGGCACAGTACAGAATCTGCTATGACGCACCTAATTGACGATGCACTTCAAATCCTAGATCAAAACGACACCTGCCTCCTTACCCTTCTTGACCTCTCTTCAGCATTCGACACCGTTAAACATGAGAATTTACTCGAACTATTAAACACAAGAATGGGTATATCTGAAACTGTTCTCAAGTGGTTCACGTCCTTTCTACACAACAGATCGCAGAAATTCAAGAGCAACAACCTGATGTCCGCGCCAGTACCTGTATCGCTAGGCGTCCCCCAAGGTTCCTCCCTATCCCCAACTCTGTTCAACCTAGTTATGGAACCTCTCACCACTTTGCTACAGCATCCAATGTTCACTTCCACATGTACGCTGATGACACCCAACTCTATCTCAAATTACAATCCCCCAAAGACATTGTGCTCCTGAACACAACGATCAGAAGCACTCAATCCTGGCTTACCGATAATCACCTCAAACACAATGCTCTGAAAACAGAGTTCCTTCTGATCTCACCTCGAGCGAAGATCGCTACCACGCAAAATTGGCTCAAACATCTAACCGCACTCAATGTCCAACCCACCATCGTGGACTCAGCAAAATCTTTAGGCATAACACTTGACACCAATCTCAACATGCAGCAACATATCAGCAAGGCAACTAAGGGAGCGAACTTCCAAATCAATACCTTGAGGAAACTTAAACCCTTCCTTCCGGCCAAAGACTTCCAAACTGCAGTACAATCATCCCTCGAATAGAATATGGGAGCATCGCCCTCTGCGGACTCCCCCTAACTACTACTGCACCTCTAAGAGCTTCTCTAAACGCTGCGGCGAGACTCATCACTGGGTCAAAAAAGAACTCACATATTACCCCTGACTTGAAATCCCTGAACTGGTTACCTCTGGAAGCCAGAATACACCTGAAAATCGCATGCATGACACACAAAGCGGTACACCTGAGCTGACCCGGTTACTTAACTCAGAAGTTGACAATTTCTGGCGGCACTAGAAACACCAGAAGCGCAAACAATCTTCTGCTGAAGCCTCGAAGATTCCGGAAGGAAAAAACCTACAAACGCTCATTCTCAGGAATGGCACCCAGGATCTGGAACTCACTCCCTCCCGAAATCAGGCTCATCACCTCCACTACACTTTTTAAGAAAGAAGTAAAAGCTATCCTCATGGCTAAACTCACTTGAAATATTATTTCGGACTCTTTAAGACTCTGCACCGAACTGTACTACCTGTTTTGATCTCTCTGCCTATTTGCATTACTTGTATTATCGATTTACATGATCATCTTTGTTTCCACCTATTAGTACTGTTAGCGTTATTGACTTACCTGTTTGACTATGCTCCCTCATGTCCCTTCTCCAGTTATTACCTTCAATTGCTACGTCTAATTGTCTGTTACACGATGTTACGCGCTCTCCTGCTCTATGTAAAGCGCTCTGATATCTGCAAAGATCTTGTTCGCGCTATATAAAACTTTCAAAATAAATAAAATAAAATCTTGCAGACAGCGCATGTGTGCTGCTGCTCGACCTAAAAGACTAAGTGTGAAAGAGTAGAGCGTGATGAAGACCGATGCTCACCTTTTTCCGCTCCCAGTGGGATGGACTCGGTCCGGGGCTGGCAAGAGTTAATCAAAAACCCTCCCTCCTCTCTGCAGGACACGACGATGGAGGAGGGAGAAGCCAGCCAATGGGCATACGAAACGACCCCTGAAGAGGAGAGCCAACCATCTTTAAGGGGGCCGATCCCGGAGGAAAAGACGGACTGGAGGAGAAACCCGGAAGACGCTGTACACCACGCGAACCCACCGGATCAATGGAGTGAACGGGAGCTGCCTGGAGGCCAGAGGACTGCGGAGAAGACAGTGGGGAGGACGTCGATAGCTGGTCCGAAGTCTAGTGGATGCCCCCGGAGGACGCTGGGTTGCGGCAGACGCGGTGAGTGGTGTGGAGCTGGGAAAGGAGGGAGGGAACAGGGACTAAAAGCAGATCCAACCCCAAGCATTACCGTACCCGCAGCACTACCTTGACCGGAACACTACCCTACCCTGAGCAGTACCTTCTCTCTGATTCCTTGCGCAGGTGCATTTAAGGTTGCTTTGTTTGTGTGGATAGCTGTGAATAATCGACCCTAGAAGGGGGTATTTACTCAGATCTTAACTTCCATACAGCCCGAGTCATGTCTCACCTCTGAAAGTCGAAAGGGGTTTATTTTTTTTGTGTTATCCTGACAAATACTTTGATATGGGCTCTGGGATATTACAAGGGCTATAGTGAAGAGGGGAGAAGTATCCCTAAACTTACCTTAACCGGACTACCAGAGACAAAGGTTCTAGTGTCTGGAACCCTACCAGGGAAAGGAGGGTTGCCGTTTATCTTCAATTTTTCTTTTTTTTTGTGCCCCTTTACCCTCACTTTGGGTGTGATGACGGTAATCGTATAGAAATAGGTCTACTGACCGCTCTTTCTTTTCTTGGAGATACTCCGGGACGGCCACTTCCAGCCCGTGATACGAGACCCTCCTAGGAAGACGGAGGCGCTGACTGAACAATACCTCCAGATCACAACCACCTGACAACTCACTACCACTGATAACCAGAAGATCACCATTATTTCAAACCTTACTCGCAATAAAACCAATCATTCAACCTCCAATCCGGCTTCCTAGTTGGTGCACAGACATAATATCGAGTCCAAAATATCGATTGGACATAATATCGAGTTTTTAATATAGACTGGACAAAATATCGACAGGACAGAATATAGATAACAAAAATATCGTTTTTAAGGTAAGTGAAGTAATATCGACTGTTAAAAATATAGATAGTTAAAATATCGAAGTATATAATATAGATAGTTAAAAATGTCGATTTTTTAATAATATATACATTTTTGATAGTGTATTTTTATGTTATAATATGTGTGAAAAGTGTGTATTTATGTTATAAATAATTTTATTTAATGAATTTTGTTTTTATAATTATTGCGTAATTTAATTCTGTAGCGGGTTGTGGGTTTATAGGGGAATAGGGTGGGAAGTGATTTAATTATAATTATTAAATATGTAAATGTATTTATTGATAGTAATTTGTAATTAATTGTTAATTAATTTATATGTGTTAATTAATTTAATTGTAATTGGAAAATAATTATTATTAATTGATTAATTGGTAATTATGTAAATTTTACTAATTTAATTCTGTAGCGGGGTGTGGGTTTATAGGGGAATAGGGTGGGAAGTAATTTAATTATAATTAATTAAATATGTAAATTTATTAATTGATAGTAATTTGTAATTAATTGTTAATTATTTTATATTTGTTAATTAATTTAATTATAATTGTTAATTAATTTTTATTAATTGATTAATTGGTAATTATGTAAATTTTACTAATTTAATTTCTGTAGCGGGTTGTGGGTTTATAGGGGAATAGGGTGGGAAGTAATGTATTAATAATTAATTAAATAATTAAATTATTTAAAAATTATTTATTTGGAAATAATTGTAAAATAATTTTTAATTATTAAATATTTAATTGGTAATGTTTAATTAATTTGTATTAATAGGTGATTAATTGAAAAAATTATTGTTAATTAGTAATTTTTTTAATATTAATTATTATATTAGATAACATTTTTTTTTAATTAATTATTAATAGATATTCATTTTTAGATTTTTGAATAATATATGAAATATTTACTTTCCCTAATGTTGTATTCTCTGGAGTGGGAATAGTAATTTTAACCCCTACGCTATCCAACGCTTTCCCTACTGTTGCACTCTTTGGAGTGGGAACAGTAATTTTAACCCCTACGCTATCCAATGCTTTCCCTACTGTTGCACCCACTGGAGTGGGAATAGTAATTTTAACCCCTACGCTATCCAACGCTTTCCCTACTGTTGCACTCTTTGGAGTGGGAATAGTAATTTTTACCCCTACGCTATCCAACGCTTTCCCTACTGTTGCACCCACTGGTGTGGGAATAGTAATTTTAACCCCTACGCTATCCAACACTTTCCCTACTGTTGCACCCACTGGAGTGGGAATAGTAATTTTAACCCCTACGCTTTCCCTACTGTTGCACCCACTGGAGTGGGAATAGTAATTTTAACCCCTACGCTATCCAACGCTTTCCCTACTGTTGCACTCTTTGGAGTGGGAATAGTAATTTTTACCCCTACGCTATCCAATGCTTTCTCTACTGTTGCACTCTTTGGAGTGCGAATAGTAATTTTAACCCCTACGCTATCCAACGTTTTCCCTACTGTTGCACCCACTGGAGTGGGAATAGTAATTTTAACCCCTACGCTATCCAACGCTTTCCCTACTGTTGCACCCACTGGAGTGGGAATAGTAATTTTAACCCCTACGCTATCCAACACTTTCCCTACTGTTGCACTCACTGGAGTGGGAATAGTAATTTTAACCCCTACGCTATCCAACGCTTTCACTACTGTTGCACCCACTGGAGTGGGAATAGTAAATTTTACCTCTACACTATCCAACGTTTTCCCTATTGTTGCACCCACTGGAGTGGGAATAGTAATTTAAACCCCTACTCTATCGAACCCTTTCCCTACTGTTGCACCACTGGAGTGGGAATAGTAATTTTAACCCCTACGCTATCCAACCCTTTCCCTACTGTTGCACTCTTTGGAGTGGGAATAGTAATTTTTACCCCTACGCTAGCCAACGCTTTCCCTACAGTTGCACCCACTGGAGTGGGAATAGTAATTTTAACCCCTACGCTATCCAACGCTTACCCTATGCTTGCACTCTTTGGAGTGGGAATAGTAATTTTTACACTTTTGTTATTGTACGTTAATAATATTGGCTAATATTTAATTATATTTTGTTACTATATATATGTTTTAAGAAATATGAATTCTTTTTTTTTTACTTTCGTTAATTATTTAATTATTATAAGTTAATTTAAGTATTTTTAAGTATATTTTAGTAATTAATTTTTAATATTAATTTAATTTAACATTGTTTTTAGTAAAGTCGATATTTTTTATAACTATATTTTTGTAAACGATATTTTTAACTCAATATTTTTGTACTTACCTGTTTGTAGATAGAAACTCGATATTTTGTCAGTCGATATTTTGTCAACGATATTCTTGATGGTCGATATTCTGTCTCTCGATATTATTTCAGTGATCCTTCCTAGTTTTTATTTCCGCCCATCCCTCCGACACTGAGGTTGTGTAACAAATAGACACGTGACTAGTAGACCCTGACCTCTTATACAAAAGGTTAAAAGCAGGTTGGAAATAGCCCAGCATCAAAACAAAAATAGGTCCATGTTTTTCAACCATGAGGGAATAGTGACACATTGCTAAAACGAATGAATAAAGTGCAATATGTGGCTGATGGCATATATTTGGTGCATAGTAATATGTTCCTAATATTCAACTTAGCATTCTTTGCTGATCTGATTTTGCTGTCATCTTGGATAAGCAGCTGTTTTTTTTCTCCTTTCATTTTACATTTTAGAATGGTTTGCTAATTTATTTTTTCCGTTACTATTGCCTGTGAGATTATAGTATTTATGGCCTGTGTTGTGCATTTAAGCCCCCACCTTATAGTGATTCAGTCTATCTTTTTGTGTTAACTGTTGTATTTCATCACAGTTAATACTTTAACAGCCATTTTTATCTCTGGTCTGTTTCCTCTATTTCTACTGTTTTCTCACCAGGTGTGTCGCTATCATTTTGTGGTGGGTGCTTGTTAGTGATCCAAATGACGTTTCTCTCATCATGTGCTGAACATATGCTCTTGTATTTGAGCCAACAGTATGGGTGCATTATGTGCTGAGGGAGCACTCATATCATAGCCCATAGCACAGCCATGTCGCTTACACAATGAAGGCATTCACAAGGCAATCCCATCTGCACCTGTCTGCATTAAGGGGACTTGGTCTGTAAGTGTATCTGTCAAAAATATACGGGCCCCACACCATACTTATTCAATAAGAAGTTTGGTGCAGCTAAATTACCATGGTTGCACCATGCCATCTGGGACCATAACATTACTAGACATGTTTGAAATTCAGAGGGAAGGGCGAGTGTACCCCTCTGTCAAGAACCCACCTTGGGCTGTACCCTGACAATAACGCTTAAAGTTGAGTAGCTTTGATAATAACTTGTGTGCAGTGCGTAATGTGTGCTTCCTACCAGCACTCTGCTACAGACTCAATGGTTTGATTGAGAAATATGCATGGGATTTACAACAACATGCATCTAGTTGCATTCAGATTCAGAACTGAACATGGCTAGCCCTCCTGGCTACAAGATCATTCCTGGAGATCATAAGGGGGGGACATACTACAGTATACAACTACTCTGGTCACATCTCAATCCATCGTTATTTTGCACATCAGGCCACCTGAGGTTGGACCCATCTACATGCAAATCAGTTTTGACCCTGACCCTGGTGCTAGCCTGGCCTGGCAGTTCGGGCTGAACTGTTCCCATTACATCAGGGTCCAGACTGGTTTTCATATGGCCGGTCCAACTTTAGGTGGCATGGTGTGCAAAATAATGATGGACTGGGATGCGGACTGACTAACTTCTAGTGGCTGAGATTAGTTCAAGTATTCCATCCATCACTTTTTATATTTTTGTGTGTCACCCTAAGTGGGATGGGTATACTTAGATGTGGGTTCCATGCACTCTATGTCACTGGAACCAAGCTATACCTGGCTGATGAGCCCTAACTAGGGTAAAACCTGCCCTGGTTGGTTTTCCTTTGTCCTGGTTCGAGGAGGGCCTTGTCTGGCAGTTCAGACTTAGCTGCTCCCATTGGAGCATTGTTAAGACTGATTTGCATAATACTGGAACTAAGCTATACCTGGCTGGTGAGCTCTAACTAGGATGAAACCGGTCCTGGGTTAATGGTGTTCTGGTTCAAGGAAGACTTGACCTGGAAGTTCAAGCTGAACTATTCCTATTGGAGCAGGTTCAAGATTTATTTGCATATGGCTGGGTTCAAACTGGGGGGCTCCCATGTTTCATTCTGTCCAAATGCTTGGAAAGGTGCTGATGGTAATTCCTAAGTCCCTAGATGCCAAGGTCATCTCTACATGCATTCTATCTTTATAAACTACTGAAGTGGTCTCTGGTTGGGCCTGAAGGGCTCAACCATTAACAAATTATAATATATTCAGACTTTGACAGGATTAAAAGAAGATGGCCTTAGAAGATTGGATTATGTGCCCGCTGAAAAAAACGAACGTCACTGACTTCCTTTAAGCAGAAGATCTATTATGGACTAAATAATTAACATCTTAAGAAAAGATTACCCAAGACCTTGTGTTGTGCCAGTAAGCTGCCCTACCTTGCCACGGAGCTGTGGACTGCCTGAGCCCTTGACCGCGCCTCGTCCAGGTTTCCCTCCCGCCGCCGCTCGAGTCCCTCTCGCGGCCGCCGAGCGGAGGGAAACTACTACTCCCAGCCTGCCTTGCGACCCGGAACAACATCCAGGGGTCAGCGCGCCCGGAGGCGCTAGAAAATCCCGCCGTCCTCGGTGGAGCGGGTGTTGTGCCAGTAAGCTGCCCTACCTTGCCACGGAGCTGTGGACTGCCTGAGCCCTTGACCGCGCCTCGTCCAGGTTTCCCTCCCGCCGCCGCTCGAGTCCCTCTCGCGGCCGCCGAGCGGAGGGAAACTACTACTCCCAGCCTGCCTTGCGACCCGGAACAACATCCAGGGGTCAGCGCGCCCGGAGGCGCTAGAAAATCCCGCCGTCCTCGGTGGAGCGGGTGTTGTGCCAGTAAGCTGCCCTACCTTGCCACGGAGCTGTGGACTGCCTGAGCCCTTGACCGCGCCTCGTCCAGGTTTCCCTCCCGCCGCCGCTCGAGTCCCTCTCGCGGCCGCCGAGCGGAGGGAAACTACTACTCCCAGCCTGCCTTGCGACCCGGAACAACATCCAGGGGTCAGCGCGCCCGGAGGCGCTAGAAAATCCCGCCGTCCTCGGTGGAGCGGGTGTTGTGCCAGTAAGCTGCCCTACCTTGCCACGGAGCTGTGGACTGCCTGAGCCCTTGACCGCGCCTCGTCCAGGTTTCCCTCCCGCCGCCGCTCGAGTCCCTCTCGCGGCCGCCGAGCGGAGGGAAACTACTACTCCCAGCCTGCCTTGCGACCCGGAACAACATCCAGGGGTCAGCGCGCCCGGAGGCGCTAGAAAATCCCGCCGTCCTCGGTGGAGCGGGTGTTGTGCCAGTAAGCTGCCCTACCTTGCCACGGAGCTGTGGACTGCCTGAGCCCTTGACCGCGCCTCGTCCAGGTTTCCCTCCCGCCGCCGCTCGAGTCCCTCTCGCGGCCGCCGAGCGGAGGGAAACTACTACTCCCAGCCTGCCTTGCGACCCGGAACAACATCCAGGGGTCAGCGCGCCCGGAGGCGCTAGAAAATCCCGCCGTCCTCGGTGGAGCGGGTGTTGTGCCAGTAAGCTGCCCTACCTTGCCACGGAGCTGTGGACTGCCTGAGCCCTTGACCGCGCCTCGTCCAGGTTTCCCTCCCGCCGCCGCTCGAGTCCCTCTCGCGGCCGCCGAGCGGAGGGAAACTACTACTCCCAGCCTGCCTTGCGACCCGGAACAACATCCAGGGGTCAGCGCGCCCGGAGGCGCTAGAAAATCCCGCCGTCCTCGGTGGAGCGGGTGTTGTGCCAGTAAGCTGCCCTACCTTGCCACGGAGCTGTGGACTGCCTGAGCCCTTGACCGCGCCTCGTCCAGGTTTCCCTCCCGCCGCCGCTCGAGTCCCTCTCGCGGCCGCCGAGCGGAGGGAAACTACTACTCCCAGCCTGCCTTGCGACCCGGAACAACATCCAGGGGTCAGCGCGCCCGGAGGCGCTAGAAAATAACGCCGTCCTCGGTGGAGCGGGTGTTGTGCCAGTAAGCTGCCCTACCTTGCCACGGAGCTGTGGACTGCCTGAGCCCTTGACCGCGCCTCGTCCAGGTTTCCCTCCCGCCGCCGCTCGAGTCCCTCTCGCGGCCGCCGAGCGGAGGGAAACTACTACTCCCAGCCTGCCTTGCGACCCGGAACAACATCCAGGGGTCAGCGCGCCCGGAGGCGCTAGAAAATCCCGCCGTCCTCGGTGGAGCGGGTGTTGTGCCAGTAAGCTGCCCTACCTTGCCACGGAGCTGTGGACTGCCTGAGCCCTTGACCGCGCCTCGTCCAGGTTTCCCTCCCGCCGCCGCTCGAGTCCCTCTCACGGCCGCCGAGCGGAGGGAAACTACTACTCCCAGCCTGCCTTGCGACCCGGAACAACATCCAGGGGTCAGCGCGCCCGGAGGCGCTAGAAAATCCCGCCGTCCTCGGTGGAGCGGGTGTTGTGCCAGTAAGCTGCCCTACCTTGCCACGGAGCTGTGGACTGCCTGAGCCCTTGACCGCGCCTCGTCCAGGTTTCCCTCCCGCCGCCGCTCGAGTCCCTCTCGCGGCCGCCGAGCGGAGGGAAACTACTACTCCCAGCCTGCCTTGCGACCCGGAACAACATCCAGGGGTCAGCGCGCCCGGAGGCGCTAGAAAATCCCGCCGTCCTCGGTGGAGCGGGTGTTGTGCCAGTAAGCTGCCCTACCTTGCCACGGAGCTGTGGACTGCCTGAGCCCTTGACCGCGCCTCGTCCAGGTTTCCCTCCCGCCGCCGCTCGAGTCCCTCTCGCGGCCGCCGAGCGGAGGGAAACTACTACTCCCAGCCTGCCTTGCGACCCGGAACAACATCCAGGGGTCAGCGCGCCCGGAGGCGCTAGAAAATCCCGCCGTCCTCGGTGGAGCGGGTGTTGTGCCAGTAAGCTGCCCTACCTTGCCACGGAGCTGTGGACTGCCTGAGCCCTTGACCGCGCCTCGTCCAGGTTTCCCTCCCGCCGCCGCTCGAGTCCCTCTCGCGGCCGCCGAGCGGAGGGAAACTACTACTCCCAGCCTGCCTTGCGACCCGGAACAACATCCAGGGGTCAGCGCGCCCGGAGGCGCTAGAAAATCCCGCCGTCCTCGGTGGAGCGGGTGTTGTGCCAGTAAGCTGCCCTACCTTGCCACGGAGCTGTGGACTGCCTGAGCCCTTGACCGCGCCTCGTCCAGGTTTCCCTCCCGCCGCCGCTCGAGTCCCTCTCGCGGCCGCCGAGCGGAGGGAAACTACTACTCCCAGCCTGCCTTGCGACCCGGAACAACATCCAGGGGTCAGCGCGCCCGGAGGCGCTAGAAAATCCCGCCGTCCTCGGTGGAGCGGGTGTTGTGCCAGTAAGCTGCCCTACCTTGCCACGGAGCTGTGGACTGCCTGAGCCCTTGACCGCGCCTCGTCCAGGTTTCCCTCCCGCCGCCGCTCGAGTCCCTCTCGCGGCCGCCGAGCGGAGGGAAACTACTACTCCCAGCCTGCCTTGCGACCCGGAACAACATCCAGGGGTCAGCGCGCCCGGAGGCGCTAGAAAATCCCGCCGTCCTCCGCGTCGCGGGACGCGAGCGGGACGCCCGGACTAAGCCCGGACAAAGGGCGGACAGTCTAAGACAGTCCAAGACTGGCCACGACTGGACTGGACCAGGACACTAACTCCTGTCGCACCGTGAGTTACCTGTTGTAGTGTTTGCTTGCTTTTTGACAATCTATACGTACGAGGCTGTTTTGCAATTCTATCCTGCCCCTTTGATCAACCATGTCAAAGCGTAAAACACCTGACACCCCTGTCAATACTATGGAGAACTATTTAGTGCACAGAGTGACTAAAATAATTAATGATCGGCGGTCCTCCTTAGGGCTTAATGATTCTCCTCCCTGCGCTCAAACAGAAGTGTCCTGCCTAATTGATTTGGACATAGAAGCTATGAACTTAAGTGACACTGTGAACGTGGAAAATGTCGATCCTCCTGCACTAAACACTTCTATAAATGTTCCACAATCTGTTATGAATACTGATTCACTAGTGGTTGATGAACCCAACTTGCACTGTAAAGATCTAGTGTTAGTTGATGCCAGTACCACTCCACCAACACCTGTCCCTGCTCCAAGAGCAGTTAAGAGGTCTACTAAAGTCCCTACTAAAAGGCCAGGACTACGATCAAATAGTAAAAAACCACTAACTCCGCCAAACTCTAAACACAAAAATGTGATTGATGACATAATAGAGGAAGGGAGTTGTACTATAGACTGGGATGACTTGTTGTCGAATAAATTCATGGGCATGTTAGAATCTAGGATTGTACGAATAATTAAACCTCTCATATCGAAAATTGATCAACTGTCCGATAAAGTACACAAACTAGAGTCCCTAGTAAAAACTACAAACGACAACATGGGGGGCATCCCCAACTCAATCATAAATAAAATAGATGAGCTCCAGGAAAATATGATTGAGAATGTAAAAGCTATACCTGCACCAGTGCAGACTGATGCTCTTAGTGCTACAAGTGATCTTACCAACCCCACCGTTGTAGTTCCGCCACCAACAAATGAGAATGGTTTTACATCTGATTCCCACCTTGATCTAAATCCTGTTGAGCTGATAGTGGAAGCATCACCTCTAGTGTTAGTACTCGCCAATGTCCCTATATTGAAAAAAGACCAGATTGAGACCCCGGACTCCCTTTTAAACAAATCACTGCAGTGGCTAGGTAATAATATCCAAGCAACTCCATGGGGTAAGGAAAAGTTGTCCGAGGACTTGCTATCAGCAAGAAGAGTTAAGTGGATAGGGTCCAAACCCAAGAAATTTGCCGGGGATTGTGTGGTATTAAATCTGAAGGGTCCAGATGTATTGCCAGACATCCTACAAAATATTCTCCCACCACAACGAAGAACGGCAGAAATAATCCCGCTAACGTTAGACTTCTTCTATAGTCGAAGAGGTCTACTAGCAAAACCAACTATCCTTAGAACCAAGTGGTTAGTGGTTGGATCTAGAAGGGATAGGGGGGGCCCTAGCGGTGACTGGGGGTTAAATTTGGATAACTGCTTTTCGGCCTTATCTGATTTAAACGAATGCGATTGACTCAAAAGCCACGATCGTGCTCCTCACACTGAGCTGCTGCAGCAAAAACATACAGGTGAAGGAAACATAACTAGCTCTAATCTGGGCAACCTGAATGTAGAGAAAAATAAATCATTGCACCTAAAATGTAAAAACCCCGTTCTAAAAGTGTCAAAGATAGCAACTGAGGTTCATACATGTGCTACTGGGGTTGGAGAGTCTGAGATTAGTTCAAGGGATGGAAAAAAATCTTTATTAGAAGTGTTAAAAAACGCAAGCGATCAGAAAGAAGACCAGCCACTAGATCAATATAAAACTAATACACTATCCCTTGTATCATGGAACATTGCAGGCATAGCAAGTAAGATAAATATACTGGAATGGGCTGAATATATTAATCAGCACGATATTATTATGCTGCAAGAAACCTGGTCACTTACCCCAACATTTAAAGTGGGATATTTAAATTATTACATCCCGGCAGCTAGAAACCGCCTCGGACGCCCCTCTGGAGGCTTGTTAATTTGGGTACGACAATCCCTAAATGTCATTATAACACGACTATCAATACCATCAAATGACATTATGGCTCTTACGGTCAGATGGGAAAATGGCCAAGAGCTCAGCATCTTCAACGTTTATGCTAGGGGAGTGTCCAGGGGACAAGTTTCTAACACTTTATCAGTCTTAGAACAAAACATAGAATTATTACCACCACATAATCAATTAATAGTAGGTGGTGACTTTAATGTAACCTTTGAGCCCCTGGGGGAAGAGGACCGGATTCTGTCCGAGGAAGAGGACGCTAAGTGGGGAATCCCACAGTTGGATCTGCCTGTCATTAAAAAATGGAGTAATGTGGCAATACAGCTAAAAAGTCTCTGTTTAGCCAGAGGGTTGAGAGCGGCAAACGGGCGCTCCCCTTCCGATCTAGTAGGTAATAAGACGTTTGACAATGGGCGCTCATCTAGCAGAATCGATTATATATTAATAGATGTAAAATTTTGGAGTAAAATACTAGACATGGTTGTAGAACCTAGACTAGAAAGCGACCATAATCCCTTGAAATTAACCTTTATCTTCCACTGCAAGCCTTCATCGCACCCTAAGGGCAATGGAATGGTGACACAGGATGTAGTATGTTCTAACAACCAGCGTCACCTTAAATGGGGAATGATGATAAAAGATAATATAAAACTAGAGGCACTTAAAATGTTAGTGGTAAATGAAGTAAACAATATCAAGTCTAAACAAGGGATGTCAAGCTTCCAAGATTATATGATGGAGGCCCACGAAAAACTTTTCACTGAACTATATAGTTTTTTCATTAAAAAAGTAGAATCTGGTAAAGAGGGTAAAACCCTACAGAGACAAGGCTGGTACGACAAAAGTTGCAGATTGGCACGACTTAACTTGAGTTCAGAATTAAAAATCGGCAATGCAATAGGAATTAGGAGAGCGAGAGATGCATACAGACAAGCCCAAAAAAAGGCTAAGAAACGCTGGGATGAAGAAGGGTGGCAGGAACTGAAGGAAGCTTGCGCTGCCAAGGATTCTAAGCGCTTTTGGGCTATTGTTAAATGGGAGAGGGGAGGAATAGCTGCCCAGCCACAAAATAATGTCCCCATTAATAAATGGACTGAGTTTTTTAGACCACAGTATGCCCGCAATCCGGCCCATGCCTCTGTCCAACATCCGCCATCTATTTTCTTCAAAAATCAAATATTTGATGAGAATGATGTAATTAAAGCATTGGATGGTATAGCAGGGGGAAAAGCGCCAGGCATGGATGGCATTCCGGCCGACGTATTTTTGTCAGACCGGAATACGTGGTGCTTATATTTTAAAATGCTGGCTAATGCTGTGGCAATGGGAGGGGAAGTGCCCCACTCATGGAAGGGAGCGGAAATAATCCCCATATTTAAAAAAGGAGACAAAACACTAGCTCAAAACTATAGACCAATAAGTCTCATAGACACAGCGCAAAAAGTGATGGGTCGCCTAGTCCAGAATAAGCTACAACAATGGATTGACGACAAAAACATACTATCCCCTTATCAGGCAGGGTTTCGCCCACTGACCAGTAGTGTTGACCAAGTTCTCTATTTCTTAACAATTTACTGGAGAAATGTCACACTCAAAAAGGGATCGCTGTATGCAGTCTTTGTAGACCTAAAAGCAGCCTTCGACTTAGTCCCCAGGGAAAAATTGTGGCAGACCCTGGCTGATGTAGGTCTAAGCCGGGAATTTGTCACCCTCCTTGTCCGCCTCCATGACAATAATTTTGCTAAAATTAGATGGGGCAAGCAAGGTGAAACCACAGATTCCTTCCCAGTAGAACGAGGAGTCAGGCAAGGCTGTGTGCTAGCTCCAACACTATTTTCAATTTATATTAACGGAATTGTTGACCACCTAATGAAATCCCCAAGTGACGCCCCAATTATAGCAGGTCGCCACGTTCCAGTCTTAATGTTTGCGGACGACACGCTCCTACTCTCACGCACACCGAGCGGTCTCCAGAAAGTGGTTGATGCCTTTGGGGAATTTTGTGATAGTAGAGGACTTGAATTGAATACTACTAAAACTAAATTCATGTGCCTAAACTATCAGTCCTCTTTCAAAGGAGTAATTAAGTATAAAGGCATCCCTCTAGAGAAAGTGGACGCGTTTACCTATTTAGGCATCACCATGCAAGGAAACATGAAGTGGCAATCGCATATTGATAATACTCTATTAAAGTTTAACCAGCTCGCTGGTGCAGTAGCACTGAAACATCGTAAATCATTAACAAAGCCGGTTAAATCTGCACTAGAGATATACAATATGAAAGTATTAGGTGCCTGCTTGTATGGGTCTGAATTGTGGGGGTTCTCAAATCTGAGAGAATTGAGTTGTGCAGAGAATAGGTTTTTGCGAGGGCTTGTTATGGTCCCACAAAGCACACCCATGCTCACTCTGAAATTGGACCTCGGCAAGAAAAATATTGAGGATATAGCCAGACTACGGCCACTCCTATATTGGAGGCGCTTGATGGTGACCCCAGAGCTGGCCCATTATGCTAAAGCTTTGAAGGACGTCATTGAGTTTGACCGTTTCCACTGCATCAAATGGTTAAAAGAACTCAAGGGGCTTCTTGGATTGTTAAAATTGGATCATCTATGGGGAAATTATGATGTGGCTAGCTTTCCATCGAAAGCAAAATTGAAAGAACTGTACTGGGAAATGGTGTATACAGTAATGTTTCGCAAAGGCTCCCAATCAGCACTGACATCTCGCTTCTGGGATATTAAAATGTATCCGTTGTGTGAAATATATTGGGATATAATAGAACGCCCTTACGATAGGAAACTGTATTTCCAATTCCGTATTGGAACCTTACCGGTAAATGCTTTTAAAAAGCATTGGTCTCCCATGTGGGATGATCATTGCTATTCTTGTAAGGACCAAATTGAACATATTTCCCACCTGCTGTTTTGTTGTCCACAATATGCTTCCCCTAGACGTAAATGGCTGAAGCCAGTGTGCCAAATTATTGGCACACGTAGTCAATTAACAGCCTTGAGAATACTTGAAACGGATTGCTCCACACTTTTTGTAGTTGCCGTAGCTAAATTTCTTGCCTGGGCATGGTCAATACGCACACGCACTTTAAAGACTAATGTTAATGTATCATGAAATGGTGTTGTTTTAAATTTTCCTATTGCATTGCATGAACTGTCTCTTTTTATAGAAATGATCTGAATTTTAATTGTGTTGTATTTATTGTGTAATATTCGACTGTCATAATGTTTAATATGTGTTTTAGAATTATTTTTAATTATAGTATTTATTGTATTAGGGATAGGAAGGATGCTTTTATGACAAATGTCGAATAAAGCTTTATAAATTGAATTGCATTCTATCTTTATAAACTACTGAAGTGGTCTCTGGTTGGGCCTGAAGGGCTCAACCATTAACAAATTATAATATATTCAGACTTTGACAGGATTAAAAGAAGATGGCCTTAGAAGATTGGATTATGTGCCCGCTGAAAAAAACGAACGTCACTGACTTCCTTTAAGCAGAAGATCTATTATGGACTAAATAATTAACATCTTAAGAAAAGATTACCCAAGACCTTGTGTCTCCTCCTCGCTAATTAAATACTAGCCATAAGAGTACTAATAATATTAGGTAGGAATTTTCATGGGAAGCGCACTCCTAGACCCATCAGTATGGCGGATTGGGGCAATCAGGAGTGACTTTGAGGAGGTATGAGTTTTATGACATCTTACTAAATGCTTGTCCAGAGTAGGTAAGGTTGAAAGTGGTGATCTTATCACTAAGGGGGTTAAACTAAAGCAAAAATGTCGTTTTCACTCCTTGCCTTCACTTCGCCTTAGAGTTAGCAGAAACGCTCAAAGAGTTAAACACTCCCCGCTGAAATGTGCAGTGATCTGCAAGTCACGAGTTCAACCATTCCATCAAGTAGACTTCCACTCCTAAAAGACTGGTAAATCGAGTGTAATTACATTGGGTGAGAGGCGTACCAGTGCGTAGAAAGCACGTGTGGGATAAAACACAATGTAAACAAACGTACGTCACTCTAAAGAGGAGGCTTTGATGGGCCTGGTGTGGGATCATGGGCCCACTCTGTAAAGTTCTTAGTGGGAGTGGGACAGGGGTGCACAATGACACGTGGGTCTCTCGGTGAGTCGTGCTCCATGCTGGAGCCGTTTAAAGGGCTTCTGGGGCGGTCCGCAAAGGAGTATTTTTACTTTGAACGCCAGCAGTTTGAATAAGGAAGCTCTTCATGACCTTAAATCTGCCGTTAGGATAAATAAATACTTGAAGAAAAAGAATTGACCGTTTTTTAAATTGCTTCATAGAAGGAAGTTGTGGTTAACTATTGTAAAAAATATCTGCCAGTGAGGTGTGGCAAGTGTTCTCTCACAACGGAAGTGCTTTCTTATCTAGCTGAGGGGTGTCATCATTACTTCAGTCTGTTTAAGCTGAGGATAAATGCTGTGTTTAATAAATACTTTAAACTTGCTCTGCACAGTGATGCCGATAAACCTTTATGCGTCTAGTGTGCTGCTTATGTAAATTCTCACACTCTAAACACTAGGCAGACGTGGGGAAATGATTTACATTTTGATGGTCTCAGGCAGTACAATGTTTTTTATTTTTTTGATTTGGCGCAGGGGGTGGGGTAAGTGCGTGTGCGTGTGAGAGAGATACGCCCTTTAAGATAAAGGAGTTTATTTGTTTTTTTTTGACGGGCTAGGAAAGATTGCAGGGTAGATGGAATGAAAGTCCAAGGCCTAATGTCGGGTGCTTGGAGTTGGATGCGATAATTACCGTGTATCCTCGTTTTGGGAGAACGATATGTATATTCTCGCCCTTACTGTGCCAAAATCCACATATTACGGTATATGCCAATAAACATTTTCTATTTTTTGACCTGGGGAAATTTAAGAAAGTGTGCGGTGCCTTCTAGGCAATCATGGCACACACATTAATGAAAGCAAACTGTGATGGGAAATCACTGTAAGGCGCGCAATTTCACATGAAACTGGTAGGTTTCTTCACGTAGTGTAATCACACATACCAACCGAAACTTCTTTTAGAGTTTGAATTAGAATTTATTTCATTCCAATATGGTGTTCATTTCAATGAATTCATAATCCAACAAGAGTCAAAGGTCATTCCATCTTTAAAGTTACTCAGTTCATTGCCCAATGCATTTCGGGTTAGAGGGAATAACCCTTCGTCAGGGGCCTAAAGAATAAACATGAAAACATACAAGACCTTAGCTTTCAGAAAAACGAACCATAGGGTCAAAAACTGACCAGTAATGTACACAACATAAATACTAAATAGATACATCCTAAAGCATGCATGCTGAGATTATACAAAAACAGGTTATGTTAGCCATTTACAATGTATTGAGCATGTAATCAACGAGGACAAGCCTCAACCACTGGTATCTGATGCAAAATCGATGAAACTGAACGAAAAATAACAAGCAAGTAGCTGACATGCTATCAGAATACTGTGAGTCAAATAGAAAAGAAAATAGAAAAGAAGGACGTGCACACGCAAAAACTAAAGGGCGGACCCCTAGCCTAAGGGAAAGGGCCTGCTCGGTCAGACCGGCAGCTTACCGTAATATAAACGGGTGTTCGTCTCGCAGTTCCGAACGCGGAACTGATCCTGCTGGATACATGTCCAATAGAAAGCTTGCTTATAACCAGGTCCCGAGATCACGTGATACGGATCCCGAGAGTGGTGGTCGGAAAAAGTTATATATATATTTATCGCGATGTGGAAGATGAAGTAAACGCCTTTTACCCGGGTAAAAAATACCCGTAGAAAATAAGGAAATAGCACAACAATGATAAATTTTACTAAACGCGCCAAATAGGCGTAGCGATTTAGGCGTGTTCTGATAGGTCTGTAGGGGTCACGTGTAGTGCCGTGTGAAAGTAAACAAAGGCTGAACGTAGTGTGCGAGCGGCAGAACACCGAAGAATGCCCTGCAAGATTGTGAGGATATGTATAAGTAAAAGATAAATCAAATGAGGCAGAAAAAGGGGACAATGTGCCATACACAAGAAATGGAAAATATAAAAATAAAAATATGAATAAAAATATACAGCAGTGTTAAATGGCTCATAACAAATAATCTACAAAAAGGTGGTATGACAAGGCGATACCTGCTGGTGAAACAACATCTGCAGATCATATCATACATTTAAACATGACTAACACATAGAGAATGTTCAATGAAACAAAGTTCATGGGGTCATCCTCAGAGGAGTGGGGGAGTCGCTCCTGTGACCATATGGAGTGCCAAGAAATTACAGGAAGCATGAAAATTCAATTCGATCATTGATCCCTGCTGGTTGGAGGGAATTCAGTTTCTTGATCCAATAAAATTCCGCTTGTAAACGTTGCTTGGTGGGGTCCATGTCGTGGCGTTGCGGAAGTATCTCCAGTATAGTAAATTTAAGTTGGGTGATCTGATGATTGTTTTCAATCCAGTGTGTAGATAATGCTGATTTCATGTTTTTAGTGCGGATATTGCTTTTGTGTTCTGATATTCTAGTCTTAATCTTTCTTTCTGTCTGGCCGACATAGATTTTGCCACATGGGCACTTAATGGCATAAATTACATTTTTTGTGTCACAGGTGCCTGTATACAGTAGATCTATTTTATGACCTTTGGTAGGATGCAAGAAAATGTTACCAGGTATAATGTTGTTGCAGTGAATGCAGTTCAAACATTTCAGCATGCCTTTTGATGCACTTTTTGTCACTTTCTGAGTGGTTAACGTTTCCTTGAGATTTTTTGATCTTTTGTAGGCAAAGGTCAAATGATCGCTGTAGAGATTGGTTAAATCAGGTTCTGTTTTGATGAGGGTCCAGTACTGGTTGATGATTCTTTTGATTTGTGTTGATGATGTAGAGTATTTTAGCACACACACTGTCTTGTTCTCTTTTACTTGAGGCTTAGGTGTCAGTAAAACATCTCTGGAAAGATTGGTAACTTTTTTAATTGATTCATCCAACACATCTTTGGGATATCCACGTTTTTGGTATTGATGTAGCTGATCAGTCAGAGTCATTTCCAACTGATGGGAGTCCGAAGTAATCCTTTTGAGGCGAATGAATTGGGAAGTGGGCAAGTGCTTTTTTAAGGTTTCAGGGTGAAAGCTTTGGAATAACAAGCTGGAGTTCCGGTCAGTGGGTTTCTTGTAAACTTGAGTATGAAGTTTTTGGTTGACAATCGTAATCTGCACGTCTAAAAATGCAATGGTTTCCTTCTGGATGGTGTGTGTGAACTTGATTCTAGGGTTCAACTGATTTATTTCCATGATGTTAGCAACGAGTTGTTCTTTGTCACCTTTCCAAATTAAAAATAAATCATCTATATATCTTTTGAACGTCACGAGGTGATCGGTCCAGTTGTTGTTGTTCAGGATATTCTCTTGTTCAAATTTAGACATAAACAGATTTGCATAAGAGGGGGCCCCCCCAAAACCCATTGAGGTTCCGTTGCACTGGTTGTAGAATTTGTTATCCCATTCAAAGTAGCTGTGATACAGCGCGAAATGCATGAGTTCCATTAAAAAGATTTTGTTGGCTTCACATTCATCATCCTTTAAAAGACTCCATTCGAAGGCTTCAAGGCCTTCATTGTGTGGTATAGAAGTATACAATGATACTACATCAATTGTGCTGAGCCAATATTCTGCATCTGGTTCAAGTTCTATGGTTTTGAGTAGATTGAGGAAAGATGTAGTATCCTTGACGTAGGTTTGTCCTCGTTGTACCATCGGCTGCAGAAAATGATCAAGATATTTGCCTACACTGTCTGATATTGATCCGCAAGCGGACACGATGGGTCTGAATGGTGGTCTTTTTAAATCTTTATGCACTTTAGGCAACATGTAGAGCTTAGGTCTCCTTGGGAATTTAGTTGCCAAAAATTTGTGTGTTTTATCGTCAATCCATTTTTGTTCAAGGGCGTGATCCAAAATAGCTGTGAGCGTTTTCAAATATTCATCAGTTGGGTCACAGTCCAAAGGAATATAAGTATTTTTGTCTTGAACGTGTTCATTAACACTTGCATTGTAAAAACTTGTGTCCATGACAATCAGGGCTCCCCCTTTGTCTGCTTTTTGGAAAGTTATTTCAATATCATTGGACAACTGCATGATGGTACTCCGTTCTTTCTTAGACAGATTGTATTTGGTGATTTTGTTGAAGTTGATTTTTTGAATGTCAGTTAATATCATCCTTTCTACAGTTTCTATAGTTTTATGCGAGTATGGAGCACAGAATGTGCTTTTTGGCTTAAAAACTACTGTATCAGTTGTCGATGTGGGTATCGCATCTTTAAAGAAGTATCTCAGTTTAAGGTTCCTGAAAAATTTGAAAAGCGCTATCTCCGTTTCAGCCAGACTAGTCTTATAGGTTGGCACAAACGTGATTCCTTTGTTTAGTACCGCCATCTGGGCTGGTGTCAGAGGTTTAGATGATATATTTATCACTAAGTCGGTTTTGTTGACGTCTGACTCCTGGTTCGTTTGGCTATTTCTTCTGGAGTTTCTTCTACCCCTCCTGATGCGACTGTAGGTGGTGCGTTGGCTGCGGGACTGATATCTAAAAAAGACTGCTTCTTGGTAGAGGAACTTGGTTGTTGAGTTTTCTCTATAGGTTGTCTTGTCTGAGCAATGTCCGATTCTGATACTAAACTTTCTTGAGACGAGGTAGTAGATGGTTTAGTTTTGGGTTGTTGCCATTTCTTTTGATTATAAATTTCTGCCCAGGTATACACTTCGTCATATTTATAATCAATAGTATCTCTCTTATATTTCCTCACTTTAATGAATCATGAGATTGCTTCAAGAAGCTAAGAAAGAAAAACAAGAAAGAAGAAAGAATGGAAGGAAAAACGAAGGAGAAGAAGAAAAAAAAGAGGAGAAAAAGAATAGAGTAAAAATAAAAACAAAGGAGAAGAAGAAAGAAAGACAGAAAGAAAGAGAAGAAAAAGAAACATAGAATCGTAAAAGGAGAGAACTAAAAAGTATAGAAATGAGAGGAAGGAGAGGAAGGAGAGGAAGAGCGAAAAAGAAAAAATATGGCTAGAATGAGAGAAATAATCTAAGTAAAAACACAGGGAGGAAAGAAAACAGAATAAAGAAACTAGAAGCAGTGTAATAAAGGTTGAAACAAGAGAGAAAGAAATAATTAAACAAAGGAGAGCTACATACAGAGAAAAGAAAAGTAATAAAGAAATTGCAAGATGGCAAGAAAGGTAACAGACGAAGAACAAAGCCATGAAACAAAGAGAAAACAGACATAGCCTAATGGAAAGGAGAGGGGAAAAAAGAGAGAAAGGAATACAAGAATAGAAAAGAAAAAAGAAAGAGAGAGAGAGAGAAATGAGGAAGAAAAATAAAGCAACAAAAAGGAGCAAACAAAAGTAGAAGAAAGGAAAAGTAATAAGTAAAGCGAGAGAAGTAGAGGAAGAATGGAGAGCATTAAAGAATAGTAGTGGGAGGAAGAAAAATGAAGAAAAAACAGAAAGGAGACAAGAGAAAAAGAAAGAAATATAAGGAGTAAGAGGGAGATAGAGGGTGAAAGGGGGAAAACAAACGAGCATTGGCAAAGCCAATAGGTCTTGCCTGAGTAGTGGGGTAGAATGGAGTGGAAAGTGGTAGACTGGAGAGGAGTGGGGTAAATTTGGGTAGATTGTAGTGAAGTGGAGTGGGGTGGATTGTAGTGAAGTGGGTTGAGGTAGATTGAGTAGATAGTGGAGTGGGGTAGAAGATTGGAGTAGAGTGCAGTCGGGTAGATTGGAGTAGATTGGAGTAGATTGGGGTAGAGTGGAGAGCAGGAGCGTAGAGTGAAGGGGCATACAGTAGCATGGCATAGAGTAGAGTGTAATGGCGAGGAGTGGAGGGTCATAGAGTGTAGTGATGTGATGTGGATTGTCATAGAATGGAGAGGCATAGCATAGAGTGGAAGGGCATACAGTGGAGTAGAGTGTTGTAGAGTGGAGTGGCATACTGTGTGCTATGCATGATGAGGTTGCGCACTGCAATTACAGACAACACATTTTCAATTAAAATGACTATTACATTTGCACAGATATACAGTTTTATCGCACACAAACGATAATGCGTGGAAATGTCATCACCTAGTGTATTGATGTGTTTTTACCGTATTCCAAAATTTGTTTCCACCACACTTCAGAATTACAAAAAACAACAAACTTAACTTGCACTTTCCTAATTCTAATCTATTCTGAAATCTCAGCACAGCTCATTTTTGTTATGGGCTAGTAAAAAGTATTTTGTTTCATTGCAAGATTGTCGCATAAATTCTCTCACTTTTAAGTTAGAGAAACAAAAGTAAACACCAAGCTCCCTCAGAAGACAGAGCCTCAAATGTGGCCTCTGTCTCTAAATGTTCAGCAAATGTGACAAGATAAGAAGTACATTTCTCCTATATGGTTTACATTGTTTATATGGTTAACAGGGCTTACTTTAATAATTGCAAGTGCTCTATTTGTGGTGGTGTGGTTGAGCAGTTTAGGCTTATCAGAGGGGAGTGCTAAGCGTTTGTTGTACACATGCCATCAATAAATGGTCCACACACTCAATAAGACATCCAAGACCAATTTATTGAAAAAAGCAGATTTTTATAAGAATTTGGACACCAAGGTATTTAGTATATCTTTAGTACAAGTGGAGATATCAATTTTACAAGAAAATAGAAAAATAGCTGAAATAACGGTTTTGAGGCATGTGCCTCGAACGCTACAATGTTCCCCTATGGGAGAAAAACACATATAGCAAACAGGTACTTGCAAACGGAGTTCAGACCTTTCGCAGAGATTGTTTTACAATACGGGATCACATATGCAGAGGATACTAAACTGGTGCTTTCGTTGAATCACTCTCAGAATCTCTCACATGGGCTTGAATCATGTTTAGAAAAAGTGGCAACACGGATGGCACACTCCTGTCTGAAGCTTAATGGAGATGAGACAGAGTTGATGATCTAGGGCAATTCTCACTCCCCAGAGCGCGGACTGGCATGGCCTAACTGCCTCAGTCTTGCCCCTGCTCCTAAGCCAATGATTAAAAGTCTTGTATATGGCTTGACAAGTCCTTTATATTCGAGTTTCAAGCAGCGAAGCTGGCAGCCACTTGCTATGGCATGCTTAGAATGCTTCTTAAAATTCTGCCATTGATTCCCATCACAGCAAGGAGACTTATGGTCCAGGCTTTGATTCTTTCCCGCCTGGACTATGGAAATTACCTCTACTTAGGGCCCCCGAAGTTTACCACAAGGAAACTATAGGTGATACAGAACTGTGCAGCCTGGATGCTGTTCAATATTCCCAAAACTCAGTCTGCTAAGCCAGCATTGTATACCTTACATTGCCTGCCGATCCCTGAGAGAATAAAGTTTGAATCCCTATGCATAGCTTATATGACACTTTGGGGTAAAGGTCTCCCAATCAATCATTCTCTCATCTCTTTCTATCAACCCAGGAAAAGTTTACGATCAGCCAACTTATTCTTAGCCTTAGTTCCCAGAATAAGAAAAGGAAAGATATGGAGGCCGCTCCTTTTCATACAACGCTGCTAGGCTCTAGAATACCCTCCCTCTTTACCTTCGCTCAGTAACACAACATCTCTTTCGGAAGCTACTTAAAACCTGGCTTTACCAGAATGCAACACCATAGGCCATTTGTTTGTTTTTGTGCTACACTGCTAGCGCTGGGATGCCTTCGGGTAGCCATGCGCTCTGTAAGTGTTTCGTAATAATAATAATAATAATAAGAGATGCCCTTTGGGACTTAAGGTGCCAGGGGGCCAAGATCCAAAGTACCACCAGCACTTTCACTTTACCTGCCTTGGTGTGTCCGGGTGCAAATGGGCTGGTCAGGATGGTAGCCTCAAGTTTCCCAGGTTCATGCATTGGTATCTTATCCACTCCAGTTTTTTTGCTTTGCACTCTGAAACTTAATTTTCAATAGGATAAACACGACTGCAAGTTTCAGAATGCACAGCAAATACTTGGACTGGATGAGCTACTCACACTTAGGCTTTGGAACCTTGAGATACCTGGGAGTCCATACAAGGGCTTTAATCCAAGACAAGATTCAAATAGGAATATTACACAGTAGTTATTAGTGATGGTGAGACCAACTACACCACAGCCAGCAGCTGTGATGCCTGAGATGGAAAGAACAGTCTATTAGAGAGAAAATGGGTGACAAAAGATTCTGGCGAGTTTCCAGCAGCGGATGGGTAGCTTAGAACAAAGGTAAAATAAAAATGCAGCAAATCTTCAACCAATGCTTGATGTGCAAACAACAATTCCAAAGCCTCTCATAAAGAATTCAGCTTTTCTCCATGGAACCTGACTGAGAAGCAGATGGAAATTGGAAAGCCATTGCAGCCTCTCCTGATCAGCAGTGCATGTAGGCCAGGTTTGCAGAGCAGCATGCACATGGGTACATGATAGGTGAGGGGAACTGGTGTCTTACAGTTTTCCTCGTTGAATGGGGTGCAGCGGTTATTGTCACTGCCACAGCTGCAGGGATGTCCAGTCCTCCCCAGGTACCATTAAGGGTTCATATTAATATTCACCAGACGCGGCCGGCATGGCACACGGGTGGGGGGTGGTGGCTTGGGGGGTCACGCGGGGAGGTTGCGCAGGGGGGGTTTAATTTAATAATAATAAAAATATAATTAAACGTACCTTTCCGCAAGCCGGTCCCACGTCTTCTCTGCTCCTGCTCTCCTTCCTCCGGCAGGAACAGGAAGCAGAAGCAGGCAGCCAGGCTCCCTCCCCTAAGCCAATCACAACACTGTAAACAGCGTTGTGTTTGGTTGGGATGCCGGCCACCCAGGGGCTAATGGGGAGGCCATGTTCTCCATGCAGGCTGCAATGCAGCCTGCATGGAGAAGGGCAGAGTGCGGATGACTGGTTTGACGGCCCCAGAGGGCCGACCAAACAGTCTTTGCGCACTCAGGTGTGGGCACACCACTCTTCCACTGCCCTGCTTGCAGTGCAGCCACGCCCACCAGCCCGCCTGCAACCAAACATAAATTGTTAATAACTGAAAGTTATTACCATTCATTTTATGCTTCTGCTTCTCGCACTGCGAGAAAGCAGTGGGGTGACGCTCCTCCGCCCGAGTGGAGGAGCTGCCCCTAATGTTCACTTTCAGTGCTGTTACTTTTATTTGGAATATGAAAGGCTGGAAAAATGTTGTCTGGAATATGAAATAAAGATTGCAGAAATCAAATTAATGACTACTACTACTGTTTTTTGGATTGCCCTAAAAGAACAATGGGCATACTCATGGCCTGATTCACAAAGGTAAACGTACCCTATTGTGTAAGTTTGTGATTATTTGCCATTCACCAAGGTATTTTACCTTTACGGCTACGGAGTCTCTGCCCGCAGAAAATAGGACTGTTTTATCTGTTTATATGCAGACACTCCGCAGTCATAAAGATACTACTCCTTAACCCCTTCCACGCTGATGACGAGCTGGGCTCGTCATGGCGTAGCCTCCTCGCACGCTGATGACGAGCCCAGCTCGTCACGTAACATGCGTTTTCGCAAATCTCAGCGTGCGAGCGGAATTCCGCTAGCGCGCATGGTGTTAAATACCTTTGTGAATAGCAAACGATTGTAAACTTACACAAAAGTGTAAGTTTTCCTTTGTGCCTCAGACTCATAGTGTGTAAATCAGGCTTCTCCAACAAGTAGCTTCTGAGCTACTGGGAGCTCTCCAGCTACCTGTCAGAAGTTCTCCTATGTGCAGCCCAGACTACTAAATAAGAAGCTTCTGCATGGTTGTATATTATCATATATCCAATCGTATATCAATGTACCCAAATTGAAAAGTGTGTGTTCAGAACAAAAATAGGTCATGTGTGGAGAAATAGGGTTGTTTTCAAAAGATATTTAAAGATATTTGAGTGATGAATCATAAGGTTTAGGGGAGACTTGTTACTAATATTATTAAATTAGTTCCATGTGCATTACGGCTATGACTGTCAAGTATTACCAATGTAGACACATTCCACATTTACAAAGCATTTTTAAAATTAATGCTAACATCCGTGCCTGATGCACTGAGGTGATCATTGCCGGAAATCGTGCAAATTGTGACTACTACTGTAATCTTGTTTGATATGGGTTCACTATTCTAACTCTAATAATAGTAGTAGCTCGGGATGCTTTTCATTAAACATAAGTAGCTCTTATTATTAAAAAGGTTGGCGATCCCTTGTGTAAGTGGATGTTTACATTGATGTTTATGCGACTGTTGCTACAATAGTAGTCGTAGTTTACAGCTTCTGGGAGTGTAGTAGATAATCCCTGATTGTGATGTACTTTGATTAACAAGATTACTCATGAAAACATTGTGAGTGAGTAGTACACATTTGCTCTTGATACTGATTGTGAATCAATGTCTGGAATTTATTTTGTTTTGTTTTATTTAAGGTATTTAAAGTCTTAGAGTGATTTTGGGAAAATGTAGCAATAACCTGGCAGTGAAGAGGATCAGACACTCATTCGGTAAAGCTGGAACATATTGATGGGTGCATGAGGCCAGTTGACCCCACTGAGTGATTTCAAACTTCTGGGAGGAAAAAGCCTTGCTCTTCTTCAAGGAAAGCATCGCTCTCATTCTTACGGCTTGATGTCTTTTCAAGCATGGCTTGTAATCTAGACAGCAACAGAAAATATATCTTCACCACATATTATTGGCTGCAACGTCTTAATCTTGTACCAATTTGTAATCTGTTGTTGTGTGTGCATAATGGTTTTTTTTAAAGCCCCAGATGTGTGTGACGAATTGCCGGTCCCTCCACCCCGTTCAGTGATTGTCGAGCCGTGCTTGGAAAGACCCAGGGCGCTGCTCGCGCTGATTCACAGGTGTCTGGGAATGCCAGAACGCTGCCTCATTACATGCCCTTCCCCCTTCACCCTGCGGACGTGAATTATTCTCGAACACTCCCCGGTGATGTCAGCATCTGGAAACGGCCCGAGACCTCAGCGGCCGACTGCGCCCCAAGCCTGTCTCCGACCAGCAGGTTGAAAAGTTCACGTTCGGTCTGGCCATGTTCCCCCAGACAGTGACCTCACCCGGCACCTCGTGCAACCTAATGTCTATATTTAGGTCATTTTATCGGAGCACGTCTGCGCGGGGTGACATTCCTGGGGAGCTGATAAAGAAGAGGTGGGAAATATTATTCTAATGCATTCGTTTCGCCAGAAAGCTATGGCCTGGGTGCTTTCCTTGAATTCATATTTTAAACTGCTTGAAGTTTTGCAGTCCTCAACTGATTTACGTGTTCTAATTAATGTCTTTCAGGTTCGAGCACTCACTGCGCCGGTGACGTCACCCAAGCTTCAGGACGCATTTTCTGATTCATGTCGGAACCTTTGAAAACGAGCAGTTCTACTTCGGTGAAAGGGACTGTTATTTATTATTATATTCGATTTAATAGTACACGGTCACAGCAAGGGTAATGTAAATAACGATAAAAATAGAGAGATATTAGAACATGGTGGAAAGCCTTTTTATTCAAGAAACTGCATTGTGGGTTCATTTATTTTATTTATTTATTGAGAAGCTTATAAAGCGCACGGCTACACCCGTCGGGGGTGTCCCGGCGCTAAGAGTACAAGTTAATCACGGTATACACCTGTTACAACGCAACTTTTACAACTACCTACTATTACAACGCAACTTTTACAACGCATACCATTACAACGCATTGCGCTGGGGGGCGCTCTAGGATAGGGAATAAGTATAATTTACTATCCAACACCTTCCCTAGTGTCCACGGGGACTGGAGTTAGAATAGTAAATTATACTTACCACTATCCAGCACCTCAAAGCGCTATGCGTTGTAATGGTATGCGTTGTAATGGTCGCGTTGTAATAGTAGGTAGTTGTAATGGTATGCGTTGTAACATGGTACATTCGTTAATCACAGGAGGGGGTTACCTGGTTCAAAACCATCCAAAACCTGAGGCTGCAGAGGCTCACCTAATCAGAGTTTGGTGAACAGCCAGGTTTTTAGTTTGCGTCGGAAGACTTGCTCTGACTCAATGAACCTAAGGTCCAGAGGTAGGCTATTCCAGTACTTGGCTGCCGTCACGCCGAACGTTCTGCCGCCACTTCGGGTGAGCCTAAATCTGGGAACAGTCAGTAGGCGGAGGCTGTTCGATCTCAGGTGTCTTACTGATAAAGATAACTTGAGTCTTTTGCTCAGGTAAGCCTGGCCAATTCCATGAATAGCCCGAAAGGCAAGGATCAGGATTTTGAACTGAATGCGTTGGGCGATGGGAAGCCAGTGTAGGTCGTCCCGATAAGCTCTAACCGAGTTGCGGGTAGGGATGTTTCCAATGAGCCTAGCTGCCGCGTTCTGAACGATTTGCAATCGGTCAATAAGATAGAGGGGGGCACCAGCATATAGGCTGTTGGCGTAGTCCAGATGTGCCGTAATGAGAGCCTGGACAATCGTTTTGCGGGACGCCTGAGGGAGATAGGGAAAAATCTTCCTAATCATACGCAACTTATTGAAGCAGGCCGCAGTAACTCTGTTGACCTGAGCTTTGCAGGACATGGTGTTGTCAAATAGGAAGCCAAGATTGCGGGCTGACTGCACTGGATTGGGAGGGGGATTCAAGACAGTAGGCCACCACAAGGTAGCAGGGGGAGCTGATTTCTGGCTAAAAAAAGCACCTCAGTTTTATCCGTATTTAGGGCCAGATGATTAGAAGCCATCCATGCGCAGATGTTGCCAAGGCAGTTGCGAAAGTTGGAAAAATGGGAGTCTGAGTGGTCTCTGAAGGAAAAAACAAGCTGAGTATCATCAGCGTATGAGACCACCCTGACCCCCCATGACTCAACTACCCTGGCAAGCGGGCCCAAATACGCGTTAAACAAAAGAGGGCTTAAGGCGGAGCCCTGAGGCACGCCGCACATAAGGGGTTTATCCTCTGATTCGAATGGTCGCAGAAGTACCCTTTGGGATCGCCCGGAAAGAAAAGATTTAATCCATGCCAGGGCTGTGCCACCAATCCCCAGCTGCTGTAGACGAGTCACAAGTATGTCATGTGACACAGTATCGAATGCAGCGGACAGGTCGAGGAGGACCAGCATGGCCTCCTCGCCCATGTCCACTGATTCCCGAATAGTCTCAGATACTTCCAGCAGCGCAGTCTCGGTGCTGTAACCGGTTCTAAATCCAGACTGTGAATCGTGCAGCAACTGGTTGGTTTCTAGGTACAGGGCCAATTGATTCTGGACCACTTTCTCTAAAATTTTGGCAGGTGTAGGCAAAAGCGATATGGGACGATAGTTGCTGAATTGGGAAGGATCCGCATCTGGTTTCTTCAGAATGGGGAATTCAGAATGGGGAATTTGTAAAACTCAGAGTGCATGCCTGCCAGTAAACTGCGTTTTTAATTATTTGGATTATTTCTTTAAAATAAATAAATGAATGAATGAATAAAGCAATGAAAATTAATCTGCTCAAGTATCTGCATGATCCCTCATGGCTTCTTGTTTTATACTGAGTGACTGACGTAAGAAGGTGTCAAACAGCCCTATACAGGCATTTGGGGGCAGTCCCCTGAAGGTATTTATTTGGTGGCAGGCCCATGCAGGCATGTGGGGGCACTCATCTGCAGGCATGTGGTGGCAGCCCCCTGCAGGCATGAGGTTGAAGGTGTTGCCCAAGACCTTTAACATTCTGTGAGGTGGCTTGAGTAAAGGCTTTTAGTGACCCTCATTACATTTTGAAGAGATCGATTGTCATTTTCTGTTGCACCACTGACTTTAACTGCAGTGTGCAGAGAGAGCACATCCTTCTCATCATAGCTTGTCATATATATATTTTCATTTCTTTGATACAATAAGAAATGCGCACCTCAGTACATAAAGTCATGCTCAATTATAGGTTACTAGTAGCAAAGTGTGCATGACGTAAAGTGGAAACAGCATTAATACATCACCAGGTACGTTATTGCATCTTATGTTTATGTTTTATCATGCTGCTGACTACTAATAAAAGAAGGAAATCATTCTGTGTAGTGGGCGTTTGTGCCACACTTGCTTCAGATTATATATTTCCTCACTATAAACTCGGTAGCTAGACAATACTTAAACTTGCACAAATGGAACCACATAGTCCATGCCCTTAAGGCCTTCACTAGTTACCATTAGCACAAATAATCTCTTTCAGAGTACTCCAAAATTTCACAAAACCAGACCACATCCTCTGCTATAAAGACTCCCATTTGAGGAAGATTATTCTCTATTCAGATGTGAAACTCCAGCTGAAGCTCCCAATGAGACTAACGCTCATCATCAACCATCATGATTTAAGAATGACAATAAAGATCTGGTTGTTCTAAATATCATGATTCAACAGCCTTACGTAGATTAAGTCATTTAATTTGTATACGCAGCGCAGAACAGCAACCCTCACACTTTGTTGTATTCATAACACGCTGTAAAGTGCTGCTACATCAAGCCTACAGCACTTCTACAGGCCAAATGTACGACATGAAAACCAGACATTCATAGTAACTATCTCAACAAGCATACCCAGAAGACCACACCCAACAAATGAGATAGCGACACACTTGACCAACTAAAAAGTGCTTTGGAGTCCACTATGGGGTAGTAAACTGCCTTAGAAATCGCGCTCTCTCTCTCTCTCTCTATCTCTCTCTCTCTATATATATATATACATATATGTATATATGTCCTTCTCACTTGAGGCCTTGATATCCATGAAGTCCGTTGAGACATCAGTGCACATCCAGGGGAAGCTTCCCTGCTCCTTATTTAAATCACCACTTCTAGATTCAGCCAAGTCTTCGAAAGATGGGATAGCTGCGTGTAAATATTTTTTTACGGCCAGATCCACCTCCCTATTTTTCCATACTAAGATGCTACTCCAATTGAAACGTATCTGCCTCAAGCATAATTACTTCATGTTTGATGACACCCTTTTTATGCGGAGACAAGGGACTGTGATGGATACCTGTTTTGCTCCCAGTTTTCCTGTCTCTTTATGGGATGGTAGGAGCAGCAGGTATCCAAGACCCTTGCAGAATTCACCATCAAGGTCATAATATGGGTTACGTTACATCAACAACCTATTCGTCATCTGGAAGGGTACTGCTGCAGACGTGGCAAGGTTCGTCCGTAAACTCAATAAGAGCAATCATAACATAAATCTAATGGCCCAAATGACAGGACTAGGGTGGATTTCCTGGATGTCATAGTTGAAGTCATGGATAACAAACTAGCTACACAACTCCACTAAAAGGAGACAGCGGGTAATACATTGCTGCATGCAACTAGCAGCCACCCCAAGGCCCTCATGGGTAGCATCCTCTATGGAGCGTATTTACGTGCTTGCAGAAATTGCAGCACTGATAATGCCTTTGAAGCAGAATGCAAAGCGATGACACAACGATTCTTACAGAGATGATACAAGTATGATATTAAGCTCACCTAAAGACCCCTGCTCATACCCCTTCAGTTGGCCTGTACTCCACCACCCTATATCCTCCAACAAACCTTGTATGTTGAATGGATGCGAGTGTCAATTCTTAAGATCCCATTATTACTAGAACAAGCAACACAGAATCCTTTCAATAGGCAGCTCAGTGACGTCAACTACTGCCTACTATTTCTTCCAAGATTTTCTGGGATGTTCTTCTGGGTAAGTGGATTGTGTACAACTGAACTTGACCTGCATTAATGTTCTATGCTACGTTATTTCGTTTATTGATAATCACTAGTAAGATCAGTTTGTATTTGTTGCAGCACTCTGCATATCCGTTTTTCTCACTACAGCGTTTCCTGTGTCAACCTCTTGGGAAGAGTGGTGGTCACTCTATGATTTATTCCCCATACTTTTAGTGAACCGTTGCTTGTGAGTGAATTACCAAATATTCCTCTAGGTGCTGTTGTCTGGAAGTTTTGGGAACAGCATCTTTGCTCCCGTGGAACCACGCTTGGATCAGGCTGGGATTCAGCCTTCAACCCAACAGAAAGCCAAGCCCAAGAATAGTTTCCACCTGAGCGAAAATGAACACAGACGGGCTAGTGCCCCTCTTTACATACTGCCTTACAGAGCCCCTCAGTAGAAGAACTAGCGGTAGCACTAGTAGATTTACAATCAGAGGTAGGGAGGTTAAGATCAGAGAATCAGAGATTACACTCAGAGTTAATGCAACTAAAGTCACAGGAATCTTTAGACGCTAGAAGCCCAGGTACGCTTCCCAAAAATAGAAAGAGTTACATTCAACCTGTCCATTTTTCTGTCCCTTCTTAGAACCCTATCACAACTTCACGAGAAGACAGCAATATACCTCCTGTTCACTTCACAGTACATACTCCCAGTCCGGTAGCTCTAGCCATGCCCGAGAGATTTAACGGAGATAGTTCCAAGTTTAGCGTCTTTATGAACCAATGTCAACTACAATTCCTATGTAAAGCGGCGGCATTTCCGGATGACGCTGCTAAAGTCGCCTTTGTTATTTCCTTTTTAGCAGGCAATGCAGCCGACTGGGCGGTCCCACTAATAGAAAACAACGATCCATTGTTGTATGATTTTACATTGTTTCAGGAAAAGATGAGGGGGCATATTACCAAGCAATAGCGATAATTATCGCTATTGCTTGGTTAGAGACAAAAATTTACCGCTGAGCTGCGGCGATTTTTATCGCAGATAAAGCTTGGTATTACCAAGGTTTATCGCAAATGCGATAAAAATCGGCCACAATGCATGAATATCGCTGAAAAGTTAGCGATATTCATGCATTACCGAGCTAATGCTCTTAGCCATGTTATCCACCTCCCATTGGATAACTTGGCTAAGAACTGCTCAGGGCAGGTGTTAGCTTTTGGAGATATTCGCGCTTAGCGCGATTATCTCCAAAAGTTGGTAATAGGAGATAGCGATGTTAGCGACTGTTTCCAGTCGCTAACATCTTGGCACGCCCACTTTGCATGTCATTAGTGATAAATATCACTGACATGCAAAGTGGGGCCCAAGATGGTCGCTATCTCCTACTAGCTGTCGCTAACTGGTGTTAGCGACAGCTAGGTAATAGGGAGATAATTTTATCTCCGCTTTCTTGGCTTTTAAAGCCAAAAAAGCGGAGATAAACCCCCTTGATAATATGCCCCAAGGAGCCTTTTTTTCAAACATACTTTTATGCAGGCTGGTGATAATGCTCTTCTCAATCTTAGACAAGAATCCAAGGACCTCCTCTCATATATTACCAATTTCAATAGACTGGTAGCGGAGACGCATTGGCCTGAAGAAAAGAGAACCTCTTTGTTCTATCGTGGATTATGCCATGAACTTAAGGATCTGTTATCTCAAATAGTTGACCCTCCGGAAGACTGCCCGGCGTTTATTGACTTGACAGTTAAATGAGACCATAGACTGCACAAACGGAAGGGAGAAAAATCGCGCCTTAACCCATCCAAGTATTTGATGCTTAGGACGGAAAAGAAAGAACCCAAAGACAGTTCTGAGCCCATGCAGATAGGGAGACTGAGGAGTCCCCTGTCTCTAGAAGAGAAGGATAAGAGGAGAAAAAATAATCTTTGTTTATACTGCGGGAAAGGAGGGTATTATGCCAGAGATTGTCCTGTAAGACCTCACTCCACTTCCAAGAATATTGCAAGTAATCAACATTCTGCACACCTGAAGGAAAACTAGAGAGCTTGAAGAAGGCTAAGACCGATTCTTCAAGTACGGTGTCCCGTAAGGTCTCAAAACCGAGAAAAGGTGTTCCCCTGGTACCCAAACACTTTACCTTATCGGTGAACCTGGTGATATCCCCTCAATACAGACAAAAGTTAGCGATTCTATTGGACTCAGGAACTACAGGGAACTTTCTTGATATTCAACTGGCCAGAAAAATCTGTATTCCTTTCTTACAGAGACCACATCCAGAGCCGGTGAGAGCGGTTGATGGAACGGAGCTATCTTCTGGATTAATCACCTATCAAACCCCACCGATCGTGATGGTTTGTGGTAAAGGGCATTCCGAATTCATTACATTTGATCTCGTAGATACCCCCAAATTTGGGGCCATACTAAGGGTTCCATGGCTGCAAGTTCATAATCCCCAAATAGATTCACTGCATCTTAAACTGTTACCAAGAAGCCAGTGAGTGGAATAGCTCACCATGCCCCGCTGTGCATACAGTATCAGCAACGTCTTGCCTTCCTGTACACTGTGGTAAAATGAATTTACCTATGCTTAATTTCTATGCGGTAAAGTTCAATAAAATAACTCAATCGAAAAATGAGAGGCAGAGTCCGTGGCATCTGAGTTTATAAGGGTTTTATTCCATAAAATGGAATTGGTTCGAACCAGGTATCATGTTCCATCACCACAAAGGTTCAGGAAGGGATAGACAATGCTTTATTAACAGAGTACAATATATATAGTAAATGCATATAATGGTGATGGATACAGAAGGCGTAACAGCTGAGAGAAAAGAGATAAGAACACATGTGCGTAACAGAAGGCGTACACGAGGGCGTACACGGAGGTGTGTGCTAGAAACGTCACATGGAAGTGTCACAGGTGGGTGGATTCATAGAGGAATCCTGCAGTGTCAGCAGAAATATATGGCAGAGATGCGCGCGCAGCAGCATGACGTGTGATTGACGTGGAACTGGAGGGTGAAGGGGACTTGACATTTAGCTCTACATGAGGAGACAGAAGTCTGGAGTGTCAGAACAACATAATCCCAAATCATATCTAATATCTTGTGTTTGAGGAACTGTATTATCTAGAAGTAAAGGTCTCTCGGGCAGAGGCTATTCTATACCGGCTGCTAGTGGGTGTATATGTGTCTACGTGTAATGCGAGGGGGCCATGGGCCTACCATGGTAACAGGAGCAATGAATTACTTGCATGGAGACAGAAAGGCCGGGCCCTTTGCTCTGCAGCTGGGGAGATGTTTTCCTAAATCACTAGACAGGAATGTATTTTCGAGGAGCGGAGCAGATAACTTGAAGGCAAAATACAGTCTTGGCGGGCAAGCAGGCCGAGCCTGGCAACGCTCGCCGCGCAGGGAGTAAGGCAAGGGTCACAGATACAGATCCAGGCTGTAGCTTTCAGAGACAGGAGGCAGAAAAAGGGCTCGATGGTAGGAATCAGGGCCTAGCTTCACCAGAGCCAGGAAAACGTGAAAGTGCACCATGTAAAGACGGTGGCAAGGCATACTCAGGAACGGAATTGTCGACCCATTCATGGTGGATCTGAAAGAGGACATGTTAACGTTGGACGCAAATGTATTTGCGTCTTCATAGCTGATTGTGGAGGGAACATACATGTACTTGAAGCACGTACATGGAGCCGTTGGGGTCTACGTTAGGGGACACAATGGACCATAAAAATTCATATTACCTCATTCCCTCCTTGTCCCCTACGGACCCTTCATGATATATCGATCTTCATTAATCCATCAATTTGTTCATATAACATCATTTGCTCTTCCTTTTTCTGTCGGGATTTAGAACGTGAACTTGAATGGGGAAAACATGATGTGGCGCACAAGCCGCAAATCGCTGGCCCACATTGCAGACATAGGCAACAACTGAACACTATGAGAAGGGCTATTCCGAGGAAGGATAGGACTTTCCATCCCCAGGCTGATAACACGCTCCAGAACCAACCGGACCAAGTCCAGGTGCCTGGATTCTGGTGTATTTGACTTGCAATCTTGTGGAGACGGGTTATGGCTCTATAGACGGATGGTGCGTTTTCTGGAATGAAAACACAGCAACTCGATCCGATGACTCTACGAGCTCCGCCCCTATCGGCCAGGATGACGTCAAGAACAAGACGATTTTGAAGAACAACAATCCGCATAGCAGACTGCTCCTCTGTTAAGTTGCCTAGGGCGGAAGTAGTTTCATTCACTACTGCTTCAAGGGTTCTAGTTAATTTGCGTATCAGTTTGCTATTAAAAATAGCACCTAAATAGGGAAAGAAACCTTTATTGAAGTCTGTATACTGCTCCCATGCTGTTTCAGTATAGTCGACAATCGGGAGATCTCTCTGGGGTCTGTTATGTACGAGATGGGAGTTCCTATGATAATCAGGAGGGGCTAGGAAAACAGGTGGCAGAAGGAATGCAATGTAACAAGTACCATCCCAATCTAGAGGTAAGCGTATATATGCTGTATGACCACAAATGAAATAGGAATGACGGGATGCTTTGAATGTAGACTTGCCTTTATCACTGAAGTCGATTACAGTAGTACATTTACTATGACCTAGATGTACTGAACCATTCTTTCTGACACATAATTCGCCTTTGACTGGTAATACTGACATAGCGGGCAAGACTGGTTCTGTTTCGGACTCAACATTCAGGATCATGAGGTTAAGTGTAAAATTACCTAATCCATATACTTCGTTTTCTAGATCAGTTCCTGTCCTTCGGGGAAGACCCTCCTTGTCAGGGAAGCATACCTTATGCAGAACTGTATTCAGATTTCCCCATACCCAATTGCCCTGGTAAACTACGGAATCAGAATCTAAAGAATTTATTAGACTAAACCATGCACCACAGGAACCATTGTGTGTGAACGGGTTCGGAAAGAGGGGCAGAACTACCTTGTACTTCTGATAGGGAGGGAGTCGGCCACATATCCAGCAATTGGTAGCATTGTTGGTCTGATGGGAATGGTGTAACATACTAATGAATGTATTGTTGCGCAGCGCAAGTCGATAAGATAACTCATGCGGGGGCAGTTCACTGAAAGTATGCTCGGCAGTGTCGTTTGAAGAGGAAAATGCACGTGTGAAAATAGGAAAATATACGTGTAGCAAGATACTTGCAGCAATAATCAAAAGACTCAGAAAAAACATAATCAATAATGTCACAATACAGTGACTACGGAGAGATTTACAATATTCATGTTTCTTGATCTGTTTCTGTCTATCTCTCTCTCTATTGGGGTCTAGCGGGTACATGTCAAGAACTTGTCTAACCGATTCACCTAAGGGAGGACTTAAACAATTAAACTGTCTGACTTGCTAGACCTCAACTTCATGCGGAATTCCTGGGAGGGAGTTTTCTCTACCAGGGGAATTTTAGTGTCAGTCTCTGGAGGAGGGCAGGGCTGGGAGTCTAGTTTCGGAGGCAGTCCATAATGTTTTTTAACATGACTCGAGTGGAGCCAGCCCTTGCGGCCCTCCACCTTCACAGCTGTCCTTGTTGTTAATAACACGAGCTTCGGCGCCTGCCAACGGGGCTCCAGCGGGCTCTTCCTGTCGAAGTTCCTGACGAGCACCAGGTCCCCCGGAACAATCTCATGTGGCTTCACCTCGGTGTTGTCGGGAAAAGCTGCAGCTACCTGTGAACGACATGATTGTAGTGCAGACATCAAGAAAGCAAGGTAATCTGTCAGCATATTACAGCCAACATCGGTAATTTTACGAGGCAGGGGCGTCCCCCACATATTCAGTGGTCTACCAAAAACCACCTCATACGGGGATAGCCCTGTTCTTGAATGCGCTATCATTCTCATGTAAAAGAGAGCAACTGGTAAAGCTACTATCCAATCAACTCCCTTCTCTCTACATATTTTTGCAAGACGTGTTTTCAGGGTCTGATTATGTCTCTCTACGAGACCTGCTGCCTCGGGATGTCGGACACAATGGAACTTCCACTGATATCCTAGCAGGAGTGATACCTGCTTCATAAGCTCGGACGAGAATGGCTGACCATTATCTGAGTAAACGATACGGGGCAAGCCATACCTGGGGAAGAATTCACGTACCAGCTGCTTGGCAGTGGTCGGAGCAGTGTAATCTGGGACTGGATATGCTTCTGTCCAACGGGAAAGTGCACATACAACTACGAGGACATACTTGAATCCTCGACAACGTTCCATCTGGATATAATCCATCTGGAGGACTTCAAAAGGGTGATCGGGAGGATGAAATCCACCTTGCTCTACGGGAATGCCTTTACCTGGATTGAAATGACAACAGATCATGCAAGTACGCACTTTCTGTTTGGCTGCTGCTCGTAAATGCTTATTGAACCAAAGATTTTGAATACTGTCTAACATGGCTTTTTCTCCTAAATGTGCAGGACTATGTACAGTGTTAATGATAACTTGAACCATAGAGTCGGGGAGAAACCATGTGGCTTTCCCCTTCGTCATCCATCCCTGTTCTGTCTGGATCCCTCCTAGTTCAGTCCATTTCTTGATTTCGTCTGGTGTAGCATGTGTCTGTATGTCGATTACATCTAGGGCGGGATCCTTAACTGTCATACAATGCGTCGGTGTCGTGACTATTGTCTTTGTCATATCAGTTATGTAAGTCTGAGTCTGAGCTGTATGCTTGGCTGTTCGATCTGCCAGGTCGTTACCCTGGGAAATGGTATCTGTAACTTTCGTATGTGCTTTGCATTTCATGATGGATATGGCTGTAGGCAGATGTATTGCGTCTAACAGAGCTTGAATAAGGGGACCGTGCTGGATTTTGGCCCCGTGAGAGGTCAAGAAACCTCTCTCTCGCCAGAGTACACCGAAGTCGTGTACGACTCCGAATGCATAACGGGAATCTGTATATATGTTAACTCTCTTGTTCTTTGCTCGAATACAGGCTTGAGTCAGAGCGATGAGCTCTGCTGCTTGGGCTGACAGTGTATCAATACAGTTTGTTTCTATGACTTCAGTTTCTGTCGTGACTGCGTAGGCGGCCACTAACTCTCCTGTGCTTGTTCTCATACATGAACCATCCACATAAAGCGTCAGGTCTGGATCTAGTAATGCAGTGTCTGTCAAATCTTGTCTGGGTTTCGTCGTAATGGTAATGACTTCAATACAATCATGTGCCAAAGGGTCTGTCTCACTTAATGGCAGGAGTGTAGCAGGGTTCAATGTATTGCAACATCTGATTTCTATGTGTGGCTGAAACAATGTCAATTCATAACCTGTCAGTCGTGCTATAGTCAAATGCTGGGTCTGTGTTCGGTTTAAAAGAACTTCCACGGAATGTGGAACTTGTACTGTCAATTGGTGTCCTAATACTATGGAATCACTTTGTCTAATTGCTAGAGCTGTTGCTGCTACTGATTTCAAGCACGCAGGCAAAGCCTGGGCTACTGGATCTAATGTACTAGAAAAATAAGCACACGGTTTGTGTGAACCTGCTTGATCCTGGGTGAGTACTGACAGTGCAGTACCTTCGCGTTCTGTGACAAAAAGTGTAAAAGGCTTGCTGTAACATGGTGTCGCTAAAACTGGTGCTTGGCATAAGGCTTTCTTTAAGTCGTCAAAAGCTTGTGTGTGTTCCTGAGTCCAAGGGTGGACAGTCGATGTCGCTGCCTCCTGAGTTGTCAATTGTATGAGTGGCTTGGCTAGAAATGCATACTGAGGGATCCATTGTCTACAGTAAGAAGTGAGGCCTATAAAGGCCCGTACCTCCTTTTGCGTCTTGGGTTGTGACATGTTTACAATTAACTGGATACGGTCAGGTGTTAGCTGTCTCCCCCCTTTGGACAGCAAGTGCCCAAGGTATACTACTTGCTGAACACAGAATTGCAGCTTCGAAGGGGACACCTTGTGTCCCTTGTCAGCCAAGAAATACAAAACTGTCAGTGATGCTTGTTCACATTCAGGTTCACTACGGGCGGTGATCAATAGATCATCGACGTACTGCAGTAGGGCAGTGTTGGCAGGCATGTGGATACTGTCAAGTTGTCTTTTCAATGCTTGGCTATAGATGATGGGGCTTTCTGTGAATCCTTGAGGTGCGCGTGCAAATTTGAAGCTTCGGCCATTTAAACAGAATCCGAAGAGATATTGGCTTTCCGGATCAATTGGGACACTAAAGAAGGCGTTCTTCAGATCAATTACTGTAAAGAACGTCGCTTCGGAATCAATGGCAGTCAAAAGAGACGAAATGTCGGGAACCACGGGATATTGTGGCACAATGCATTTATTCAATTCTCGTAAATCGATCACTAATCGATAAACTGGAGGTGAGTTTGGATCAGTACGTTTAAGAATCGGAATGATAGGGGAATTACATAAATTCGAGTCGGTTTCTACAACCACTCCTTGCGCTATGAGCTCGTCAATGATTTTCAGTAAAGCCACTACAGCATCTGGTGGTAACTTGTATTGTCGGATTCGTGGTAAAACAACACCTTGTTTTAGTGTAACTCGGTATGGTGTAATGTGCATACAACCTACATCAGTGGGGCCTTGTGCCCATAAATGTGCAGGAACATTCTGTAATCTGGGATCAATATCTCTCAACACATAGTGACCTTTAAAGTCACGCAAAAACAATCTTACTCCTTCCGGAGAACAACAAATGACAGCTCCTAAAGCTTTCAGTGTCTTGATACCTAATAAGTTTTCTGGACATGATTTCGTGAGTAGCAAATCTGTAGTGCGAGACAACGGACCAACTGAAAGGGGTACTGGTTTCGATACTTCATTTACAATAGGCTTTCCTGAAAATCCAAGGGAAACATTCTGTGAGCCTGAGAGGGGTGCCCCTGGAACCTCGTCGTGACTGATAGTTGTCCTGCTTGCCCCTGTATCAATCAAAAACTTTCTATCCTTCCCTAATACTTGACTATGTACATAAGGACTCTCTTGATCTACAGGAACCTCAATAAGAGGCAAGCCAACCTCCCTCTCTAGGCTTTTTCATGTGTATCGCTGATAATCAGGGTAATCAGTTTGTGCATACCGGTACATCTGTTGTGTTGCATGTTGTGTTGCGGCAATCGGTTGTGGCTGTGGTACTGCCACGGTCTGTACTGCCTGTTGTGGAGCATGCATAGGCTGTATATTTTGTGGAACGGATTGTTGGGCCTGGTCCTGTCTAGGAGGACGCGGTCTCTCTTTAGTTTTACCTGTGGCTATATTGTGTTTCAAAACTGCACAGTCATTAATATAGTGACCTGGCTGTTTACAATAGTTGCATGTCCCTTTAACAGGAGCTGCCAAATTATTGGACTGTGTCATGCCCTTTTTCTGACCGTCAGCAGAAACTGACTGAGCAACGAGCATTTTCATTTTCGTGTCTTTCATACGTCTTTGTTCGTGATCATGTTCTTCTCTAATTCTGTTCTGGTGGTACTGTAACATCTGTAACATTTGTGAAGGCGTGTTTGCTTGCCATGTGCTCTCGACCTTCAGAACACGATTCTTAACCTGGGGCAGAGAATTCTCGACTATTTTGGATACAAAAAGGTGCGGGTATGACTCGCTACTTGGCTTCAGGCCACTATTAATAACCAAACATTTCTCAAATCGGGAATAAAAATCACTAGTGTCTTCATCGGGTTTCTGTTTGCAGGCTGAGATTGCATCCCAATCCTCCTTTTTAGTTGCTAACAATCGTGGCAAAACCTGTACTAATAATCCTGGTAATGCTTTAGTTTTGTCCCCAAGACCCAATCCTGGGGTTCGGGTCGCTTCTTCATTTTCTAATGCAGCCCAATCTATCTTTTTGTCTCCCACCTCCCATTCCTTTTCCTTGAGTTTCTCGTAAATACCGGCAGGCAGTAGTACTTTCAGTATTTTCATAATGTCGGGGTAGGTATAATCACCCATGAGTAGCATGTCTTTTATTTCACGGTGGAAACCTGCAGGGTCTTTATCATGACTAGGCACTATTTTCTTCATTTCCAATAATTCCATTTTAGTTATGGGCGTGTACACAAACACACGTCTAAGAGTATTATCATCATTCCTGACTGGGTGCACTTCTCGTAGGGGATTCTGTCTGTCTATGTAAAACATTTTCCTTTCTGGGGGTGGAGCTGGAACAAACTGTGGGTTCAGGAAAGCACTATACTTGTGTCTATGTTCTAAAATTATTTTAATTAAATCGGTACCTAGGCCTCTCCATTTATTCATGAGTAGTTCTATTAGTATATCCGGTAGGGGCCCTGGATCAGAATGTTGGCTTTTATACAATATAAGGAGGTGCTGTATCATGTACATACCAGCTAGTCGCTGTTTGTCTGGGCAAAGATTCAAAAAGGTTTGCGCTAATGCATCGTCATTATATGTGTCAGAATTGTCAGCCCATTGTACTGCTGACCTGGCTAATTCTTGTTCATCCATGGAATTGAGTACATGGTACCCCATTCGTTCTTGAAGTATTTTATCGGTAGCCTGAAAAAGATGTTCAGGAGTCTTTGGGTTTGACATGGCAGAGTGAAAAAGTCTCTTGCTTTCTGGGCGTATCGTTTTATTAAAAGGTCTACCCTTTCCTACATATGCTATCGTTCCTCTATCTTCTGGCTCATCCTCCTCTGAGGATTTATTCGCGTCTGATTCTGCTTCCCTTTCAGCTTTCTCTTTCGCATGGAATACTATTATTTCTTTACGGATTTTCCTGTACATGGCCTCTATACATTTTTGCTTATCATGTTTACCGTCCACAATATTCTGACCCCATGTGGTTAGTACCTCCATTTCTTCTTTATTTACGCCAGGCCGGTCTCGTTCTCTTATGGAACAGTTTATGAGAAACCTTAATAGTACACTACTTTCTGATGTGCCATGGCCTCGTCAATACATTCCTGACCCCTCCCAGTCTGAACAAAATGGTATATCCTGTCTAGATGATCTTGCATTCCTGGAAATAGAACCAAAATGTTTGCAGCACGTCTTATGCGTATTGAGGCTAATATCATGCAACCGTCTTTACCTGGTATTTGGTCATATCTACAGTCTGTAAGAAGCTCTTTAAGTCTTTCCGCTGTGATTGGTTTCGGAGTGCGTTGCATTGCTAGTTCTCTAACAGTTAATCGATGTACTGGTGGCGGGGTATGGTAACCTCCTGATGCACCTCCTGAGGCGGAGGCCTGAGCATGATCTGTCTGTAGGGTTGGTGGCGGCTGTAACGGAATTCCAAAAGGATTAAGCGGATTAGTAGGGGGTGCAGGAAGTGGTGGAGGAGTGGTCTGTCGTTGGGGAAGGCGGTCAGTGGGTGGTATAGGTGCAGGTGGAACATTGGTATATTCGGGAGCTACGTCGTCTAAATAGGAAGAAAGAAAAATATCTGTTGCGGTCTTGTGACGTAATTTAGTCGGAACCAATGGAGGGGGCAGATCTTTCGGGATTTCCGGGGTCGCCTTGGGCAGGCCCTCGGCCAGGACTGGATACAATCCTGTCATAATGGCGTTACTTTGTCTATCGTGTTGTTCCATCCTAACTCGTTCTCCTTCTTCTAGTAGTTCTTTTTCCTTAGCTTTTTCAGAATCTTCTCTACTTTTCTCTGCTTTTCTGAGTGCTTTCTCTGTCCGTCTGTGTGACTCTTTACGCCATAGTTCAATGGCATCTTTCTGTGACTGTCTGGCTTTCTTTTTCCATAATGCTTCTTCTACTCTCATGATGCACTCGGCATCCCATGTCCCTGTAACGGGCCATCTCTGATTCTCGGCTAAATCCTTGGTGTAATCCACCCATAAGTCGAGATATAATACAGCGTCTAAGCCGTGCTTGTGGTACATAAAATAACCTGGAGTGTCCCTGGGTGGGATGGGAACAGCTTCCTCGAGTATCCCTTTTCTAGTTCCTATCTGTCTCAGTTTGGAAAACAGTGGCATTCTTAAACCTTGATACTTGATACTTGATACTTACTCGGATTCAGACACAACTAATACAATAAACACAACAAGGAAGATCAGACAATCACTCATACCACGACATTTAAAACACATCAAAACATTTCGGGCAATAACTTGATAATACTTGATATACTGCTAAACAGTACAGATACACTGCTAAACAGTGCAGACCGGGTCTGTGTACCCAAACCCGTCTTGACCGGACACAAATTAATGTACCCGTCTAGATGCGTCCCCAGCAACGGTACTCACCGGGAAGCACGGAACGGAAGGCCTCGGAAACTCGACACTGGACTGAACCGGACTGGACTGGACTCGACTCGTGACGTAGATACTTCGGAACCTCGGAACTGGTGGGCCTCTGAACACCTCGGACCTTGCTCTCTCGGCTGGGCTCTGGTCGGGATCCTCCGCACTCCTCACCGCCTCGTCTGGGTGTCGATCGCAGCCTCAGTCACCTCCGTTGGCCTGAGGGAGATACAGGAAATCCTGCGGGTACGCGTAGTTGTCCGTCACGGCTGTGGCAGGGGACCAGGCCTGCAACGCACCGCCGGCGCGTAAGGTGGGGGAGGGGTCCCTGTTCGGGCGCCAATTATGTGGTAAAATGAATTTACCTATGCTTAATTTCTATGCGGTAAAGTTCAATAAAATAACTCAATCGAAAAATGAGAGGCAGAGTCCGTGGCATCTGAGTTTATAAGGGTTTTATTCCATAAAATGGAATTGGTTCGAACCAGGTATCATGTTCCATCACCACGAAGGTTCAGGAAGGGATAGACAATGCTTTATTAACAGAGTACATTATATATAGTAAATGCATATAATGGTGATGGATACAGAAGGCGTAACAGCTGAGAGAAAAGAGATAAGAACACATGTGCGTAACAGAAGGCGTACACGAGGGCGTACACGGAGGTGTGTGCTAGAAACGTCACATGGAAGTGTCACAGGTGGGTGTATTCATAGAGGAATCCTGCAGTGTCAGCAGAAATATATGGCAGAGATGCGCGCGCAGCAGCATGACGTGTGATTGACGTGGAACTGGAGGGTGAAGGGGACTTGACATTTAGCTCTACATGAGGAGACAGAAGTCTGGAGTGTCAGGACAACCTAATCCCAAATCATATCTAATATCTTGTGTTTGAGGAACTGTATTATCTAGAAGTAAAGGTCTCTCGGGCAGAGGCTATTCTATACTGACTGCTAGTGGGTGTATATGTGTCTACGTGTAATGCGAGGGGGCCATGGGCCTACCATGGTAACAGGAGCAATGAATTACTTGCATGGAGACAGAAAGGCCGGGCCCTTTGCTCTGCAGCTGGGGAAATGTTTTCCTAAATCACTAGACAGGAATGTATTTTCGCGGAGCAGATAACTTGAAGGCAAAATACAGTCTTGGCGGGCAAGCAGGCCGAGCCTGGCACCGCTCGCCGCGCAGGGAGTAAGGCAAGGGTCACAGATACAGATCCAGGCTGTAGCTTTCAGAGACAGGAGGCAGAAAAAGGGCTCGATGGTAGGAATCAGGGCCTAGCTTCACCAGAGCCAGGAAAACGTGAAAGTGCACCATGTAAAGACGGTGGCAAGGCATACTCAGGAACGGAATTGTCGACCCATTCATGGTGGATCTGAAAGAGGACATGTTAACGTTGGACGCAAATGTATTTGCGTCTTCATAGCTGATTGTGGAGGGAACATACATGTACTTGAAGCACGTACATGGAGCCGTTGGGGTCTACGTTAGGGGACACAATGGACCATAAAAATTCATATTACCTCAACACTATGAAGAATATCAATCCGTTTTCGATGTAGCAAAAGCCACCACCTTGCCCCCTCACTGAAGCTATGACTGTCGTAAAGACCTAATACCCGGAGAGGAATTACCAGTCAGTCGCATTTAAGCATTAGCAGCTCCCGAAACAGAGTACTTGCATGAATACTGCATGATGCCGTTTGGCCTTTGTAATGCTCCTGCTGTATTCCAGTTTTTTGTCAACTAAAGCTTGAGAGAATACCTTGACATCTTCGTGATCGTCTACATAGACGATATATTGATTTACTCACAGAACAAGAACACATCACCCATGTAAAGAAAATCTTGCAAAAATTAAAAGAAAACCAGCTGTTTGCTAAACTTGACAAGAGCATGTTCCATACCACCCAGGTGGATTTCCTTGGGTTTGTGATTTCTCCAGAAGGAGTCCATATGGATCCTCAAAAAATAGATGTGTTGGTTAACTGGCCCAGTCCTTGCTAAGTGAAAGAAGTCCAATCCTTCAAAGGATTCCTACATTTTTATCGGAATATCATAGATCGCTTTTCTGAATTGTTATCCCCCATAACTCGACTTTTACGGAAAGGAGTTCCATTTGAATGGTAGAAAGAAGCAGAACAAGCCTTCTGTAAGTTGAAAGAATGATTCACCACTGCTCCTGTCATCAAACATGCAGACAATACACAGCCTTACTATGTTGAATCAGATGCCTCCCAGTATGCAGTCGGGGGAGTTTTTTCACAGAGAGACAAGAACACTGGACACTTACATCCTGGTGCTTACTTCTCCAAGACCTTATTGCCTGCAGAACAGAACTACACCATTGGAGAACGAGAATTGTTAGCCATAAAACTTGCCTTCCAGGAATGGAGGCACTATCTGTTAGGTTCCCCTCACATAGTAACCATTTATTCTGATCATAGAAACCTTCAGTTCTTTCGATCAGCTCGCACACTCACTCGTGTGGGTCTCATTTTTTTAGTGAGTATGATTTTGTTATTACTTACTGACCTGGACCCCAGCATGGCAAAGCAGATGCACTATCTCGAATAGGGCAAGACAAACCAATGTCATGTGATTTCTACCCTCCTATTATTCCTGGAGATAAGATTATAGGGGTAGAAGATCATGGAGATACTGCATCCAGGGGGTTCATTGAACAACTAAGAGAACACTGTGTAACTATCCCGTCAGCTAAACGGGGAAAAAGACCCCATAAACCAGATTTGAGACAAGTTATACTATCATGAGAACAAGTTATAAATGCCCACTGCGGTGTTACAACTACTACAATGGTGTCAAAGTAGTTCACTGGCAGGACACCCTGGGAGCAGCAAGATGCTTAAAACCTGTCAAAGATGGTTTTGGTGGGAGGAAATGGCTAAAGATGTCACCGCTTTTGTTAATTCATGTTCAACCTGTGCCAGACAAAAGACATCGCATTGTGCTCCTGCAAGGTTGTTAAAGCCCACAGCTATTCCCCCTTCACCCTGACATTCCATCAGTATGGACTTCATTACAGATCTCCCCCGAAGCCAAAGATACAACACCATATTTGTAGTGGTGGACATGTTAACTAAGATGGCCCATTTCATTCCCTTAAAGAAGTTACCCTCCTCTAAAGAATGAGTACATATATTTCTAGAACATATACTGCGATTCCTTCCGTCATTATATCTGACAAGGGAGCCCAATTGTGTTCAAGTTTTGACAGGGCATGTGTTCTGTCCTTGGTATTGACCACAGACTCTCTACAGCATACCACCCGCAAACCGACGGTCAGATTGAAAGGACCAATCAGACCTTAGAACAATACTTGCGCTGTGTGCTAACCACAATCACAAGCAACTGGGTACAAGCACTTCCCTTGGCAGAATTTGTCTATAAAAATACCACACATTCCTGTACCGGAGTTTCCCCTTTCTTCTTTACACTGGCACAACACCCGAAATTCTTACCCATCTCCTTTCCCCCTGAATTAGAAAGTATTCCTGCTCTCAAGGACCATCATGAAACTCTTATGTCAATCTGGGAACATGCTAAGACAGAATTAATAAGAGCTAAGGAAGCTATGAAACAGCAGGCAGGTAAACATTGCCGCCCGAACCCACCTATGAGGTTGGAGAGAAGGTCTGGTTATCTACTAGAAACCTATGATTAGAAGGACCTAAGAAACTGCAGCCTCGTTTTATAGGTCCATATGTAGTGCAAAAGGTAATTACACCAGTTACCATGAGGTTACAATTGCCCGAGGACATGCAGATTCACCCTGTATTTCACAGCTCTATCCTCAAAAAGTACACTCCCCCTCAAATACCCGAGAATCCACCTCCTCAATAATCATAGAGGGTGAAGAAGAATACGAAGTAATAGAATACTTGATTCCCATAGATACAGGGGTAAGCTGCTGTATCTCATTGATTGGGTGGGCTATGCCCCTGAGGATAGATCCTGGGGAACAGGCTGAAAACATTCATGCCCCTGTATTGATTTGCAGATTCCATGCACTCCATCCCACAAAGACACGTCCCATAAAGAGGCCTTTACGTGGGAGAACTGTTAGGACTCAGGTTTAGCGCAACATCGCCAGAGTACAACAACAGGTAGGACATTAAAGCATGGTCAAGGTTTTGTGAGTCCACTGACTTGGGTACCTTTGAGACGTCCCCTGACTCACGTAAGAGGCCGTCTCCTCCATAAGCCGTTGCTTGGCTTACTGTTCCGGACACATGACCAAGCCTATCCTAGTCTCAGTTCCTGGTTGCAGAGTATCCTGCGTACTGTTCGGCTCCCTGTCCCGTCTCTCATTGCTGGTTTCAGCCGACTTTGGTCCCGGACTCCTGCTGACATTTTTTTATCTCCCTGCAGAGTGAGGTACAATCTTGCTGGCTTGCAAGTCGCTGCTCGGCTCCCCTTGCCTCGGACCCGGTCGGCGCGTCACACCTTAATCCTTTTTTTTTTGCATATACCTCCCGCTTTGGTTTGCGTTGCTGCTCCGCTTCTGTTGTCTCAGAGCCAAATTGTCAATAAATATTGGCCTCTGGTGTCAGATGAGATTGGTCAACCACAGCAACCCATGCACTCGTTTAAGAAATCTAGGAATATCAAGGATCAAGTGGTTAGCTCCTACCTAGCGACACCTGAGCCACCCACCCTGCAAACTTTGTGGAATTTGCCATCAGTGCTCGGCCATTATAGATGTGGCCAGTGTAAAGCTTGTCCAATGTGTGTACAAACAAAACAGTTCAAATACAAACAGCAATGTGTAGATTTAAAATCATTTACAAATTGCAATACAACCTGTGTGATTTACTGTATTAAATGCCCTTGTGGCCTGGCCTACGTAGGCCAAACACAACAGAAAATTAAGGTCCGAATTTTGCAACATCAAAGCAGGATCAGATGTGAGGTAGTGGGGGCACCACTCGTAGACCACTACAGAAGGTTTGGCCATACAGTAGATGAGCTAGAGTGGGTGGTCCTTGAAAAGGTGACCCTGGGACCCCGCGGAGGGAGTATATCATCCATCCTCACCGTAAGAGAAAGCAAATGGATGCACCGTTTGGACACTATAGTGCATGGGCTCAATGAACAAGAGAATAATTATGCCCAATTGGCATGCTTATAGTGTCAGATCCAATGTAATGTCATGCCTTGATTGTCTGATGTGACATATAATTGTCAGTGCTAAGATTGTAACACCAACTGCGATATGCGGGTTTTTTTTGTAATTCAACTGAGATAAGATGCTTTTTATTATTGTTTACATGTGTCTAATTATTACATGTTTGCAACTTCTGTAAGCCTCCACATTTTTGAAATGTAATAGGATTGGTGGGTAGAACATTGTCTTTAACATACTGAATTCCCTTGGGTGTTTTGTTCTGATAAACATCTCGTCACAATAATCCAGACGCGTTCAGGAGCAGATTTACTAAATATAAATAGTTGATGTCCGTGCGCCTTTTAGGACAATCTGTTTTTGTGTTTAAATATGGCTCGGAATCACTAACGCGGTAAAACGTTAGACGAGCATCTCGTCACCCCAATCCAGATGGTTAGGAAGCAGACTTTGTAATAGGTGTCGGTGCGCCCTCGTAGTTATACTATGTATATTGTTGTGCTAATAAAGAATCACCAACGCGGTAAAAACGACAAACCATGCATTTTCCCCGCTTAATTTCAACCGGGGTCGAGTCTGTTCACCATTGCAAGTGTGCGCCTATTGGCTGCATTAAAAGCACTGACATCTAGCTGCTGCCCGTTTTCCCATTACCGCTCCTGGCCTCGCGGTGAGTCACTCGAGTAAACGGAGTGATGTGCTGATGAGTAGCGAGGTTTCTTTCCCGCTTGCATTTCTCCATTCTTCGGGTAAGCCTCAGATGAATCATTAATCATCCCCCTTTCCATGCGGAGTTTGTTAGTGTTTATTTTAAAACGCTCCTCCTATCTATGTTGTCCCACAGGGACGCAGGAAAAACCAGAGAGGAAATTTCGAGCGCCTTTGAAGAGGCAGCATTTCCAAGCAATAATTTTGAAGTGAAAAGCCATTGCGAGCGTAAACGCTTGTTGCACTCTTTAATGGTGAGTAAAATAACGAAATAGTGGCTTTAGATGCCATTGTGATATGAGAGATATGTTTTTTGATAAAACAGTATTTTCTCGCTCTTTTGTTAATTACAGATGAGACATTTTTCAACAGTAGAAGCTGTTTTCCATATTAAAATAACACCTAGGAGCGCCGCAGCGTGAATAGGTGAGCCTTTGACTAGTGTTACACTGGTTGGTTTTGAATAAGGAATGTCAGGAATGATTAAGGCCGGCCCTGAGGTTGGCAGGTTTGGTTGGTCCTTCGGTGTGTGTTTTGTCAATTTATGTGTTTTTAACCCGGCTGGGTAGTGTTTGATGTTCTATTAATTCAGACACTTGTGCTTATATTAATTAAGGTTTTGGGTGGATTATAGCCAAATACAGTCCACTGTCTTACAAATGCCTAATTTACTTTTAGGATCACGCTCTCTTGACATTAGGAGCCCTTGGCCCAACAACGGTATCAGACGGAGCCATTAGAATCATCGTGCTTCGTGTAGGTAATTTGGTTTGGCTTTAATGAGCCTCCATCTCTTCCTTTAAGAATATATTAATTCTAATTAAGTCTCTCCTTTATAGGTGCCCTTGTATACTACCCCCACACCCCACTATCACCCGTCCTGAGGAAGACCCCGCTGTAGGGCAATAGCGTCGCCTGCTCAACTGGGGTCGAAACGTCGACATACTGTTATCTGCTCTTACCTGTTGGCAAACTGTTCATTTGTGACTGTGCCAGCCATTAACAGGATAGGATTGTTTTATTTTATGAGTTGATACATGACAATGTGTAAATGTCTAATGTGGTACTACATGTGCAAATACTGATGAGACCGCATACTATGTTATTTCTCTATGACTAATTTGAACCTATGTTGCACAAATTTCCTTCCTTCACTCCCCCCTTCACGCTTTTCTCTGGGCTTATCATGAAATGCTTTAAATTATATTATTGTAAAAAACTTGGTAATTAGTTTTCAAAGAAGGATGTATATTAAATAACATTCTTTGAAATTCATATTGATGAAGTGAATTCTGTCAAACTGTTGATTTTTTGTGTTCTAATTTGTTCCATCTGGGACCCCTCCTTATATATCATTGATTACCCAGGTCCCAGTACTAGTGGGTGGACCCATTTATTATAACACGTCTCAGAGCCACCCAGCATGCGACACCCCCCAGTCCTTTTTTACCTGGTCCTTGGAGTCCACCTGCACGTGCGTTGCTGCTCCGCTCCTCCAGTATCCCTGAGACCGTCAGCACACCGTGTTTTAGACTCTGCAACCTAAGTTCTACATTTTTTGTTTGTAGCGTGTGCGTTGCTGCTCCTCTCAATTTCAATGACTGAGCCGGCCAGCACGCTACGCTTTGGGGAATTATTACTTGTTCTCACTCGCGTTGTTGTTCCGCTCATCCCCCTTCCCTGAGCCGGCCAACACGCGACATTATAGGGTACTTTCTTCAGTTTTCCCAGTCCATCAACCAAGTTCCCTCCTTACCCCATAAGCTCACCTAAAGACCCCTGCTCATCCCCCTTCACTTGGCCTATACTCCACCACCCTATATCCTCCAACAAACCTTGTATGAGTGAATGGATGCGAGTGTCAATTCTTAAGATCCCATTTTTATTAGAACAAGCAACACAGAATCCTTTCAATAGGCAGCTCAGCGATGTCAACTACTGCCTACTATTTTTTCCAAGATGTTCTGGGATGTTCCTCTGGGTAAGTGGATTGTGTACAACTGAACTTAACCTGCATTAATGTTCTATTCTTTTGTTTATTGATAATCACTAGTAAGATCAGTTTGAATTTTGTTGCAGCACTCTGCATATCCGGTTTTCTCACTACAGCGTTTCCTGTGTCACTCTATGATTTATTCCCCATACTTTGGGTGAATTACCAAATATTCCTCCAGGTGCTGTTGTCAGGAAGTTTTGGGAACAGCATCTTCGCTCCCGTGGAACCACGCTTGGATCAGGCCAGGATTCAGCCTTCAACCCGACATGATGAAAACCCTTTGATCACCTTTAGGAAAGGCGAAACCTTAAAGGATTGACTCAGAAAGAGTGGTGTAGGAACGACCAACATCAGGTCAGCTACCGTTAAGGGTTTCTTGCCATGCACTTCCTGCAAAGCTTGTATGTATAGCTGGAAGCTGAGTGAATACAAATCACCCGTTACAGGTCATACCATTAAATTCAGGTCTCATTACACTTGTTCATCAGAATCTACTGTATACATCCAACAGTGCCCATGTGACCTGCGGTACGTAGGCCTGAGACCTGATGTTGATGGTATTACCTGTGCATCCCACTATGAAAATAACTCTTGAACACCAAAGAGCCATAAAACACTTGAATTTACAATATTCGGTAGCCAGACATTTCAATACATAACAGAGACATATCCAAATTTAAATTCTTCATAATATATCATGTCCCATTTCCTAAGAGGGGAGGTGATAGAATCAAATCACTGAGAAAGCTAGAATCGGAGTACATTAGCCTCAATACCAAAACACCTACCAGTCTCAATACAGAAGAGGAATTATCTGTATATTTGGGATAAATTAGATTTGTTGATCTCAATTGATGACGTTTTTTCAAAGTTTCAGACATTTTTTCCCCTCCAAATTCTTATATATGGAATTGATAAATGTTGCTGTATATCTTTCTTTTCTAATGTACGCAGTAATTTATACATCCGAGCTTGAGCTCATATCTAGGATGTATTGTATTGTAAATATGATTTTAATTCACTGTCTGCACTATATATACTTTTTTGTTCACTTCTTTCTGTTGATCAAGTAAACAAGTTTATTTTTATTTTTTATTTTTATTTTTCAAAAAACCTTTAATAAGATGTTCAAGTCAGATACAGTACACTGTGCAGCAGATAAATGCGATTCAACACATTGGTAGCCAGGTTAAACAAAGTAAATGAAGAAACACAGCAGTTCCGCCCACAAGAATCTGAAGTACAGAAGCATATTACAAAGACATCAGGAAATGCAAGAGAAGCCCTCCACGCAGGGGGGCATCCACCCCACTCCTTAATTGAAGATGAGAAACATGTAACGGAGGCCTAATGAAGAGGGGGGGGAGGGCGGGTACCGACCAGCACCGGCGGCCGCCACGGGCGAAGAGCCGGCGGCGAGTGCGGGAGAGGTGGCACCACTGGGGGAGGGGAGTGGGAATGAAGGTAAGTCACCAGCGGACCCCAAATATCAACTGGCCTGGAATTGGAGGGCATGAGGTCCCAAAACTCCGATAGCAATGTCTGGCATCGAGAGGCGTCCTCAAGCCAACTATTAACCTTGGGAGCAGGCCTACGACCCCAACACCGGGCCACCATGCACCGGGCCAGAACAAACAGCATAGCGATAAGCCGGTGGGAAGCGTCTGGGCATAATTTTACAAAGCCAAGTAGGCACATGGTGGGGTCAGGGGATACCAGGGTGCCAGTAATAGCAGAGACTGTGGAGCAAACGCCTTGCCAGAACTCGGAGACCCTAGGGCACAGCCATGCCAAGTGCGCAAAATCTGCAGCAGGGGTGCTGCAACGCATGCAATTGTCGTTAGGAATGAGCCCCAGCTTGTGGAGCTGGGCAGGGGTGCCGTACATCCTATGTAGGAACCTAAAGTGTATCAGACGAAGCCAGTAGTTGCATGAAAGCTTCTTCGTCTGGTTACAGCAGTAGAGCCAGTCTACCTTCCCTATGTTAATGCTGAGATCAGCCCCCCATGCCTCACACGCGCGGTCTGTAGAGATAGAGGTTGCCATTAGCGTGAGAGCATATAATTTGGTGACCAATTTGTGCGGGGACGGGGATGTATACACTAGGTCGAGGGCCGGCATGGTGCCAGGGGAAATGTGGAGTGCAAAGCCCAGCAAATGGAGCGCAGCTGGTAGAATAGTAGCGTGTCCAATGGACCGGATGATTCTGGGAGAGAGTAAAAGGCATCCCCTGGATGAAGGTCCGCAATCGTCCACAATCCCAGACGTGTCGCATGCTTAGACATAACAGAGGGTTGAAGGGGGGGAAAGCAGGGTGGTTCACTATTGGCACAGCGTTTGCGGAGAGTGAGGAGAGTCCAGACCAAGCCCAGCGAAGCGTCTCAACGGTATCCACCTCCGCCCGAGGGCGGACAGCTGGCACGAACAGTGCCGTAGTCAAGGGCTAAGAAGAGGCGATATCAGCCTCGACAGCCACATGAGGTTGGTAGGGAGTGGAATGAATCCAAAAATGAAGAAAGCTGGCCTGTGCACACAGAGCATAGATCTTGAAGTCCGGTGCACCCAGACCGCCGACCGACAGGGAGAGGGTGAGAATGTCATATGCCACCCTCGGTTGCCTACCCGCCCAGACAAGTGAAATAATCAAGGAGCGTAACTTTCGGAAGAAATCTTAGATTCCAACCAATCCACCGCGCAGCCAAAGTTTGATCTTCACAGTTCGTCCAGGTCTCTACTCAGCCAGATACCTAAATAGCGTGTTGGGCCAGCTGCCCACACAAATGGAAAATCAGGAGTGAACGGGATGGTGGCATCAGTCAGAGGAAACAAGACCGACTTACTCCAGTTTATTTGTACCCCAGACAGACCGCCAAATCGTATGACTTCCCTGACCAAGGGGCTATGGTTGTCCTGGGGGTGGCGCACATACAAAGTCACATCCTCTGCGTACATGGAGACGAGAAGGGAGCGAGCAGAAAAACCTATTCCCCTATGCGTATGGTGCTGCCGGAGCCGGGCAGCCAGGGGCTCCATTGCGATGGCAAAAAGCAATGGTGATAGAGCACACCCCTGCCGGGTGCCTCGGTTAATGCTGATGGGGTCGGTGACCCGACCATTAATAAGTAAACAGGCTGAAGGGGCGGAGTAGAGGAGCCTGATTTTATGCAAAAAAGTTTCACTGAAGCCCATACGGGGTAAAAGGTAAAACAAAAAAGGCCACTCAAGAGTATTGAACGCTTTTGTAGTGTCCAGCAGGGCAGCCACGCAGGAAGATTCGGATTGATTTGGTGCAGGACAGAAAAAATTGTGAGAAGGTTATGTGAAGTTGCCCTCCCAGGAATGAAGCCGGATTGGTCCGGGAGAGCGATAACTGGCATGAGGAGCAGAAGGCGAGAAGCAATAAGTTTGGCAAAGATTTTATTATCAATGTTTATGAGGGAGAGGGGGCAATAGGAGTCACGACGGTCAGCGGGTTTATCAGGTTTAAGGAGCAAGGTAATCAAGGCCTCCCGGAGAGACTGCAGGAAGATACCATTGTCAAAAGACTCATTGTACATGGCCGCCAAATGCGGCTCTAAGAGGTCAGCGAACATTTTATAAAAAGAGGCCGGAATGCCATCTACGCCCGGAGCTTTTTCCCCAGGTAGGCTACTAATGGCCGCAAGTATTTTCTCCCTAGTGAATGGTGTAACCAAGAATTTCCGGTGGTAGTCCTCCAGCCAAACTAGTGCGATGGAGTCGAAATATTGATCAAAGGCCTCGCGCGACGGGGGAGCACCTGCTGAATATAGCTGTGAGTAGAAGTCCAAAAAGCGGGATTTGATCTCCTCCGGGGCGGTAGTTCTAGATGGGCCCCAATCCTCTAGGGGCCGTAACATAGTAGGCCACGCATGGTGGGCGAAGGAGATTAGCAAGAGTATGTTCCGGGCAATTGCCCTCACTGAAGCGAAGTGCACGGCTCTCGCGGCCTAAAAGGAGAGTTTGCGATCTGCCGCTTCAAAGAATTCAGTATGTTTTTGGCGTATGCGAGCTAAGTTGTCAGGACTAGGGGACGCAGCCTGAGTGGCATCCAGCTCTTTAATCACCTTTTCAAGCAACGCCAGAGTAGAATGAAGGGAATGGAGCACTCCAGATTGTTTGGATATACATTCACCCCGGATTACCGTCTTTAAACCCTCCCAGAGTAGGGACGCTGAGTCTACAGAGCCCTTATTGAGTCCGAAAAAATTAACAATAGCAGTGTGAATGTCTGCGCAGAATACTGAGTCCCGTAAGGCGTTCGGTGGGAGACGCCAAAAGAAGGCACGCTGTGGAGAGTGGGGAAGACGGATGCGGATTTGGACCGGGCAATGGTCTGAGAAGATGCGCGCCATATGCGTCGCATCAATGAGCCAGAGCAGGACGTCAGGAGAGGTAAGCCAGGAATCAATGCGTGACCAGCACCCCTCGCGCCGGACATAGAGGTGCCCTCCCAGGAATCGGGCCGGAGGTGGCGCCAGGCATCGTAGAGGGAGTTCTCGAGTAGGATAGAAGAGAGGGCTGCGGTGGTGTGGGGGTGGAAAGCCTGGAGACCGGACCTATCGAGCGTAGTAGAAAAAGTAACATTAAAGTCCCCACCCCAGACGACCGCCGCAGGGTCACAGGAGGAGATGAGGTGCCAGACATGAAGGGAACATAAACTGCAGCAAGTGTCATAGGCTGGGACAACAGTGAACCGTGTATGATTACATACCTGCCCTCAGGGTCAGCGAGTGTCCGGGCAGTGTGCCAGGGAATACCATGGCGTATTAAAATGGAGACACCACTAGCATAGGAGGAGTAAGTGGAAGAGTGAATTTCGCCTCAGTAACGCACCTGAAATCAGGAAAGGGAGGAGGGCAATAGGTGCGTATCCTGCAGCAAACAAACGTCAACCCGGTGTCTTTGTAAATGTGAGTGTGTCCCCCGTGCCTTACGATAGTCGTTTAGGCCACGGATATTCCAGGTCCAACAGACTGTGTCAGACATGAGAAGGAGGCGGTAAGTGTAGTGTGGCGCAGCGCAGATAAGGAGCGCTGCAGGTGGGAGACCACGGGAGGAGTAAGAGGGCAATCAAGAAAACTCCTCGTGAGGATCGTGTATTCCCCCCGGTGGCAAAATATTGGCTAAGAAACAAGGCCCGTTGAGGGGTGAACCAAGTGCCCCGCACAGCTTCATCCCGCAAGGGCAGCAAGCATACCTGATGTGATGCTGGGGGAGCAGAGCCAACAAGAAGCAAGGTTACCATTAGGCTTGAGTCAACAAGAAATGCAGAGCACAGTGCAATGTCGTGAGCATGACATGGAGGAACAGTACCAAACAGAACATCAGCAAAAACCAACAAACACACTCCCACTAGCAGAGGAGGAACCCCCAAACCGGACCCCCCTCACCCCAGAACAAACCCACCGACCCAAACAAAAATAAACCCACCAACCGGCACCCACTCCAACCCCCCAATCAGGCTGAGAAGACCACCCACCCCACCCCGGGAACCCACAACTTGGATAAGATAACACAGCAATGACATTGGGAATCATCCCGTTGGGGCATTCACAGGACTCGGCGAACACCCCTGCAATAAAGCAGGGTCGTCAAGCTAGGTTAGCAGGCGGCATCTAATTAAATAACAGTTGAAAGGAAGAACCATTGTCCACTCAGTCAATCGTTGTCACTCAGATGGTCAGCGCTCTCAAGTGGAGACTTAGGGGGAGAAGATCGTGCTTCCTTTTCTAGTCTCTTAGCGAATGCCAAGGCCTCCCTCGGGTCTGGAACTACAAGTGTCTTGGAGCCCTGCCGGATCCTCAACTTCGCCGGGTAGGCCAGGGAGTATGATACGTCGTGCTTCTGAAGGATACGCTTGGCGGGCAGAAACTCTCTCCTGACAGCCTGGGCAGTGAGGGTGTAATCTGGGTAGAAGGAAAGGGTGTTTCTCTGGTGCTTGATGATGCCCCTGTCGCGTGCTGCTCTGAGAATCACGGAAATTCCAGATCTTCGCCACTATGAGATGAGGTGGCAAACCAGGACCAGGACGCGGGCCAAGAGTGCGGTGGGCACGCTCCACATTGAAGACCTGGGATAGGACGTCCCCGAAGAGTTCCTTGATGAGGTGCTCAATTAAGTCTTCTATTTTGGAGATGTTGGTGGACTCCGGAAGGCCCATGATGTGAAGATTGCTCCGACGGGAGCGGGCTTTTAAATCTTTGTTCTTCTCCCTAATTACAGCCAGGATCTTGTCCATCTGGAGTAATTTCTGCCTGTCCTGAGTGGCCGCATCTTCAGCGTCCGACACCCTAGTTTCTACATGGAACACTCTATTGTCATGGGAGTCCACACAGGCTTTCACCGAGTCGTGGCGAGCTGAAAGTTGGTCAAGCTGGGACGCAATTCCAGTAACGGTCGACTTCACGTCCAACATAATCGCCTTGAGGTCGGCATCCTGGCTCGGCGGAGGATTTATTGTGGCAGCAGAATCGGCGCCGTCATAGCCCGCACCGTCCTGACGGAAGGATCTCCTAAGTTCGAACGCAATCTTGGGATGCCTGGGATCGGATTTCTCCAGGGAAAGGGAGCACTCCAGGCGGGCACAAGTCCGTGTGGGATAGAAGGGGAGCAGATGAGGAGTGGAATCAGCAATCCAGCAGCAGCCAGTAACGCAGTAACGCGGAGACAAGAGGAGGGGCAGTCCGGGGTCCAGTAGCCAGGCAGCCGCAGCAGGTCAGGGGACCCGTCCCCCCGGATAGCACAGAGGGCAGCTGGCAGCCGGAGAATGGGAGTGGGAGCCAACAGCAATGTCCTTAGCTCAGCCGCTCCGGCAGGCAATATAGGGAGAGTAACCTGGGCGCGGGTCAATGTGGCCACCCCAGAGGCAAATACAATAATGAAAAAAGCTCCCTCGTGACCTTTAAACTATTCTCTCAGGGTACAACCTCTGACTTTCAGGGCAACAACACGTCACAATGTTCTTACTTTTTTGCATTTATTTTTTATTTAAATTATTTTTTCTTTCATTTGATTTCTTTTTTTCTTATTACAACATTATAAAAAAAAGATCATTTCCTCATTTCAAGAATCATTTGTTTTCATCTGAATACATATTTCTAAACACAATTCTAAAATTACAACATATTAATAACTCATATTCCAGGTAGAGAACACCCTAATCACAACTATTCATTCATACTCATCCCCATGCACAACTTAATTTACTCAAAATCACAAGACAGTCTAATTTCTTTCTTTATCTGTTGTCCGACATGAACCCCAATGGGTAAGGTTTTAACAGGGATTTGGCCAACGCGTTTCGGTGGAAAGAAACAGCAATGAAGACCACCTTCATCAGGACCCTCCAGGTAAATCAACTGTTCTCTACAACCTGGAGTATTAATAACATCAAATTTCTTTGAGCCTTCTGTTTTAAACAATTTTTCTGGAGACAGGAACAAGGAGTGTATCACAGTCTTGTTTCTTATGTCATCTTTTATCTCTACATACAAACACAGGGAGACTTCTATTTTATGTACTTTCTCGTGGTTGACTTCACACTATACCCTAGGATGATACAGAGGTGGTGCTCTCTTCGTCTCACATCTAACCATTGTATTCCTCTGGGCCTGTGCTTTTCTTAACTCTGCCGATCTGAATTTCCTGAGCCACCACGATTATCAGTCCTACGCCTGGTTTCAAGGAAGCTGCGATATTCTCAAGTTGTCCTCATCCGATTTTCTACTGCGTGCTCACGGGCAACAAAGCGTCTGCCACCAACGACCCAGAGGCAGACTGCATGCATAGAGCGACAGAGCTACAGTAGAAGGAAGACTCAAAGCTGCATATTGCGTAGGTGAGTGGCAAAAAAGTCCAGGGAGCAGAGGTGAAACAAGGGAGCCCTCTCGGGTGTTGAAGTCGCCAAAAGTCGCCAAAACTGTAGTGGGCCCGAGACACCAGGCTAGTCAGGAGCAGCTGCAGCAGGAGGCTCAGTGCGAGACTAGACAGCAGTGCACCGGCAGTCGAGTGTCTATAGGAGGTGCGGGCAGAGGCAAAGGTCGGTGGAGCAGACGTCCGCACACAAGGCCCACCAAGCTCCCAGGAAGGTGCCGGTGCAGGCTGCCGTGGTGTGGGTAGCAGGCTTAGGGGGAGGCCCCTGTAGGCTCGAAGCCAAGCACCAGGGCCCGGTGACGTGTGCTAGGAACAATCAGGGGCGGTCGGGACAGTGTTAATTTCGGCACGTGAAGGCGTCAGGCAGGATAGCAGGAGGAGGCCTCCGCCGCTCCCCCAGAAGCAGATCTCGAAGCCGGAGGCAGAGAGGCACAAGCCGGCGTCGATGTGGGGCGGGTGCGGCAGGGCCACCCGGCAGCGAGGCAGTTTAAGAGGGCAGTCCACCCCGCACTGCTCGGCAGAAGAGCAGCAGAGCAAGCGGGAGCGCTCACCAAAGGGGGGAGAACACCAGCGGAGGAATGCGGGGGGCACTCCGCTCCCTCAGCCAGGCCCAGAGGCCGCCGCACTCCTCCGAGGAGTAGGTGCAGCGCAGGACGGGACTAGGCCGCGGCGCCAACGGACCAGACTGCACAGCAGATGGCCCCCAACCCCTCCAGCGAACGCCCACCAGGAAGCGCCACTCACCGCACTCCAGCAGCACCGGGCACAAGAATATCTGCCGTTCCCACGTGGCGCCCCAGGCCCACGCCGCTCTGAAGGGGACAGGAGCAGCCCTCCAAAGGCCGATGCGTATTTTCACGAGACATGCATCTCCGCTGGAGAAGCAGGTAGGAGGGCAGGAGTTGGGGCTAACAGCTCACAATGCCGTCTGCGGTCTGAAAATCACTTTGTAGTGCGGGAAAAGTGTGGATGCCTGCAGGTTAGTGCCGCATTAGGAAGCTTGGCTGGCAGAGCCCACTCAGAGTGCGGCCATCTTGCAGCTGGCCAAGTCACGCCCCCCCAGTAAACAAGTTTATTATTTTTTCACTTGGGGTGTAATTTACACAATTTATTTTCCGTTTTTCATTGGTTTGATACAGAAGTGGAGATTTGACATTATATGAGTTTGCATTGTCAATGAGCTATAATTATGATGACTGAAATAAAAAAAAACAGAGATTGTATTTATTGAGGCATGAATAAAACGTTAAATTTAGGAACAATCTTTACAGTTTCCATCTATTGACCCTATGATGCTTATACTCGATATAACACAGTAAGATGGCCACCAAAGGTGTGCGTTACATCACAAGCCTGTTAGCCTTTTTGTAATGGGCATCTGGAACATCTGTGGAGGTTTCTATGGCAGCCAGGAGACCGATGTGGAAGTGGAGGACAACATTCAATTCTGAATCATTAACCATTTTGCAACAGAGCTGGTTGGTTATGAAGTAAAAATATCTAGTTCAAAAGTCAGCAGATTAGAGGGACATATTGAATTGTTTGTGCTAAGAAAAAAGGTTATTTATTGGATGTAAATTTCCAAAAAGGCAGAAGTAGACCAAATAGTTGTTTTCGTGGAAGAGGCCGAGGCCTGGGGGCTTCTCAAGTAAGGAAGATTCTGGATCCAGTCGCAACATAACCAATAGAGCCAACAGTCCTGCAAATACCAGTTATTAACAGTGGAACGAAGAATACAACTATTTTTCAAGGCTTGTACTCAAAATAAAGAACAAGTGGGTTCTAGAGATAGTCATTGATAATTATCTTACAGAATCCAGTGATCGTCCTGAAGAACCTTAATTCATGAAGACTCGAGTCCTGAGAGAATATGAAAAATCACAAGCCATTTTATAAGGGTTCAGGCACTTCTTGACGATTATTTCAGTGTCTTAAAGTCAGAGAGGTCAAGGCTTTTGGTCTATGCTGCTCCTGATAGTCAACCGAGACAGAACTTTTCCTTGCATTTTAAATTTTTTAGGGGTTGAACAAGTATGTAAAGTATGCACCATTCAAACACTGCTTGTCACTTCAGTCAATTATTCAGGGTGTATTTCTAGCAGACGTCCTGACAAAACCCTTACATTCCAATAAACCCATAGCCGCAGCACAAAGGTGTGCTGTGAAAAAAGATCACTGTCAAATTAGAGCCCTACGTTTCGGCCCCATGGATATTCACAAAGTATTTGCTGCTATCGTAGCATCATGTAACTGCAAGATATTCAGATATATCCTTATCTGGATGACTGGTTAATATCCGCTTCCTCTTTTTAAAAGACAGAACTTTACATAAGGAAGGTATGCTCCAGACTACAGCAATTGTGATTTTTACTGAACATCAGAAGTCACATCGTCAGCCACAGAAGGAGAGAGAATGTGTTGGAGTACTTTTCTAGATCAAATGGGGCTATGCATTTCACCCGGAAGACAGACATTTATCCCTGCAGAAACAACCGACATGTTTGTTAGTCCTTTGGAATGATACTAAAACAAAGTGGTTATGAATACAGGGCAGTGTTTAATTTGAGCCGGTGGTTGACAGGAGGGCCCACTGACACTCATTTTTTGGGACCTGCACTTATTTTTCCTCATCAGACATTTACAGAGAGCAAGAGAGGGAAAGCACACATAGGGGAAGGAAGATGAAAGAGAAAAATTGAAAAAATGCCACAAAGGGAGAAATCACGAACCTGTAAGACTGAGATAAATGGGTAGGAAGTGTCTGGTAGTGGATTAAAGAGGCATGAGGTGGATTCCAAACTACACAGCCTTGGTATTCAGAGCACTGACATGTAATAGCTTTGGCCAAAGGTTTCTAAGCAGAGTTTTGGGCACCGGCAGTCATTCTTTTACAAATTAGGCACTGGTGAAGCGTTTGATGTAGCCACCACTACTGAGGTTCCTTGGGCCACATTACATTTAAAACCATGGGTAGTTCATCAGCTACATCATTGGACTCCTGCATTGCAGTTTTATGAGAGGCTAATTGCAATTATAGAAGAGATATGTCTTGCTTTGGCATGGTCGTTAGTCCAGGGCAACAGCCAGAAGGGATTGGCTCTTGCACACCAAGCCCCAGTATTCCTAACTATTGATGCTAGAGGATGGGTTGGTGAACTGTTCTACAAGACAAACAAGTACAGGGCTGTCCAACTAGAGAGAACCATTAGTAATAATGTCTGCTCTTCAGGAGTTTGCTCCCTTATTACGGGAAAAGAATATAGTTGTAAGGGCAACCAATCATATGGCACAGGCTTATAACAACAAAGGGGCAGGCGGTGGTACAAAGAGCCAGATAGTAGATCAGAAAGCAAAAAAGATGTGTGCCTGGGCAGAGAGTCAGTGGTACAAAAGGGGGTGGTGATGGACGGAGCATCTGAACCAATCAAACACTCACACCCAGTCAAAAGATCTGGGTTTGATCCATCACCGTTCTTTAGCCCACTCTGCCACCCCAGTTCAGACATGGCTATATGCAAATCAGTCTGACCCTGTGCCTCATGGGAACAGTCCAGCCCGAACTGCCAAGCCATGCCTTCCCTGGACCGGAAACAAGCTTCCGAGGACCGGTTTCTGGTATTCCAGCCGTCTTCAGCCCGGCTTGCTTGAATCCAGTGGCAAAGTGAGCAAGGGACTCACGTCTGAGCATACCCTGCCACACTTATGGCGGCCACTGGAATCAAGCTATCCAGGCTGATGAGGGCTGAAAGCCCGAAACCGGTCCTTGGATGCTTGTTTCCAGTCCAGGGAGGACCTGGCTTGGCAGTTCGGGCTGGGTCAAGACTGATTTGCATATGCTGGGTTCAAACTGGAAAGGCATGGTGAGCAAAAAAACGATGGATTTAGGCCCAGATCTCTATACTGGGGTGAATGTATGACATTGTTCTGCATTCTCTCCATCACCTGTTGTTTTTGCTTTGGGCAGAGAGTCAAGCAGAATCTCGTAAGGAAGCGTATATACTAGGGTAAGAAAGTAATTCTGCAGATCATCTTTGCAAAATGTTTCCCTACTCTGTGTCTTTCCACTTATCCCAGGAAGGGAAGGGTGTCCATGACTAGACCTCTTTGCAACCAGAAAGACAACCCTTCTTCCCTAATTCTGTACAGAAAAACTGTGTTGGGGCTCTGTCTCTCCAGAGGCCGAGAGGTCTGTTTTGCATTTGCGCCAAGTCCCTACCTCGATAGGATACTGAAGAAGATTCTGAAGGAATGAAAATAAATTGTGTCAAATTCCAGTCCTTATTGATTGCAGAGCTTCCAACATATGTATGGGTATTCAGTGTACACAAGATCTATACGTTTCTTTCAGAAAGAAAGAGAATCCTGTTGAAGTTGAAGCAGTAGATGGAACATTAGTGGCTTCAGTATTAGTCACTAATCAAACAGAAGATTTATGAATGTGAATTGGTGCTAATTTCAAAGTCATCAGTTTTGATTTAATTACAGCTCCTCAATACCCAATAATATTGGAAATAATGTGACGTGTTAAGCACAATCCTTACATTAATTGGGCTGCAAGAACCTTGTTTCATAGTTCGGATTTTGTGTATCATATTGGACCAGATTTCATTCATTAAGCGAAGAAGGGATCTCAGCTGTACCTAAATATCAGGACTAGACTGTTAAAACTATATCTCAAATATGTACTATTCCTAAGGCTTATCATTCATTTTAGACATATTTTCTGAACCTAAAGTAAAAGGGTTTCCACAACATCTAATGTATGACTGATCCATTAAACATATTCCTAAAGCAGTAGTTTCTTTTGGCCACATTTTGTTATCTCCTATAGAAAAGGCTACCCTCAAAGAAAAGCCTTGACAACAATTTAAAGAATGAATTAATTGTTCGTTCTAAGTCTCCTGACAGGCCTTTATTTATTTTTACACTTAAGAAGGATTCATCTGAACTTCATCAGTGTATTGACTAAAGAAGCTTAAATAAAGTACAATATAAAATGTTATCACAAATCTCTGAAATGTTAGAGATTATTCCAGGAGGAAAGACCTTCTCTAGATTGGGTTTAAAGGGGACATAGCATTTATTAGATTTCAAGACTGGGTATAAATGAAAATTGCCTTCAGAATACTTTTGGGTCATTTCCAAAATCGAGTGAAGCCCTTCAATCTTTCTAATGACTTATCTGACTTCAAGAAATTTGTGAATGCCAGGTTATCGGACCTTTTACTTCCTGGTTTTTAAACATAAATGGCAGCGGCTGTGAGAAGCGTAACATAAATTACTTGTTAAACCAGAAGCATGTTTTTTTTATGAGGCCTCTGTAGAATACTTGCGGTATATTCTTTCTTCAGAGTTGCTTTGGACTCTCAAAAAGTTAACAGAAGTTTAGATTGACCGGCTCCTAATATTATCAAAGAGACATCAAGCCTAAATACTCATGTTCAGGCACCATATGTATATTTTATATGTATACTGCTTTCAACCTGTATGGACACTGTTTACAATATGATAATGATTTACTGTTACGAATAATAAGATGTAAAGTATTAACAAGAAGAGATGCAAAGCTTTATTTTTTTGTTATTTAGAGTTTTATACAGAGCAAACTAAAACCGTAGATATCAGGTATCAGAGCGCTTTACATAGCACCAGTTTCGTTACACAGGACACATTCATTTTTTTGTTAGGCAAAAACCTACCCCTACCAACTAAACTAGGATGTTTATTTGAAATTATTCCAAAACAGCTATTTGCATCAAGGATCTGTTAAAAACATAAGACATTTAAGAGGAGTTTACTAGCCAATTTAGCCTTTCACAGACTAAAATATGAATTTGTAAAAGTCCCAGCTCTATTGCAACTTGATGTCTCAAAATCATTTATTTTAGATTCCAATGTCTCTGATACACCCATTTGATGTGTTCTAATTTAAGAGTGAACATCTGGTGCCTTTGTTTTCTCAAAAATGTACGCCCGCTGAGGTAAACTATGCTGTACTCGAGATGGAGTTGATAGCTATTAAGGATGCCTTGATTGAGTGGTGCAATTTCTTGCTAGGGGCTCTATTCAGGGTGATTATCCGAACTGATCATAGAAATCTCCAAGGTCTTCAACAGATTGAATATAGGAACATCATACACGTTAGATGACCTTTTTTCCAACAGTACAACTGCTTGATCTCTTATATTCCTGGAGATAGCAATGTTGTCGTGGACATTCTTCCCAGCCTTTGTTGCAGCTCTTGCAACATCTTCTCATTATCAGATCTAGAAAGAAAACAAAGAAATGTAACATTACCAGTTTGGTCAGCAGTTTTCCAAATCAACATTCAAGAAATTAAATGGAATGACTGTCTATAATGGAAGGTTATTTATACATTCAAAAGACCTCCAAAGAAAGACCATAGAAATGTTTCATGATGCTCAACCAGTTTGTCGTAACGGTCATCGAATAACAGAAGATTTACTCACAATATGTGCCTCTACATAAGAATGTTTTCAAATAAATAAATGAATGTGAAATCTGCATCCAGCATATAAGTGAAACTCAAAAGAAATTCAAATGACTTTTAAATTCTGAATTACAATCGAGACATTAGGAACTAATCTCCATAGATTTCAATGATGACTTACAACCAGCTGAATGGTGCACTGTAATAATGGTGACAGTAGATTCTCATACTAAAATAGCACATTTTGTTTCTGCTTTGGCCAAGGTTCCTTCAGTGACTGATATGTGATAGATTTTTCTGCATTAACTTTTTAGACTTCATGGTTTACTAACCAAGATAATTTCAGATTAATGGGCTCAATACATTTCCAAATTCTGGAACTCTTTGTGGAAAGATCTGGGTACATAAATAGCATTAATCTCCGCTTTCCATCCTCAGGATAATGGACAAACAGGAGCATTAGCTATGTTGCTACACTTCAGCCTCTCAATTTGAAACTGGAGACAATTGACAAGATAACTGGAAAAGCCTACTCTGAACTTCAAAATTTGATTGAGACTACTCTAGTCACACCCCTACATGTTTGTTTTCCAATTTTAACACTTTCTAGATTCCTTCCTGAATATTTTAATGAGATTGTTGAGCAAGAAGAGTCTGTTCCTGCTGTCCAGGTAGTCCTTCATTAACCCCTTGCGTGCGGGGCGTATTCCCCGCCTGTGCTGACTCCGCCTTGCTCGGGCGGAGTCATGATGGAACGGTTCCGTCATCAGCACAGCTCAACCGACGCTGATGACATGGAAGGGGTTAAAATAAAAAGATGTTTTTTTGGAAATTACCATATTTTGTGTGGTATTCTCCAGAGCTTTTCCTTCTTTTGCTGAACTGTTTTTGTTGGCCATATCACTCTGTGTATTGTACCCCCACTAACCAGCAGTAAGGTGCTGTGGTGTAGCAAGAGAGGGGGGGCGGTCCCCCCGCTCTTACCTGCAGGTGTCACGCTTACCTACATTTGGGCCTAGCTACGCCACCAGTAAAGTGCTTATGCTCTCCCTTTTTAACCAAGTAAAATTGCCATATACACAATTGGAATAATAAATTTACTTATAATACCCTAATATATAGTACTACATGTATTGAAAGCCTGCCAATAAAATGCTAGTAGGCTGCAGCACTCAATATGCCAAACACTAAAGTGGCACTGTAAAACACGTCTCCGGGCATGCCCCTGCAGCCTGGGTGTGCTGTTTTAAAACTGGTATTTCAACCTAGCAAAATAATTCATTTCCAGGCCTACACCATAGTTTTTAATGCTTATAACTCAACTATAAGGTAGGTCCTAAATATCCATAAGACAGGATGGATGGCTTTCTAAAAGCAGGACATGTATATTTAATATTTTACATGCCCTGGCAGTAAAAAACCTCCAAAGTCATTTGAGTAGAAAGATGGTTCAAAGACTCAATTTAATAGTCATTCAAAAACCATTTGATGGTCAAGTGGACTTTATATTACTATTTTAAAAAGGGGCCATTCTACCAGTGACCCGTGTCACCTGACTACTGATGGCTTACCTGTGGTAGATTGTGCCTAGACAGTGGACAAAGGGCTTGGGTGTGGAGAGATGGCTTTCCTCCTTTTGAGCAGGATGGCCTGGGCCGCTGTGCCCATCCCCTTTCTGAGTTTCAAAGGATGACTAACCTGTCCATGGTAGATGTAGTTCACACCCAGGCCTGCCTTCCATTTGTCTAGCTAGGAAGCTTGGCTCCAAATCCAGTGGGGGATGGGAGAAGCCATGGTTTTGAGTGACCACAAGGGAGGGTTTGCCCATTATAATAGCTACACATCTGGGTGAGCACAAGGGGCTCTGACCAGGGGAAGAAAGGTCCAACCATGTTGAATTTAGGTAGAGAGGATCACTGTAGAATAGTTTACAGTAAAAGGCACAGGAAGTGCAGCAAAAATGACTAAGGTCACTCCTTGGAACCTGCAGTGGGGTTCAAGAATAGGGCGGAGGGCAGGGATGCAGAAACAGAGGTTTATTATTCTTTTCAAGGAAATACAGTTATGTGGAGTGGACAAGTTCAGCCCAATAGAGGAATGTAGATCATTGGACCAGGTCTCCTGTTGGTGTTCCGGTTCTGTTTTTCCCCAGGATGGTTCTTGCTCGTTTGGTGGTCTTACTCTTCCGAGGCGTGTGGGAAGAAAGAAAGAACGATACTATCAGGACTGAGTCTGCTTGGTTTCACAGTGCTTCAGGGACCGGGGAGTGAGGTGACACCACACACTCAAGTGCCTTTAAACAAAAAACAGTTTGGGCCACTATACGGCGGCGTGTTAGGTGCTCAGAAAAATGGAGGAAAAGAAAACATAACGTGTAGGAGTAGCAGCCGGCTTTTAAAGTGTCGGCGGGCGTTGAGCCTAGGAGTTGGGAGTTTCCTTCCGCCCTACCCACCCTGAGAGCCGGCTCCGTACCTGTGTAAATCAAGGGGACGCTGGCCTCCCGGCACAGCTCCGGTTTCTTCTTTTCTTACACCGGGTCCATGATTCCGCTCCTCGTCTTCTTCGGACACAGCGACGCTCGCGTTCTTCTCCTCCTGACCAGTGTCGAAGCACAGCAGCTTCCGTGTGGCGTCTGTCCTTATTGGCGGGCCGGCAGTGACGTCAGCTGCGGGTGGGGTTTCCTCTCCTTCGAAGCCCCAGTTAAAGGAACCGCCATCTTCTTCTATAGTTGTCGGTCTCCAATGGGAATACAACGGTGATGCCCATTCATCATTCTGTTGGGAGACAAGAGGGGTAGAGAGAGACTCGGGCGACCACCAATTCATGTAAGGATCAGTTCTCTCCTGGTCTGGACCCACCCCGTCACAGAACCTTTACCCCATTTGCTAGGGAGTGGCCAGGAGTTCTCCACACCCACATACTGGCAGTGAGCATAAATGTGGCATCACCAGTACCCTCCTCTGAACACACCTTGACCCGTGAAGAATTCAAAGAAGGACTTTCTGATGATCCCGAAGGAAGACTGGCCATGCTTGCATTGAACCCTGGACCCTAGTACAGACTCCAAGGGTCAGTTGGTCAGAGGCTTCTCTCACTGCAACTGCCCAGCTGACCATTTCTAGCTGAACCTGCACAGGACCCTGGTGATGGCCTTTGTTGAAGTGAGTCCTAACCGCCCAAGCCGTGCCTTCAAGGTCCTGGTTGATACTAGAGTGAACTCCTGTTGTCCCTAAACTGCAAGATCTGGGACATAGACACTTGTCACCAACTTTCTGGGTGGAGAACTGTTGGAGATGAGGACCGCTGATGGGGCTGCAGCCATCAACGTCGAATTGCCAGTTGGCCTCAGCTTGATGGTTTGCCCTGCTGAAGGAGACCTGACTTCTGGAAACATTTCTAAGTCTGAACCTAGAGGGTTTCATCGCGAATGATGCGGAGTGGTAATCCATCAATGGCAAGGGCTTTCTGGGCACAGACTTTGGACTTCGCCCGCTCTAAGCATTCCAACCTTTGTCAACAACCACACTGGGATTCCACTCTTCAGCAACCCGCCATCATTGAGCTCACTTTGGATCCAGCTTTCTGGGTGCCCCGCTGACGACTCGTCAGTGACTACTTTTTCTTCATAAAGGTTTCTAAGGCAGAAGGTAAACTTTCCACTTGGTCAAACCTGGTCCCTGTATCCAATCAATACTGCATCATGGTTGGTCTTAACATTCGACTTTGACCCGGGCTAGCCCGACCAGATAACTGTGGTTGGCGCTTTGGGATTTTTTGCACTATTTTCAATTTAGAGTTTAAAAAATCATATACCTGGTTCTACTTAGTGATTTTTTTTCATTTTGGTGTCATTTTATGTTTTTCTAAATTGGTTTGGGACTTTTCTTATGTTGTTTTTTCACTTTATTACTGTTTGAGTGCTGCATAAATTCATTACTAGTTGCCTCTAGGTTAAGTATGACTGCCTTTTGCCAAGCTACCAGAGTGTTAATAAGTGGTTTATTTAGTGACTTTGGTGGTTTACCCTAACACCTTCACCACATAGAATAAAAGTTGAAAGGCTAAGAATTCAGAGAAAGGGTTGCGCAAAAGAGATTCTAGTAGATATTCCGTGTTCCAGCAAACCGTTGTACGACGGAACCACGTATGCCTTTACCACGCTTGCCTTTAGAGCACGGGCACTACAACGAACACGTCATATCCGCACATTCCTTTAGCATGCACAACTTGCCTCATGGAATCCATGGAATTTGGAATAGAATAGTTTACTATTCCAACTCCAATCTGTGTTACAATGTGGAAGGTGTTGAACTTAAAATCCAACACCCGTCCAACAATGTGTTTCCTAAAGCAAGTCGTAACGACTTGTGTGCTAAAGGAACGCGTGGTAAGGACGCATTCCTTGTAGTGCCCAAGTAGTAAAGGCTCCATGTGGTTTAGACTGCGTGGTAAAGGGTGTTTCCCCCAAAAAACTATCTTCTATTTCCTGGCAGTGAATCCTTGTAATCAGTTTGAATCTTGATGTAGAACAAAGAGTATAGAGAATCTTAAATTTTGTAAATATTTCCAAATGCTAGATTTTCTCAGAGATGATTTTTTAAATGGGTCTTGCCACACCTACACCTAAAAGGGATTTTCAAGAGGCATAGGGTTTCTTAAAAGATATAATTTCCTGAGTGTCTAGACTTCTCAGACATTTTAAGATAAAAAGACCAATTATTTGTTTTCTGTTACCCCATTCGAATATTCTGACCTTTCTGCTGGAATTCCAAGGATATCCTTTTGAACTTTTGACTTAAACCTATTTACAGTGATTATCAGCCAAAGATGTTTTCTAGTGGCTATTACATCTGCTCACAGACTGAGGGGAATACATTATTTAGAAATCACTCTATGATATTTACATTTTCTTCAAAGACAGAATAGTTCTTAGACCGGGCCCAGGGTTTATCCTAAAAGTACAATCTTCTTTCTATGTTTCATATAAGGTAATTGTTCCATTTGCTTTTGTCCTGTTGAGAATGAAGCTGTACACCCTCTAGATCAGAGGTCTTCAATCTGTGGGGCGCGACCCCCAGGGGGGTCGTGGAGTCCTGGGAAGGGGGTCGCAGATTCTGCCAGAGTGCAGTTCCTGGCGTCAGGCTGATCGAGGGTCCTCAAGGCGGAGGCCGCCTAATTCACACCGAGGTGTGAAAACCATCAAAGCCTCGTTAACAAGTAAAGGTCTTTTAAAGACCTGTGATAGTACTTTGGTGTGCCTTTGTGTGTGTCCAAGCTGTTTCAGCCAGGCTGACATACAGGAGCTGGGGGGGGGGGGGGGGCTGTAGCCCTTTGAGTTCAATGGACTTAGCTGTGGGTTTATTTTTACTTTTAACGTTTTATATAGCGCTAGTTTAACCCGTAGGTATCAGAGCGCTTTACAAATACACAGTAGACAGCAGAAGGACATTACAATCATATCATTGTTTCAAGTCCCACGAGCCCTCATACCTGGCGCCTGTGCAGGAGAAATGTGGCTGAGAGTCTGTTCTTCATGGTGAGATGTTTTCACAACCGGCTGCCACCCCCCACCCCCCCAAGCAGGGAGGCACAGAGATGCCCTCCCATGAGAGAGGAAGACGAAGCAGAGAGATACTGACCCCCCATGAGAGAGGCACAGACAAGGTGGGTGAATGAATGATGGGTGGATGGATGGATGAAAGGGTGGACGGATGAAGGATGTATGGATGGATGGATGAAAGGGTGGATGGCTGTATGGATGGAAGGATGAAAGGGTGGACGGATGTGTGAAAAGGTGGGTGGATGAATGATGAGTGGATGGATGTAAAGATGAAAGGGTGGATGGATGGATGAAGGATGGATGGATGTGTGAAAAGGTGGGTAGATGGAGGATGGATGGATGAAAGGGTGGATGGCAGGATGAAAGGGTAGATGGATGAGGGATGGATGTATGGATGGATAAAAGGTTGCATGGATGAATGATGGATGGATTTGTGAAAAGGTGGGTGGATGAGTGATGGGTGAATGGATGGATGTAAGGGTGGATGGATGGAAGGATGGAAGGATGAAAGTGTGGATGGATGAATGAAGGATGGATGTATGGATGGATAAAAGGTTGCATGGATGAATGATGGATGCATGGATGGATGTGTGAAAAGGTGGGGGATGAATGATGGATGGGTGGGTGGATGGATGGATGAATGAAAGGGTGGGTGGATGAAGGATGGATGTATAGATGAAAGGGTGGATGGATATATGGATGGAATAATGAAAGGGTGGATGGATGAAGGATGGATGTATGGATGGATGGAAGGATGAAAGGGTGGATGGATGAAGGATGGATGGATAGATAAAAGGTTGCATGGATGAATGATGGATGGATGTGTGAAAAGGTGGGTGGAAGAATGATGGGTGGATGGATGGACGGGTGGATAGGTAAAGGATGGATGTATGGATGGAAGGATGAAAAGGTGGATGGATGAAGGATGTATGGATGGATAAAAGGTTGCATGGATGAATGATGGATGGATGGATGTGTGAAAAGGTGGGGGATGAATGATGGATGAGTGGATGGATGGATGAAAGGGTGGGTGGATGAAGGATGGATGTATGGATGAAAGGGTGGATGGATATATGGATGGAATAATGAAAGGGTGGATGGATGAAGGATGGATGTATGGATGAAAGGGTGGATGGATGAAGGATGGATATATGGATGGATGGATGGATAAAAGGTTGCATGGATGAATGATGGATGGATGGATGTGTGAAAAGGTGGGTGGAAGAATGATGGGTGGATGGATGGACGGGTGGATAGGTAAAGGATGGATGTATGGATGGAAGGATGAAAGGGTGGATGGATGATGGATGTATGGATGGATAAAAGGTTGCATGGATGAATGATGGATGGATGGATGGATGGATGGATGTGTGAAATGGTGGGTGTGTGGATGGACGGGTGGATAGGTAAAGGATGGATGTATGGATGGAAGGATGAAAGGGTGGATGGATGAAGGATGGATGGATGTGTGGAAGTGTGGGTGGATGAATGATGGATGGATGGATGTGAGGAGGTCTAACAGGCGCATTTATGGTTGTCGATAGTTGTTTATGATGAGGAGTACCAGTTTCTAGAATCTTTTGTCGGAAGGGGGTCCTTACGCCTAAAAAGGTTTTACAAGGGGGTCTCGGCATCAAAAAGTTTGAAGACCTCTGCTCTAGATGGTAAAAGAGGTAATAAAGTGTATTTTGAAATGACAAAGGAATTCTGGTTAACAGACTCCTAAAGTTTGTTTTGTTTTTAAACAAACCAACTGTAGCTGTTATCAGTAGACAGGTAAAGCTAGCTATTTCAGTTGTGACTAAAAGTACTTGGATGATTGCCATTATGTCATCAAGGACTTAAGTGGGGGAGCTGAGAAACAACACACATTGTGTACATCAATTGGGAATGATAGAGCATAGATGACATCAAAATATTTTACTGATAAAAATAAATATTTATGACTACTTTATGCAGACGATGACAAAATGTGTGTTAAGTTCCACGTTATAAAAATGATGCAAATAATACAATTCAGATACTGCATCGTAAAAGCATGCAGATGAAAAGATAGATTGGAGACATATTACATGTTTCATTAATATAGATGTGACTAGTGATTATGAAATACTATTTCTACTCATATATTTGCCTTAGAATAATGTAGGATAAAAATCTCATGTTATGGAGATTATTACTAATGGGTTTGATTCATGTAAAAAGTTACAAAATGTTATTTCATGTTGTAATGTATGCACCAAAAATGCCAAAAGAAAAGTATGTGTTACACCAATATACTTAAATGTGTCTTCATGAAACTCCATCAATATGCATTTTATATATGTATTGTTGGGATAACACATAAACGACAAAGATTAATATGCATTTTCTCATAAATATAATGATGACACTTACAAAAAATGTTATGAGTACCCTATACTTATATGCATTAATTATGGTCAGATCAAAATGTTTATTCATGTACTTTATTCATGTACTGGTCATTGTTGTATATTAGCCAAATTTCATGTAGGCCTCATATTTTACTTCCCCTTTCCATTGAAGCCATGGACTGAATAATCTAAAGTGTATGGGAACTTTTAGAATTGTAGGAAACTGTATTGAAATGATAACTGTTTCTTTAGACATCTCCTCGACTGAGTTGCACATTTGCAACAAATTTTGTTACACTGTGGAACAGCTGCACGAGAACAGAACTTTTTCAACCTTCATGTCATCATCTTCAACGTTTTATTGTTCAATGTGTCTTTAACTTACATGACATGAAGAACTGCGTAATCGATTTACTTACTTTTTCCGGATTTGTATCTTCTTTCCTATCTTCTTTCCTGCTACATCACCCTCATCTTACTTTGGACTGACCAATGGAACTGAGTGGTCTGGCAATTTGGTGATGCCAGGGGGTGTCACATCGGAAACCCTTTTGAGTATAATTGTTTGATTCAGGGAGAAACAGCGGGGTCTGTCTGTGGCTGCCTTTTCAGACGTGGATTATCTAATTTTAGATTCAGATTCTAATTCTGCTGTTTGGATTAGGGCTCGTTGCTACTGACCAGTGTCCTGACACAGACTGAACCTTTCGGATGAAGGGTTTGTGTCATGCTGCTGTGACTCTTGTGGTCACAGCGACAGACTGCTATCTTGACAAACTGGAACTGGCTACTTGAAACTTTACTGAATTTTCCTGAGAGTCTTTACAAGGCTCACCTGGTTTCCCATTCTTATCAACACATTTGTTGTATGAGTCCAATCTGCTTCGACGGAGAAAGATGTTCCTGTTTATCCATAAAATTCTGCCTAAATCTCAGAGGCTTGGTATATTTAATTAAATCCTTTAGTAATTAATTATTAGGGCTGTATGCTATTTTATTTGAAATGCAAATGTTCTTTACCTAAAGAGTGAATAACTAAACTTTAATTATTTAACTGAGTCTGCTGTTCTGACTCATCATTCCTTGAGAGTGATTTATTGGTTTGGGTAATTTATGATTATAGTCACTTTGAGAGCTTTATCCAATTGTAATGAATTTCAGTTGAAGATACAGTTATCCTATTCCTGGTGTCCTTATTGGGTAACTGTCTGTCCTCTGAATATCCAACCCCTTTCAGCACAGAACTAGATACATCGGAGGACCAACTGTATGTGTAAGGTACCCAGAGGTTAACAGTATATTGAAATTTATTGTAACAGCCCAGTAAACGCTATAATAGGAATTTATACTTTTGAAATGCACAATGAGATGACATTTTAAACTTGCACAAATGTGTTATATTTCACGTATAATTGCATTTTATTCATAGAGAAATTTGGCTATTTACCCAGAATTCTATGGTTTTTTGTCAAGTGCGAGAGCCAGGGTTAGAACCCAGTTGTCCAGGTTCCAAAGGTAGTGTTGCCATAAGTTCACATTATGCTTCCATTCTCCATTGTCGATGTATGGCTTGTACTGTCTCAGGGTATGTGCTTCCTTTTAGCAGGAGGGTCTGTCTGATAAGTAGGTCTCTTTTCCTTCTCATTGTGCAAGGCTTTGTGATTCGAAGGCAGCTCAAAAACCTTTTCCGAGATCGGTCCCTAGCGAAGGAACATGACCTGCAGAAGCGCCAATGACATTACTCCCTGGATTGGGAGCGCGACCCTAGACTATAACACCTGGCGAAGGCACTACAAGTCACCGTCCATGCCTGATACTTTCACTGTATTTTTGTTACTTGTATTGATACTTTCACGGTATTTTAGTTACCTGTATTTTTGGTCTTTTGCTCTGATACCCTCTGGTCGGGCCAGCGCTGTATAAAACTTCAAAATAATAATAATTTAAAGTTGACAACATATCATGGTGCTTGCCCTACAGTACTTTGATAGATTCTCTTTAGCTTCTGTTCGTTAATGCCCTTGCAAATAATTGCCTTATTGCGTTTGGGAATACATTTACTCTCATAATATGCATTCGAAGACATCTGGAATAAGCCTCACTTGATGAGACAGGTTATTCGAATTGCAATGAACTGAATGAATGATATTCATCTTATAAATAGCACACTTTGCCCAAAGGCGTCAAGGCTCTACGGATAGAGCCAGAGGATGTAGGGGCACAGAAGGGCTCCTAACAATTCAGTGGTGAAGAGCCAGGTCTTCAGGGCCTTGCGGAAAAGAGAGTGAGATTCTTGTCCAGAGATTGATAGCGGAAGAGTATTCCAGAGTTTAGAGGCAGCAACAGAAAAAGCTCTTCCCCCCACCAGGCTCTCCTGAACCTGGGAACTACCAGCCAGGTTTTACTGGCAGATCGTAAATGTTTGGTAGGAACATACCTTTGAAAAAGCCTTTTGATGCCTTTGGAGCCTAAATTATAAAAAGCTTTGTGAACGAGGCAAAGGACCTTGAATAAAATTCTCCGGCCTAGAGGAAGCCAGTGCAACTTGCGAATAGATGCCGAAGCAGGGTGGAATTTAGGAAGATCCATCACTAGCCTGGCAGCTGCATTCTGTACAAGCTGCAGTTTGTGAATGGATCCCTTATTAGTGTCCAGATAGAGGGCATTACAATAAACCAACCTGGGAAGGACCAGGGTGACAACTACCTGCTTTCGAGAGGAGAAGAAAGAAATGGAAAGATCTTCCTCAAGACCCTAATGATGCCAAAACAAGTGGAAACCGTTCTGTTGATCTGGTGGGCAAAAGAAAGAGAGCTGTCAACTATGATGCCATGATGTTTTGCTGTTGGAGCTGGACAGGGGCATGAACCAAGCCTTTCAGCCCACCGAGCATGGGACCATATAGACTGTTGACTTCAAAGACCAAGACTTCTATTTTGTCACCATTGAGTCTTAGGTAGTTATCTACCATCCAAGAGGCCACAGCCTGCATGCAATTTTTAAAATGTGTTGCAGACGCCTCTATGCTATTGGTGATTGACACAATGATTTGTGTGTCATCCGCATAGGACAGAGCCTCCCGCCCAAAAGATATAATGACCTTGGCCAGAGGGGCAGCATAAATGTTAAACAGGGTTGGGCTCAATGAAGAGCCCAGTGGAACTCCGCAGAACGTATGAGTGGCATCAGAGTAAAATGTATCCAATTTTACTTTTTGTGAACGGTCAGTTAGAAAAGAGGTAGGAAGCTTCAGAGTGGAGCCTGCGACCCCAATTTCTTTGAGACGGCCAACCAATCTCAGGTGAGAGATGGTATCAAAGGTCGCAGTTAAATCTAGGAGAATTAGTAAAGAGGTGTACCCAGCATCAACTTGAGTGCAGATGTTGTTAATTGCAGACGTTTACACAGCCTCAGTACTGTGAACACTGCTAAAACCTTGCTGCGAGCATCAACCAAACAATGTTGATCCAGGTAGTAGCTAAGATGAAGTTAAGATGCTTCTCCAAGGTTTTTGCAAGGACTAGCAAAAGAAAGATAGGCCGATAATTTTTTAATTGAGAGGAATCTATAATAGCATTTTTTAATAGTGGTTTGACCACCACAGTTTTCCAAGTGATGGGGTACTGTCCTGATGAAATGGATACATTAATTATGGAAGTAAGGTGAGGGACAACCATCTCCCTAGCTAATTTCATGATCTTCAGGGGGCAGGACTCCAGAGGGGATCTGGAGGTAATTCCCCCCTAGAAGGCAGTATGTGTGCTCCTGAGATGGGGGGAGACAGATAAATTAGCCACACCTTCGTGGATTGTAGGGGGATTAAGGAGAGCGTGGCTAGTGGTAGGGACTATATTGGACAACTCAGAATTGAGATTGTCCAAGGAGGAGTATATTTCCGAGATCTTAGAATGAAAGAATATGGCAATTCTGTCGCAAAGATCCTGAGAGCTATCTGAATAGGCAGAAACCAGACGCGAAGAGAGAGACTTGATTACACTGAAAAGTCCCTAGAGGATCTGAGAGATTCTCCCATTGGAGAATAGAAAGATGATTTTTCCTCTTTGATAGCGGTTTTATATTCCACTAATTTCTGTTTGTGAAGGTCTCTTTCAGTTGGGTCGTGATGTCAATGCCAGATCCTCTCTTGATGATGACTAAGTTTCCTCAGCCTCTCAGAGAACCAAAAGGCAGTAGGATTTTTTCTGCCTACATAGTGCCTACATAGTGCTCCTTGAGGAGCGAAAACTAGAAGCATGTTCAAGTATGGTAATACATAAATTAAGTTTAATTTAACTAACTGCCCTCAAAGGCACCTTTACACACATTTACGTCGTCATAACATTTTGGCTAATACCAGAACTTACATTGGAGAATACATCCCCCTAGAATATGACACTTTTAACTTATTAATTTTGAAACCATTCCTCATATTGTACTACCAATTGTGGAGATACAGGAACCCAGGGAAAACATTGAATGAAAACATATAGCATCAAAGATTAGAACTGAATCAAAGCATTTTTGAAAATATGGAAAATGTGCAAATTTCATGTGAAAATTATTTCTTATAATTACTGTTTTTTATAATGCAAATAGTCGGAATCGATTTTAAAGGCCTTCTGTTGGAAGTGTTGGTGTGGGCGTGCAGATTCTATGAGCAATTGTTAGAGGGATGTTTCATTTGGTGTTGATCATCTCCAGTGTATGGTTGCTGAGCGAGAAGATGGAATATTTGTCTTACCTTAAGAAGTGGGTTATTGTTTATGTACTTTTAATAATCATCACAAGAAAAAGGGAAGAGGGTCAATCCTACTCCACTACCCCAAATCCCCTAGTACAAAATGCGAACACCATAAGTGGTAGAGAGGAAAGTGATGAAGCCAAAATGATAGACAGACATAGGCATAAATGATGTATTTTGAAAACTGCCCTCACTCACGCACAAATGTGTGTGACATGCTTCATCATCGGGTCTGCTTACAATACACCCTGGTGTAGCGACACACAGGATGGAGCATAGGGAGGGGGAAGACAAAACAACATACAACACAAACAAAAAGTGTGTCAGGGTATCAATCTCCTGGTGACTGGGTGCTGTGATAGAAAGAGTGCAGTATAGGAAGTGCTTAAAACTGACTCTTGGGTGCCCTAATCAACCTTTTTATTCATGAGCCCCAAGGCCAGGATAAAAAATAATATAGGATGGGTGTGCTTGTAGAGACTATTAGGTTCCCCTAAACACCCCTCCTGAAACTGCTCGAGTCAACATGTTTCGAACATTCAATTATGCGCCAAACTTGGTCGCTTCGGTCTTCTTCAGGACTTCTATCAGTCCCAGTCTTTTCCCCACCTTACCTTATTTCAGTGAATCATAAGGTGGCAACAGGACCCCAATGGATCTATCACATGTGGAGGTGATTTACACCAACATGGAAAACAAGTACTAAAATATCAAAACAAAAAGTCGCACATAAATTTGTCCTATAGTCACACGTCTTTCCTTACATCATCTATCCATGGTAGTATAGTTTAATCTGTCCCTATTAAAATGCGTTTCGGCCTCCCCAATGGTCACTTATAGTAGGACTCTGGAGTAGTCCCCCGATCTCGCATGTACTGCCAGAAATTTCAAATAGACCCACGTTCTACATTGTGGCTGTGAAGTTATAAATAAAACACAAGTCAAAGAAACATCCGTATCATTCCTAGACGTGTTATTAATCTCTGTCCCATCCTAGTTACACAGCATATACAGCAAATATAGCACTCACCGAGTTTATCACAGTGGCATACTCGAACTGGCGAGGTGCAAAGTAGGCCCCTTAGAACACAACGTGTGTTCAAAACAGAAGATATTACCAATCTTATATAATTTATATTCGCACAGAAGAAAGAAAAGAGAAAATTCTCTCATATAGACCTCTTTCTCTCCAAAACCTTTTCAGTGCTCAATCATATCACGCAAACTCCTACCATTCTGTAGGGAAGCCCACGCCACTACGTGTCTGCCTTTCCCCTCGTCATGCAGTGCGAGGAAAACACTGCTGCGGTGCCATTAAAAACCTTTCCCTTCTGTATCCTCCCTCCCCGTAAGGGGGTTGCGGGGCGGAGGCGTCACGTGGCACAGCGTCAGAGCATGTTCGCGCGTCGTTACCTAGGCAACGTTTGCCCGTTTTTTGTTTACATTCATTAGGCACTCCCCTTTCTCTGCATTTTACTTGTTTCCCGTGCGTAGCCAATGTAGTTTTACAAAAAGTTCTTACTTTTCAATTCATCACGAGTGGCGATATCAATCGATGTTCTATCAGTCTTCCATGGCCATCCATACTCAGCAGGAAGTGTCAATCCTGCGGGAACAACCACACGACTAGTCAATGCCCTCCGCTTCCAAGACATAGGGATGTTGTCAGTATACACGATCCAGGACAAAATACTACTTGTGTAGGAGGACAACCCATCCGATTGGGGGGGGGGGAGATCTATTTATGCTAGATGGATGGAAAACAATGCAGGTTAAGCATGGCGGTAGCCACATGCGTTTTGTATATGACTGCTAGATAGATAGAAAACAATGCAGATAAAGCATGGGGATAGCCACATGCGTCCCCGCCTTTCTAGTCTGTGGTCCCTGTTGTGCAATCTGTATATATTAAAGCCTGCATGCCCAATAGTTTATCGAATCAGGGCATGCCATGGAATGTCATCATTCAATCCCCATAGGTGGCTTTTCAGGTGATACACGCACTTTTGTTCCCTCAGAAGGAGGGTTCTGGTTCTTTCACTAGCATCAGATCCCAACCATAGTTTTTCAATGACTGTCCAGTGCAGGTCCGCAACAGTATGATTTACCTCCAAGTAATGAGCGGTTAGTTTGGTATTAGACCTGCCACAGCTAATTGTGCTGCGATGTTCCATAATGCGGGTTTTTACTTTTCGACTCGTCATCCCCACATAGTATTTCTGACAGGGATAATTAATCAAGTATATAACTCCCTCAGAGTTCCAATTGGTATGGGATCTCTGTTCCCAAGGATATGCGAGGCCAATATCAATGAACTTTGTGTTGTTAGTTAAGTGACAGGCACTGCAGGATCCACACCGTGTGTGGCCCGTCACCGGGGGCAAACCTGTCACTGAACTTGTTACCCCTATTGCATCATCCTTGGTCTTGTGTGGACCAATAAGTCCTTCAGATTTTGACTCCTTTTAAAAGAAAAAAGTGGTTTCTCCACACTCAGACCATTAGAGTTCAAGAGTCTTCAATTTTTCAGTACCAGGCGTTTAATCTGCTGGGAGGCAGTATTAAACAAGGAGACAAAGATCTGTTTCTCAGTTGGTGGTCTTGTCGTTTTGGTCAGGAGTTCTCGATTGATGTTTGAAGCCCTCTTCCTTGCCTTCTTAAACACTTTACCAGGGTACCCCTATCCAATAATTTGTTTGATAACAGGTCAGCTTCCTCCATGAAATCACCTCTCTCAGAACAGTTCCGGCGAATCCTGAAGAATTGTCCCACAGGTAAATTCTCCGCAAGGATTTGGGATGAAAGCTATTGTAGGCAAGTAAGGGATATTTGTCCCTTGGTTTATGAAACTCTTTTGTCTGCAGGGCACCCCCCTGGGTTCTATCACCAAATCTAAGAAAGGTAACCTGGTCTTGGTAATGGTGGGGGTGAAGTACAGCAGAGGGTTCTTTTGATTCAGCCGCTCGAGAAATGTACTTTTAATATGCATGGATGTTTCTGATTTGCCAATGCAACCTTATCTATGATTGTACTATGCTGAATGTGTAGAATGTGTTTTTAGAACTTGTGATTTCTGTATAAAAATTCTTGGACACTAGCTGTTCAAGTTTAGTCTGGGCTTTGACTTTGGTTCGGTGTGGAGTTCTGTTGGATTTTACAGCTGTTACTGGAGACTTTATTTTTCTATGTCCATTTTCCCTTTGACTCTCTATGGGATGTGTCCATACTTCTTATGAGTTTGACACTTAGAATATTTATTTGATTTGCTGTTACCTGGGGATGAATGCGGTTTATCATTTTGCATTTATTTTATAATTCTGTATTTTGAACCTTTTAAACACTTCATGCATATTTTCCCTGTACTTCATTTAACTTTACAGTTTTAAAAATCCCCCTTTTTCCTTATTTTTGACCTAGAACTCAGTTCTTAACTCTTCTAATATTTATTCCAGTTTAACTCTGGTAAAATGTGTTAATCTAATGAGGAGTGTAGTCTGTAACTCCTAGATCAACTGGAGATGCCACAGCCGAATGACTTCGGTAAAATTTGGTGGTCATCAAATATTGCCATTCAGATGATTATTGGGGCTCGGATACCACAACTGTGAAGGATGCTTTTACAGGATACATGTGGGGAGATGATTTCAGGTTCTGGGCAATGATGTCCTGGTTTAAATAGCCTCAGTAAAGCAAGCAATGAGCAAGTAAGTAATTCATGAGATTATCCCTTGTACACAAATGATACATGCAGCAACTACCAATTTTCTTTTAGCTTTTGTGTTGATGGATCCACATGGTTAGAAGTGCTGATTACACATAATATGTTTGATAAGTATGCTGTGTGTATATTGCGTTCCAAATGCAGTCAAATAATACCAGTTAAAAAATATAAATAGTAGAGACGGACATATTTTTAAATGATTTTACACTTCAGCGTTTTAAAAATATATTTTTGTTTTTGTGTAGGGTTTACAATTTTGTAATCCAGATTTTGTTAACCATAATACAAATTATATATTTGTACTTGAGTCACCAGTGACCTGAAATGGCCATCAGTTTGAGCTGGTCAGGGGTGTGTGTCTAATAATTCATCATACTCCGCTATCCTGCTGCACATATTACAGTACATGGAGTTTGACATAGTACTTTGAGGTTTCTGCGGGCGATATTGGTGAGCGGCTGATGTTGGTTGCCTACAGTGTGTCGTGCCTGTATATTTATTGGTAGTTCTACTGTTGAATGGGTAAGATTGGACCAGATTAATATTTGATGGACAGATGCTAGGACACAGGGCCGGACTGGGAACCAAAACCGGTCGTGGCAAAGTGCTCGGTCAGCCCCCTCGCCCCCCCCGGGAGGGTTGGGGGTGCGACCCGCTCTTTGCCACGGCCGGGGATTTGGCCGATTTTGTTACAGGGCCGTTTTTGCAAAGTTGCTGCAAAAACGGCCCCCAGGAGCCCAAAACCGGTCCCCACCTTTGCGGCGCACCGGGGGATTGCCCGGTGCCCGCAACTGCCAGTCTGGTCCTGCTAGGACATGTATTGTTTTCACCATTGCTGGACAACCAAGATATATCTCGACTCCATAGAGATCCTACCTACACCAATGGATATTCAGACTCAGATAAGTGTGTGCCTTGGCCAGAAGCTAGGAGCATATGTATTAAGACAGGGAGGAAGTTTTCAATAGTGCACCAGGTGCAATAGCACAAATGCCCTGAGGTTTAAAAGACCCTCCACACCCTAATTATGTCTGCACTTTACTACATAACTGGGGGTTGGTGGAGCATTTGTTGCTTAATTCTAGGGACCACGACACCCTTGCGATGCAACTGACTCACTCTTTTCTGGTGTAATAAATGTACTTCTGTTGTGAACTAACTGTGCATTAGGTGGCAGTTGTGTTGGGGTGATGGCATGGGTGCTAAAATGAGTAGTGCGCCATTCTAGATTCTAAACAGAGAAATGTCATCCATTGCTTCCACTGCTGGTATTGCCAGATGTCTCTGTGTACCTTGTTTCACGTGAAACACATCACCATTGTAAGATATCTTACTTTTAAAACCCACTGAAGGGTAGCCCCATGCTTGAGTGGGGCGGTTGTTCCTGCTGTGAGACAGTGAAAGTGGGGATGCCATATTGGCCTAATACGTTTGATTTTGAGGATGAAGGCAGTGCAGACAAGGTGTGAGGCGCAGAGAAGGTTTTGGCCCGGGGAGGTAGATTCTCCACACTTTTCCATGTGGCAATGTGTCAAGGAGTGCCTTCATTGCATAGGGGAAGGGAGGTTAGTCCTTCTTCTGCCATTGCTGCCCTGTGCAACATATCTCTGGAAAAGCAGTGATGCCATTTGGTATTCTCTAAGCCTCTGTCCTAAACCCCATTCGTTTCAACTTGTATCTTGCGCAGCAGAGATAGTTGTTCGAGGGAGTCCGAAATAGGCATTCACCCATAGGTGGTAATTCAAATACCCCAAAACGCCAAACGTCAAAGATATCCCCACAATAATCTTCTGCTTTTTGAAATCCCAGCACCCTTCCACTCAGATTCTAAAACTCCCAAGCAGTATATCATTTTACCAGTCCCGCAATACACATTTGAACTCTGTATTAGAATACCGACGAGCACAACCTCATTCAGAAAACTGTTAAAAACAGTATCTTATATTTCTTCCTGACTATGGCCTAAACCTCTCAAATCTGTATATTTGCAGTTATTCAGCTCACACCTCCAATTTGACACTGACCTGGCAGTGACCAATTTGTAAAAAATAACAACAGCAATATTGGGGCTGGTCTATTTTTAGAGCCAGCTGCTGGTGCTGCCCAATGCTGGGCTGCTAAACACCGATGCTGCCTCGCCTTGATTGCACGGTACCTCATGTCCATTTCTTCACCCACCCTACACTTCCTGTTTCTATTTCACTCTTGCAGGTTCTTTATTTTTCTCCTGGCCGAGAATTATGTACTCTTTAGTCGCATTATGAGTTCTTTCAACTTTACTCCCATTTGACTGTCAGATTAATGTTTCTTAGAGAAAAAAAACACAAAGCCGCTAACACCCAAATTAGGAACGTTAGTAGTCATACCTGGCACTGTTCAGTGACTGTGCAAACATACGCAAATGACTCTTTCTATGTATTAGGTATTAACTTGACATTCTAACGTGTTTTCAAAGGGAGAAGTTTTCCTGCGTCATCAATGGTTGCATTTTTATTGGACATGTATTAATCCCCGGGTGTGGGAAACTCACCGGTGCGCGCCCGCTAAGCACACGGAGCTCCTCAGCTCACATACCTCAGAACCAGTTAGTCCGGAAACCGACGGCAGGGGTTGAAAACGCTGTGCTGAGCAGGACACAGGCAGCCTGGCTTTAGCTGGATTTGGCTTCGCAGTCGGGGACGTTAGTAGTCCTTTTCAAACTCCGACATGCCGATAGGTTGGCCTGAGGATGCACCCAGCCTAGAAAGTTCCAGCTGTTCTGGCCGCAGGTGTGTGTCCCATGGCAGTGAACAGCGTCACGCGTTGCCGATCTTTGTGACATAAGCTATTTAGTTCCAACCCATACAGAATCCAATAGCTGCTCGTGCAGCGCCCACCCACCACAGTTGCATCCATCCATTTGTGGGTGGCGAGCCTGTGCAATTCTGTATGGCTTTGTAAATTAGTGTTGCACTTTCTGAATGGTAAAACTGAAAATACACCATGAAGCACTAATACTATTTCTTTTTACAAAAGGTTATGGTGTTTTTTTTAAATTTAAGTTTTATTTATTTTATAGTCTAAAAAATGAATTAGATGTATAGACCTGCATGTCGGACACAAGCACCCACAGCAGTATGAAACGCTAACGTTAGTTCGACCAGCAGATAATAGTGTGTGTGTGTAGCTAAAAAGTATGCTATCAGGGGCCGGTGTGTGGAACCTGCCATCCTGATAGACAGCAGCCATATAAAGGGCAAAAGAGATTACGTGCAAATAGGTAGTTAGGAAGGCATTATTTGCTATATAAATGTGGCATCGCCAAACAACTTCCTACCCAGTTCGAGCTGAAATATGGCACAGTAAATGGCATTAGTCCAGAGATAGATGGCAGAATTAGGGTGTCTGGTAAAGAAATTAAAGGGACCTCGCATGGTTCCAGGCTTTTGATGATGTGTAACCCTATGAACACCTGCACAACTATGAGTAACACAGGTGAAAGGTATCTGTTGCAGTCAGAGATGTAGCGGAAGCACGCCCTGCCTTTACCTGCATTACAGGAAGCTAGCTGGATGAAAGCATGTCTCCTGGAGCAGAATCCGTAGCAGGAGCACGATCACTTATCACAGAAAAATATGGAAACAGATTTTCAAAAATATTTGCGTGGATAAGTTATACTTGAAAAGGCAAAAAGGTTTTTTAAAAACTGCAAAATCTCTATTATGAAAAATTGATTTTGCACCTGTAAGAGGATTTTACTCGCACAAATATACGTCCTGTGAGTTTGTGAACACCCAAAAGCGCACAGATTTGTGGGTGTTCTTTGTCGCCTAATTTGTCAATCCGAGAAAAGTTTGGACAAGTACTCCTGTCATAAGCAGGTTGGGAAAAGGAACGGATTGGTTCGTTCCAAAATGGTTAGGGGTGTTAACTTTTCCCTGCAGAGAAGAAAGTTAAGGGCACTTGGACTTGCTAATGTTCTCACCAGAAAATGAAAAGGTGTACATTTTCACATGAGAAAATGAAAAACCCAACAATTTCCACAGAATACTACCGGAAATTGTATTTATTTATATAGCGCTTACTACCACTGACGAGACTTTGAGATCACTGACAGTAGGGGATTTTTGTAGCATAACCTGGAAAACGTCTGGAATTCCCAATTAGTTGAAAACTAGTGGTTGCAAAGTTCAGACTTTTTTTTTTTAGAAACAGGCCTCCAGAGCTTATTTATGAGAGGCAAGTCGCTGCCTTGCATTACTCTGCGTCAAGGAGGCATTCCATGGGCGTTGTAGTGGGGTTTTCCATGCAGCACCCGTGGATTTTGATGCTGTCCAAGAATTACGTAATCACGTAAACCTAGGGCATCCCCAAAATCTAATGCCTCCCCAGAGTAGGCGTAATGAGGAGAAATATTTGTATTTCTCCTCATTTTTTCCTCTTTCAATGTGTGCTGCATTCTGCTGGCTTACCTCCTGTTAAGCAGCAGGGATACAACACACTGCTAGAAACCCCTTTCCTGAAATTCCAGCTGACCAGTTCTGACTGGACCTTCTGTGGACCCTGCTGGTGGCTTCTGCTGGAGTGACTCTTGGCCCCCAAATCATGTTCCTGAGGTCTTGGGACACTTAGCTCCAAAGACCTCTGGATGACCCGGTCAAACCTGCCAATATGACGATGGTGCATTGCAATGGGCCAAAGTTTCAGATTGTTTCCGCTTAGAGCATTTCCACAGCAGCAAATCCGCCAGAAGATAAACCTTCTGACTGGGACAAACCTGGTTTCTGTATCCCAGCGGGCTTCATTGCACTGGCCTTACGTCACACAACAATGTCCCGGTCAAGCGCAACAAAAGACCATAGTTGGCACTTGTTAGACCTGACATCATTGGCCTGAGTCTCTCCTCCATTTTTTCTGTTTGCCTCCTCTGTTTACGATGTTTTTGCTGGTATATCGCTTTGGGCACTGTGCCACTGCTGATCAGTGCAGCGGTGCAAGTGCTCCCTATGTTAAATTACTGTATTGATTGAATTCCATGTTTGGCTTATTTGGTTTACTGTCAGTCCCTAGTCTAGTGCACGAGGAGTGCCAGTGCTTGTAAATACAAATGCTGCCAGTGGGCTTGCAGCACGTGTTGTGCCACCCACACGAGCGGCCTAGTAAAAGTATGTCTAAAGGTCTGCCATTGCTAGACCTACGTGTAGTCTGGTACTGTCACGCGGACTGCGCAAGTACACTTACTTGGCAGTCCCCTAACCTTCCCTTCACTTCATGTTAGTCACCCCTATGGTAGGCCCGAGGGCAGGGTGCATTGTAAGCGTAAGGTAGGACAGGCCTGACGAAGTTGGCATGTCCTAATAGTGAATTACAGCCATATTTGTTCTTCACTATTGTAAGGTTGCCTGCTCTCCATTAGTTAGAATGGGCTGCCGGGGTTATTAATGGTATGATCCTAGCTGGCTCGGGGGGGGCATGGTGCAATGTCGAGTTTGGTATCCCTGAGCTCGGAGTTTGATAATGCATCCGTTTGGGTGGATGGTTTTTGAACTCTGGGTTTGAAAATAGCACTTTTAGAAAGTGACTATTTTCTTGTCTAACTATGTCTGGTTTCTGATGGTTTGGTGTGTGTGTGACAGGGGCTGGGTGGCTCCAGAGTTCTGAATGAGCTGTGTGGGGTGAGTGGTACATCTGCATTGAGAGTAGGGGAAGAGTAGCTCTTGATAGCCGTCCCTGCCCGATACAATGCTGGCTCCACCTCCTGCCAAGCGACGGATAGCTCTGCTCCTGCCAGTGACAATACTGGCTTCAGCCCCTGCTGGGTGTCTGAGGACCCAGCCCTGCACCGTGAATAGGCCAGGTGCCTCTGCCTGGCTACACCCACAACAGACCCGGAATGAGGCGGAGTTCCCCTGCATGGACAAAGGGATCAACACCAAAAAGGGGTATAAAAGAAGGACCTCTGAACCAAGACTTTAGATCAATTCTGACAAGGAACCCTGAACCAAGGACAAGAAGCCTGCAGATCCAAGGACTTGCCTACCCCTTCTGCCAGAGTGCTGTTTGCTGGGGGGAATCCTGCACTCACTTCTTTATTTTTGCCAAGGAACCAGGAGAGAGGAACTAAGTGTGTACTCTCGAACTTTGCAAAGGAAATCTCAAAGGGCTGGAAGAGTGCCAGCCTCCTGTTGAAGTCACAGGGCTAAAGGACTTCACCATTTGCTAAAAAGTGCTTGTTGCTGGAACCTGAAAGTCCAGTACCTCTGAAGAAATCCAGCAATCTCGACGCCGACGGACGCCGCCGATCGACGCTAGTAGCGAAGCCGCTGCTGACGCCTCGACCCGTGCCATCTCGACGCCGTGAGCGCTGCTCACTCTTGCAACATCATCATCGACGACGACGATGACGCCGTATCCTGCTTCACCTGGTGAGCGCTGCTCCTGCCTGACATCTGTCGACGCCGCTGCAGATCGCCCCAACTCCGAGGCCTGATCGACGCCGAAGACGCGACGCCGGACATCTCGACGCCGCTGATCATCGTGTGCTTCGCTTTTCCAAGGTACTGTTTTGTTGGGGGTCCGTGTGACTCTGGGATCAACGTAGCGCTCTTCGCGGTCGACGCCGAACCTTTGGATTAACTTTGCCTCGATGTCGTGTGACTCCCGTGTGGGTTACATTGTTGCCAAGAACTGTGATCTAAAGAAGAAGAGTTCCTTTTGTTACTAAAGACTTTGTGCTAAGAAGAAACTACGCTTGAACTATTATTTTTCCTTCCAAGAGTATTTATTAAGATTGTGGTATATTTTTGTCATTATTTGGTCTTGTGCTAAGCCTTATATAAACATTCGTATTTTTATAATACTACTGTGTAGTGTCCATTTGTAGTGTCTTCACTTTATTACTGTATGTGGTCATAAATGCTTAACACACTGCCTCTGAGATAAGCCTATCTGCTTTGCCAAGCTACCGAGGGGGTGAGCAGGAGTTATCTAAGTGTGTGATCCCCTTGCCCTGACTAGAGGAGGTGAGTCCCTATTTGTCAGAAGTGTATACCTCTGCCAACTAGAGACAGCCGAGTCTAACAGCACTTAATGCTTTTAGGAGCTATTTTTATTAAAAACTTTAAAAAATCATTTTTCTGTATCCCCTTATTGGATTTTTGTCATTTTGGTATCATTTTGTTAATTACATTAATTTCTAATTTTATATATTTGAAGTGGGATTTTTATTGTGTGTGTTTTTTACTTTTTAACTTTTTTGGGTCCAAATTTTCGTAAATTAAGCCTGTCTGTTTTGTACTATAGCTACGAGGAAATGAGCTTAGATTTAAATTATTGAAAACTTTACCATGCATCCCAAGAATAGTAGAAAATCAAAAGGGAGAGAGAGGACTAGGTAAGCCAGTCCGGATCCCCAAGTTAATATGTACTTATCAATAAAGGACTAGCTTCGTTGTGTTTATGGGAAGACTCAGTACGTATGATGGCAAACCATTTGGTTTGGTTGTTAAGCCCTCACCCACCAACCTAGTTGGTGGCATGCTTCATCATCGGGCCCACCACAGTGACACCGAATGTGTCCCGGGTGTGCTTCGACTCCAGATTACTGAGGAGCTGGTATACTTCTCTGAGTGTGCTGTGAGGGGGTGTATAAGAAAGTGATTTAAAAGCTATGCAGTAGGTCCCAGTTCCCGAGGGTATATAGAAAACTTTAATATCTGGGCCCACGCTAGCGAATAAAAAGGCAGACGGACGCAGTGGAGCGAATTATGAGCTCCCACGTCCTATGTGGTCGACCTGTTTCAGCCAGGCCTTTTATATTTACAAATGGCTTTCCTCAGGACCAATGAGTGTGTGGGAGAAAAAACTATAAATTATATTAAGTGATACGTGTTTAAAAAGTGTAGCACACGCTAAGGTGCTATACGTGTGTGGAGGGGGATTCCCTCCGCTTTACTGTACACAAAACAAAAAGGACGAAGACAGACGTACAAGGTAGAGTCAATAAGTATGATATACTTATAACACAACATGTTGCCGGCAAGTTAAGGTGTGTGAACGACCTCTACCGGCGGGTTGGAACGTGGCCATGAAAGTTACATGGCGGTTGTGACTACAAAGCGGTTAAAAACGGGGTGTAAGTGGTGGACTAAACAGCTAAAGATAGACAAAGGGTGAGAGACAGGTAAGAACATTTCTTTTTCCTCACACTCGCTATTAGCTGTTAAAGCCTCATGGATCACCTGGCAGGGGGAGAGAGGACCCTAGGTATTGTAGAAGGCATAGGTTAGTGCCAATCCTGTTGGGAGAAAAAGCTGCTTACCTAGGCAGTCGTGCTGAGGTAGTCTCTATACTCACGAAATTGTCGGTCTGCGAGCTCCGTAAACCTGTAGTCCTGCTGCGGTGTCGCGAGTGACTGGCTGGAAAATCACAGTCGGGTATTTATAGTCCTTTGGGAGGGCGGCACCTGCAGAGGGGTGGAGCAATGGGCACGGCTATATGGAAAGCGCCTATTCGTTTACTAAGCAGCGCATTTGCGCATGATCAGAGTCATTGCAGCGTCACAGTATGTGCAGTATGTTCATGAATAGAGCATGCGTATTGGTGCTGGTATGCGGTTAGTGAATCATGTATTCCCAGGTGTTGGTTGAGAGGCGGAGGACATAGCACTGATATATACTGATAAAACATACAGACTGGGACCAAACCACGAGTCCAAACGGAAACAGGGATTCAAGTATTCAGTGAATTCCATGGTATGGAATCGTTGAGTCCGGTTAGATGAGTGGAAAGGCGGTAAATCCACCGTTGTTCTCTTGTATGGAGAGTTTTTTCATCACAGTTTTCAAATTGTTCGATTACAGTCCATGTGAAATCGTTAGGAGTGTGATTGTGGGACAGAAAGTGTTCTGTCAGTTTACTTATATTCTTGCCACATCTCATGGTGCTCCTATGCTCAGTCATTCTAGTTCTTACTTTCCTGGTGGTCATGCCGATGTATCTCAGGCCACAACGGCATATGATCAAGTATACCAAGTTGGATGAGTTACAATTTGTGAACTGACGTTGTGTCCAAATTTTGCCATTTTCCAAATTTAATGTCTTTGAGGGAGCGGTGAGATGGCAGACGCTGCAATTGTTGCAGGGTTGGTGTCCAGTGAGTTTCGGTAGACCCCATGCATTGAGGATAGTATTGTCTGTGGGTCGTGGGTTTGTTCTTGGTCTTGTGGACACTAGCTGGTCTCTCAAGTTTTTTGCTCTCTTATAGGCAAAACGAGGAAGGTCCCACTTCCTTGCTCCTGAATTGATTATTTTCCAGTTTTTCTTTATAATGTTGGACACCTGATTTGAGGCAGTGTTATAAGTGGTCACGCAAGTCATGATGGGTGACTCAGATGGTTTGATTACGGTGTCAAGGAGTGCCTCCCTGTTTCTGTCCCACAATCACACTCCTAACGATTTCACATGGACTGTAATCGAACAATTTGAAAACTGTGATGAAAAAACTCTCCATACAAGAGAACAACAGTGGATTTACCGCCTTTCCACTCATCTAACCGGACTCAACGATTCCATACCATGGAATTCACTGAATACTTGAATCCCTGTTTCCGTTTGGACTCGTGGTTTGGTCCCAGTCTGTATGTTTTATCAGTATATATCAGTGCTATGTCCTCCGCCTCTCAACCAACACCTGGGAATACATGATGCACTAACCGCATACCAGCACCAATACGCATGCTCTATTCATGAACATACTGCGCATACTGTGACGCTGCAATGACTCTGATCATGCGCAAATGCGCTGCTTAGTAAACGAATAGGCACTTTCCATATAGCCGCGCCCATTGCTCCACCCCTCTGCAGGTGCCGCCCTCCCGAAGGACTATAAATACCCGACTGTGATTTTCCAGCCAGCCACTCGGGACACCGCAGCAGGACTACAGGTTTACGGAGCTCGCAGACCGACAATTTCGTGAGTATAGAGACTACCTCAGCACGACTGCCTAGGTAAGCAGCTTTTTCTCCCAACAGGATTGGCACTAACCTATGCCTTCTACAATACCTAGGGTCCTCTCTCCCCCTGCCAGGTGATCCATGAGGCTTTAACAGCTAATAGCGAGGGTGAGGAAAAAGAAATATTCTTACCTGTCTCTCACACTTTGTCTATCTTTCGCTGTTTAGTCCACCACTTACACCCCGTTTTTAACCGCTTTGTAGTCACAACCGCCATGTAACTTTCATGGCCACGTTCCAACCCGCCGGTAGAGGTCGTTCACACACCTTAACTTGCCGGCAACATGTTGTGTTATAAGTATATCATACTTATTGACTCTACCTTGTACGTCTGTCTTCGTCCTTTTTGTTTTGTGTACAGTAAAGCGGAGGGAATCCCCCTCCACACACGTATAGCACCTTAGCGTGTGCGACACTTTTTAAACACGTATCACTTAATATAATTTATAGTTTTTTCACCCACACACTCATTGGTCCTGAGGAAAGCCAGTTGTAAATATAAAAGGCCTGGCTGAAACATGTCGACCACATAGGACGTGGGAGCTCATAATTCGCTCCACTGCGTCCGTCTGCCTTTTTATTCGCTAGCGTGGGCCCAGATATTAAAGTTTTCTATATACCCTCGGGAGCTGGGACCTACTGCATAGATTTTAAATCACTTTCTTATACACCCCCTCACAGCACACTCAGAGAAGTATACCAGCTCCTCAGTAATCTGGAGTCGAAGCACACCCGGGACACATTCGGTGTCACTGTGGTGGGCCCGATGATGAAGCATGCCACCAACTAGGTTGGTGGGTGAGGGCTTAACAACCAAACCAAATGGTTTGCCATCATACGTACTGAGTCTTCCCATAAACACAACAAAGCTAGTCCTTTATTGATAAGTACATCCCAAGAATAGTGCCATTATTACTTGTGGTGGACTACCACCTACGCCATCTAATAATTTACTTACTCACAGTTATTATGCAGTAGATGGTTCAGGCATAATATACAAGTATCACAGATCAAAATCAGCCTAAGGCCACTGTCTCACAGAGTGTGCATGGAGATAATTCAAGCGGATACTTACTAGGACCAAAAAGGAAGTCTAGATGGGTCCAAGCAACATGAATAGAGCAGTAGTAGGTAGAACTATCCTTACATCCCATACAACTGTAGGCCCTACCTACCATAGTACCCACAATAACAGTGACAGTGATTCCCACATCATCATGATTTCTGGTAATATAGGAGGTATTGACATAAGCAAAAGAAACAGAGCTTTAGAGGTTAAGAAATGGTGATTGGGGGAAACAAATGTGGTATCCAAGCACAGCACTTCAACATGAATATGTTGTATAATCTAACGTAAATCTTCTCAACTATAATACCTCTTATGTCACACATTACTCTTATGCCTGTCCCAGATACACCTATCTCCAGAGGAGATCATAAAAAGAATGGGCTGATTTTGACTTTAGCAGATGTACTCCGTCCTTAAGGGTATTTGCTGACATTACCTCCACCACCCAGGTGGATTACCGTCTGCCAAATTTAGAGATGATAAGCTGCCCAGTAGTCATAGCTGTATTTTGAAACGAACCGTTGTCACATTGGTTCCCTTTGAAGTACAAAAGATTTGGTGGACCTCCACCATCGGTTTTGACAGCCTCTCACTAAATATCTAACATTTTTGTTTTTCAAAAACAAAACTCCCAAAATAACTCATTCCCCCCACATCCTGAGAGTTTTCCTCTATGGTGTGGGGATCATTATTTTATTTTCTGTCCTTCACCGCCAGGCTTTTCACTGCCGAGAGGTACACACAAAAAGGGCATCACATCCTCCAACCTAAATAAGGCAGGCAGTGTAATGCCCTTCCTCTAGTGACCCCTACTCAATCAGAGGAAGCTTTCCACTGACAACCAACAGGGGCAATTTTGATGCAAAGCATAAATCAGGTGGGTGGGCCAAGAGTTTGCATTTGCAATGGAGTACCCTGGCTGCCAAACAATAAATCATGCCTAGATTGTGATGCAGTCGATGCTTAGATTAAAGTTGTACAAAAGGGAGTGGTGATGGACGAAGCATCTGAACCAATCAAACACTCACACCCAGTCAACAGATCTGGGTTTAATCCATCACCGTTCTTTAGCCCACTCTGCCACCCCAGTTCAGACATGGCCATATGCAAATCAGTCTGACCCTGTGCCTCATGGGAACAGTCCAGCCCGAACTGCCAAGCCATGCCTTCCCTGGACCGGAAACAAGCTTCCGAGGACCGGTTTCTGGCATTTCAGCCGTCTTCAGCCCAGCTTGCTTGAATCCAGTGGCAAAGTGAGCAAGGGACTCACGTCTGAGCATACCCTGCCAACTTATGGCGAACAATGTGGTACAAAAGGGGGTGGTGATGGACGGAGCATCTGAACCAATCAAACACTCACACCCAGTCAACAGATCTGGGTTTAATCCATCACCGTTCTTTAGCCCACTCTGCCACCCCAGTTCAGACATTGCCATATGCAAATCAGTCTGACCCTGTGCCTCATGGGCACAGTCCAGCCCGAACTGCCAAGCCATGCCTTCCCTGGACCGGAAACAAGCTTCAGAGGACCGGTTTCTGGCATTTCAGCCGTCTTCAGCCCGGCTTGCTTGAATCCAGTGGCAAAGTGAGCAAGGGACTCACGTCTGAGCATACCCTGCCAACTTATGGCGAACAAAGTGGTACAAAAGGGTTTGGTGATGGACGGAGCATCTGAACCAATCAAACTCTCACACCCAGTCAACAGATCTGGGTTTAATCCATCACCGTTCTTTAGCCCACTCTGCCACCCCAGTTCAGACATGGCCATATACAAATCAGTCTGACCCTGTGCCTCATGGGAACAGTCCAGCCCGAACTGCCAAGCCATGCTTCCCTGGACCGGAAACAAGCTTCCGAGGACCGGTTTCTGGCATTTCAGCCGTCTTCAGCCCGGCTTGCTTGAATCCAGTGGCAAAGTGAGCAAGGGACTCATGTCTGAGCATACCCTGCCAACTTATGGCGAACAAAGTGGTACAAAAGGGTTTGGTGATGGACGGAGCATCTGAACCAATCAAACACTCACACCCAGTCAACAGACCTGGGTTTAATCCATCACCGTTCTTTAGCCCACTCTGCCACCCCAGTTCAGACATGGCCATATGCAAATCAGTCTGACCCTGTGCCTCATGGGAAAAGTCCAGCCCGAACTGCCAAGCCATGCCTTCCCTGGACCGGAAACAAGCTTCCGAGGACCGGTTTCTGGCATTTCAGCCGTCTTCAGCCCGGCTTGCTTGAATCCAGTGGCAAAGTGAGCAAGGGACTCACGTCTGAGTATACCCTGCCAACTTATGGCGAACAAAGTGGTACAAAAGGGGGTCAGACTGATTTGCATATGGCCATGTCTGAACTGGGGTGGCTGACTGAGCTAAAGAATGGTGATGGATTAAACCCAGATCAGTTGACTGGGGGTGAGTGTTTGATTTGCTCAAACGCTCTGTCCATCATCCCCTTTTGTATCGCTTTGTTCGCCCTAAATTGGCAGGGTATGCTCAGACGTGAGTCCCTTGCTCACTTGGCCACTGGATTCAAGATAGCCTGGCTGATGAGGATTAAAGGCAAAGCATGAGGAAGAGATCAGAAATAACCAGGAAAGTTTGAGTATTCTGTTGATCTTTCTTATTCCAAATATGTCTGCTGAGAAAATGTGAAATCCAACCAAATTTTTCATTCCTTTCATCTGTATACAACCTTATCCGAGAGCTGTGGATGATTGAAAAGTTGTATCCATCTCTTTCTAACTGCACTAGAACACAATGTAAATTATTTCATGCTGTTGCTTTATTTTTTATACCGGTAAGGATGCAATCATGAAAGTTGCCCTTCTAAAAGTTGTGGAGTAGTGGTGAGATCTGGCTGTGAGAGGGGAGGGGCCTGATTTAGAGCTCTACCTCTGAGAGAGGTGTCGTGCAGCAGCCAGAGCGACTGACTCCAGAGGGCAGGGCTCACAGTTCGATTCCCGGACCAGGTGGCAGCTCAGCCCAGCACCATGTGACTCTGGGCAATAGCTCGCTTAATCTTCCCGACTGCCATCAGCTCCTTGAGACCCTTAGGGGTGATTATTTTGTGCTTTACAAATACCATGTTATTATAATTATTTCTGGGTTGAAAGCAGTGTGAGTCAAAGGGCCATAGAATGTTTAAATTATAATCTCATCTAATCCTTGGCCTCTCCCCAGTGCACACAATAGTGATGGTCACATATGTACCATTTGTAATTAACATTTTGAATTATTTACAGCAAAATGATTGTTGTTACTCATTTATATCGAACTGCTAACAGGCACTCACAAACCCAATTTGTCTGGCTTGTTTTAGGCATATGTTGGATATGTTTGTTATTATTATTGTATGATATGTCTGGATGCAATAACAGAAAACTCACAAAGAAGAACCTACCTGTTGGTTAGGCACTATGCTGTGTAAAGTACAAGATTGTAGTTCACATGTCTTAAGCCACGCCCTTAATTACTTAGGCTATTTTAGCAACCCCACACACCATTTTGTTTATCTCACTTAAAGCACTGTGGGCCACAATAAGCTTTTGGCTATAGGCAGGTATAAGCAGTCTCATAGGCAAAGCCTAAACATTGTGATGTTGTAAAACTATTGCGTATTTGGAGTAAATCTAAAACTTGTGGAGCAGAAAGAAGGAGTGACCGCTTGACTCCTATGCGTCTTTCTCTCTCTCTCTCTCTCTCTCTCTGCGGCATCTCTGAGATAGCAGGATCGAAGCTGCACACAGGACATGTGTATGCACCACATGTGCACACTTACCTTTTTTGGGTAGTGAATTGCATTTGCAATTTGCGATTACCAATTTGGTAATCGCAATTTGCAAATGCATTCCCATTAGGAATGAATGGAGCAACATCCCCTAATAGTGATTCGCAATTTGTGAATCGCTATTAGGCAATGTTAAGGAATCACAGTTTATTTTGCGATTGCTACATACATAAGGATTTGCGATTCCAAAATCGTGATCCCTTAAAATAGCTATTTAGGATTCTCAAATCCAAATGTTGTTGCATGTGTCAGATAGTGCCCTAATCCCTATGAGACATGGGGCCCACCTTAAGCATGAAAACAGGGCCAGTTTTCATCATCCAAAACTCTATGAAAAGGAGGTTTACAGAACAGTGTTCAAGTTCACCAATACTCCAAACCTTCACGATTGCCACAAGAAGGCCACTTTCATAGTCAAATATTTTAACTCAACATAGTTCAAAGGTTCAAACGTACTCTTTCAAGAGATTTCAAAACCAAAGGAAGATCCCAAGGAAGCAAGGACAATCGGATAAAGAGTCAAGGAATGGTGAACCACAGATCTAGAGATCGAAAGCTCTTTCAAAAGTCTATAGACAAGATTTCATCCTGGCTTGCACCACACCAACACTCACGAAAAGCAGTGAGACCAATCCACTGTGCCTTAAGAGTGGCCATTGCCGAATTCTTCTCAGACCCTTCATGCAGGCATTACCTAATAGAAGAGAGCACTTCATTGAACATCACTGCTCGATGATCTTAAGGTCTGCCAGGAATTCAGAGTAGAGAGAGATTATCTCTCTGGAAAGCTTCTGCTAAGTGTCATGGGATCCCTCTGCTCTGAAGCCCGACCCTCTCAATCTCCAAACTGACAGAGATAGTCATGATAGTGGAACATGTCCCAATGTACAAAGAGGGAAAGGTGACAAAGGAATCTTCTAACTGAGAGACAGAACAGTAGGGGAACCCATGTTCAGTGAAGCCAGAATAGGAGAACCATTATCACTACTGCTGCTTCCACCTGGTTCTTTAAATACAACTACGAGATCAGAGGTATTAATGGAATGGCATAAAAGAGCTGAAGAGGCCATGGTTCAGAAAGGGCATCCACTCAACTCCCCGCTCTCCTGGAACTGATGAAAGGGGCTGAGAAAGGGTTTTCCAAAGCCTTGACAAATAAAACCTCTGAGATAGACACAGATTTTGTGAGACAGAAAAAGTCTGTTTATAGGCAGTTGGAAAAAAGATCTCCGCCAAAGAGCCCCTCTCTGAGGTGTGCCCGTCGGGGATTGCACCGCCTCCCCGACGAGGAGCAACCGCCGATGATGAAGCATGACACTCCTCGGGGTGTGTGAGGCAAATATATCCAACATAATGGATGCCCCAGGGTATCAGTAATATCCCCTTGGTCACGCCAGCAAGAATTTTCCTACCTCTTCTTTCTCTAGGAACAGTACAGCAACCCCCCCTTTTGGTTAAACTGTCTGCTGTCACATTGTCCTCACCACTGATGTGGACTGCTTTCGGGGACAAGAGGTGATCTTCTGCCCATACTATATTCTTGAAGGCCACCACATTTAGCAACATTGATCTGGTCCCCACGTGTCTGCTTATGTACAACATTACTACCATGGTGTCTGTTCAAACACACACTTGCTGCCATAATAGTGATAACTGAAAATGAATCCAGACAATGTATTGCTGAATAGTATAGAGAGGTTTGGCGCCGCGGCCAGGGTGACTGACTTCGGAATCTGGGGATCACAGTACGATCCCCGGGGCCGGGGGCAGATTAGCCCAGCACCATGTGACTCTGTGCAATAGCTTGCTTAATCTTCCCGACAGCCCCACCGCCTAGAGATCCTAACGGGTGATGGTTCGCGCTTTACAAATGTGGATTATTATTATTACATCGAGGTATTCTGATCCTAACGGGTGATGGTCCGCGCTTTACAAATGTGGATTATTATTATTACATCGAGGTATTCTCCCTTTCCTTGTCCAGCCATCTCTTCTGAAAAAACATATCCAGCGAGGTTACTCCACATCTCCCTTTAGCGGCATCTATTATTACCACTTTCAGGGGACCAGGATGTAAAGGGATTCCCCAGTTTGGAAATTTTGAAATCAACCACCACCGACATAAGCTTGAGATTTCCAATATCACAAGAATTTCTTTCTCAAAGGCGCATGGATGCCAGACTTCAATACTTCAATAGATGTAATAGCAGTGGTCAGAGATGAAGTCTTATTCAGTGTACAAGGAACACACATCATGCCATTTGTCCGTGTAACCTTATCCAATATCAATCTGGAGTATGATGCTGAAACATCAACTGAGATCGTATCAGTCCCAGCTTCACTACTCTTTCTGCCGGAAGAAAAAACATCCCTATATCCGCCTAAAAGTGTTTTCCCATTAATATACTGTCTTAAGTTGGATCCAATTTGCATTTCAGATGATTGATGGGGAGTCTGTGCTGCTGAAGACAATCATGCACTCTTTGCAACCCCCTTAAAGCCTCTTTCTTCGATAGAGCATGTAGCGTCCTGTTGTCCAGATGCTGGAAGATATGCCATACCTGAAGATGTAACAATGCTATCAGTGATGCCATGATTTTTAGAATACTTATGGGACAGACGTGATGCCAAACAGAACTGAAGTTCTTTCCCAGAAGCCAGAATCTCAGAAATATTTAATGATTTCTTGATATTGTAATGTAATGATACATCTATAAGGTCCTGAGTAATCACAAATGCACCATCTGGAACCAAATGAATCATCGTTTGAGTCTACATCTAAATGGGGTGTTCTATATCCATCATTGACATTCCGAAGATCTATTACCTGCCTGAAACCTCCCGAGCTTTTGGGAACGAGAAAGTGAATGAATAACTGTAAATTAATTACTGCCCCAGTTCCTTCTTCTTTTGTAGAACCAGAATAACACCATTATTTTCCTTAAGATTGAGGATCATAGTTAGCATTGCCGTCTTTTTGACAGGATCGTGTGAAAATAGTGACATAACTGGAGGGAAATGGATGGAAATGTTCACCCCAGTACAGAGATCTGGGCCTAAATCCATTGTTTTTTTGCACTCCACACCACCCCAGTTCAGACATGGCCATATGCAAATCAACCTTGACCCTGTGCCTCATGGGAACAGTCCAGCCTGAACTGCCAAGCCATGTCTTCCCTGGACCGGAATCAAGCATCCTAGGACCGGTTTCTGGCTATCAGCAATCTTCAGCCAGGATAGCTTGACTCCAGTGGTGTGGAGAGCACAGGACTCATGTCTGAGCTTACCCATCCCACTCGGGGTGACAAATGCAAAAACAACAATTGATGGACAGAATGCAGAACAATGTCATACATTCACCCCAGTACAGAGATCTGGGCCTAAATCAATCGTTTTTTGTCCTGAAATGTCTTATCCAGCCTCCAGTGGAAGCTGGTGGAGCAGGTGCTCGGGAGAATATGTCTCGTTATCCTGCATGCTTTTTTTATGCATGGTATTTCAACGCGGTCATTACAATGACCGCGTTGTAACAACGCATGCCATTACTCTGCAAGTTGGAACCGTGACTTGCCCTAGGGGGGGCGATGGATGTTGGAATAGTATAATTTACTATTCCAACTCAAGTCTGTGCAACAGTAGCGAAGGTGTTTGATTTTAAATCCAACACCTTCTGACCCCTAGAGCAAGTTGTTTTTTCGACTTGCGGAGTAATGGCATGCGTTGTAATGGCATGCGGTGTTCCGGTTTTGGAGTAAATGATGTTTACAGCTCGGGAGCTCACCATGGTCCTATTTTAGCTGGTGACTCAATCCTAGAAAAGTGACGGTACATCATCGATAGGAAGAGTAACCTTGTGACCAAGCACCATCTTAGAAACAGTATAAATGTGTACTGCTGACGACATCCTCAGGCAGTATTGATACACTGCAAGGAAAGTATCCGTGCATGGTGTGTCATCGTGCATTCAACACAAGAGGTCATCATGCTACTTGCAGCCATTTTTCATTCTCAATAGTAATTACTGAGTGCAAGATTGAACAGATCTCCTTTTACTGACATTGAGGGTTTTCCTCGTTATTTTTTCAGACTTACCATTGCATTCTCTCTTGGAGGATACCTTTCCAGTTTTTCAGAAATTGTATTGCACCTTATATATATATTTGTGGGGTGCTGATTTCTGGTATTATATACTAGCAATGGTGTTTGGTGTACATCTTGAAGTTTGTTGTGCTGGATCATGGTAATAGCAGCAACGTTACCTCAACCTTTCTGATGGCCATTGGAGAACATGTTCAGCAACGTCCTAATTTTTTTTACAGAATCCAGGGTGGGTAGCACAGCCATGGAAACGGTGGTTCAGTGCATTTCAGAAGTATCTGGTAAATGACTTTCCAGCATGGAAATCGGCTTTATTATTTAACTGTTTTGGATCAAAAGGGCAAACATTTTCAACTATTTTCCTGAAGTGCAACCTGCTGAAGATGATAGAGAAGGATGGAATGTTTTTCCAGAGACTCATAAAAGACTGACAGCACATTCTACTGAGGAACTGAATATCGCTATGGAATGTCTCAATTTTTATTCTTGCAAACAGTCTAATTGTGAAACCATTGACCATTAGCAATTATTTCAAGCACTTGTCATTTTAAAAGTGGTGTACACTGGTACAAAAGAGACCAAATAGTTTTGAATTGTGCTTACAAGAAAGTGCAAGAACATTTGTTGTGTTGCACCAACCCTACTTTGTTTGATACTATACAGATTGCCAAAGGCATTCAACATTCAGCTAAGACAGTGCATGTAATTCCTGGAGATGTTAATAAACATGATCAAATGAGTGTCAATGTAATAGGCAAAGAGTACTACTAAAACTAACAATATTTTTACCCAGAAGTATAAATTATTATAGGTGTGGTTTAAGAACACATGTAGGTAAGTAACAGTACGATTTGTCCAGTGATTGAAAAGAAATGCAATATGTGTAAGAAGACTGGGCATTTCATACATGTATCTAAATGTATGCTAAATTCTGGCAAAGTGAGTGGTATTGACAATGACAATAATGTAATGCAACAAGAAGTTTCTAAAAAATATTTATGGTTATTTTAACAGTACTTACAGGCGATAACAGTGAAGGAGCTGCTATTAAGAAATGTCCATTTTCTAATGTGCGCGTTGGACGTAATGAACGGAATATAATGGCAGATTCAGGTTCACTAGTCACTGTGCTATATGAATTCTCTTTTCAAGAATTTTGTGATGGCAAGCACTTAAAGGATTTAGACATTATAGCAGTCGCATATTGTAATAAAAAATCAAAAAGTTAGGATACCCTTTACTTTTCTGTTGGAGACATTTTCACCAAAATAGATGTTGCAGTGGATGGCGACGACATAATGGGTTGGGGGGAGCAAGGGAGGCTTGGAATTGTTTTAAAACCTGGTACAGATACACCAGTTATGATTGTGGAACATAAATTGGATAACATTGAGTATATTTTAGAAGCACATAAGGAAGTATTCACTGACAAAATTGCCATGGTAAAAGGCTTTGAACACCAAATTATTTTAAACAAAATGCAATTCCTGTCGTTCACAAATTGTGTGATGTGTCACCTACTGTAAGGAGTGACTTAAAAAAACACATATGGCGGATTTGGGTAGTAATAAAATTATTGAGCCTGTAAATTCCTACAAATGGGTTAATATAATGGTCATCACCAAGAAGAAAGGTGGGCAAATTTGTTTGTGTGCAGATTTTAGATCTTCGAACATAAATATTTTGGTAGATTGCTACCCTTTGCCTAAAGTTCAAGAACATTTGACACTTATTGGCTGTGCTCAAGACTTTAGCACTAATGACTTGAAAGTTACTTGTCACCAGGTTGCCTGCGAAAGGAAATCTCAGTTGTTGACTACGTTTATAGCTCCTTTTGGAGCTTATAAAGATTCAATACCACCCTTTGGTCTGGCCTCAGAGGCAAGCAATTTTCAGAAATTGCTGTGCCATTTATTTAAATATGGAAAGTCCTCATTTTTTCTTAAAGATGTCAGTGAACTTATTTATATTTTGAACAGAGTACTTAAACTTCTAATAGAGAGAAGCATGACAGTTTATAAAGACAGATGCACAATTTTAACAAACTAAGTGGATTATCTAGATCGTAGGATAAATGCTGAAGGCGTTAAACCGAAGGATAATCTAATTAAGGCTTTGAGAGAGGCTCCTTGTCCTGCTGACAAAGATCAGTTAAAAAAATGTACTGGTCTGAGTGATTATTATTCCCATTTTGTTCAAGGTCATGCTATAATTATGGAGCCATTAAAAAAATGTTGAGGAAGAAGGAAAAAATGGTGTGGTCAGACAAAGAACAAGGGTCTTTGCGAGTATTAAGAACATTTTGTTCAATATTCCTGCTTTAAAAAGCCTTTATATCTGGGTATCAATGTTCCATTACAGTGAATACTAGTGCAATTGTAATTTGGGCAGTTTTATGCAAAAGAGTGGGTAAGTATGAGAATGTTATAGCTTTTGCATCCAGAACGCTGAGTGATGTGGAATAAGGATGTAGTACTATAGAAAGGGAAGCTTCAATAGGTGCATAGGGCATTGAGAATTTTAAAAAATATGCAAGGGGAACCATATTTATTTTATATACACACCATAAGCCCCTTCTGTGTTTGTTGGGAGAGAAAGGTGATGGTGCAGCATCTTCTAGGCTGATTCAAAATGTATCCAAACTCCAAGAATTCAATTTGATATACAGGACATTTCTGGCAACATAATAGCTTGTGCCGATTGTCTGTCTAGGTTATCCATTGAGGACAATTCTGGGGTTGATGGTGTTTCATATAATGAATGTGTAATTGCCCTGCTCGATTCGGTTGAATGTTGTCAAGGGAATGTTTTGGAAAAAGGATGTCAAGAAGTGTGTGCGCAGGATTACACACTTATAAAGTAATGTAACCTCTCAAATGTCTTGCAGTGATTTGACAACACTTTTTTTAATGAGTCTTCAGATTTGAGTGTGGAAAAAGGGATTTTACTAAGGAGTTCAAAGAATGTACCACTGGCTAGTTTAAGACAGAAGCATATCAATTTTTCTCATTATGATCATTTAGGGTTTTCTCCCAGAAAGGAAGTTTAATGGCAGACTTTTTGGCGGACAGGTATGGATAAACATGTGGATTGTATAGTGGATTCTACTGTTGATACTTGTGTGTCTTTTATCTAATAAACATTGGAAGTCTCAAGATGCACCCCTCCAACCAGTTCCCTTCCCTGAGCGAGCTTGGGATAAACTGGCCTTAGATTTTGCGGGGGCATTGTTGCAGCTACCTGGACACATGAAGTATTTAATTGTGCATTTGGATTATTTCTCGAAATGGGTGTATTATGCATTTGTCGAGGAGATTAATCAGAAAGTTGTCATAGATGTTTTGAGCAGATCATTTTCACTGGAAGGACTTTTGTCTGAACTTGTTACTAACTATGGTGTAAAACTGGTTTCTAAGAGATTTGAGACGTTTTTGAAAGATAAAGATGTTAAGCATTATGCTGTTGCCTTGTTTAACCCACAAGTGCTGGTGCTGCTGAGAGGGCCAATAGAATGCTGAAGGAAAGGATACAAACAGCTTTTACTTGTGGTATGGTTATAGTGAATGTTTGAGGGAAAAAGTATAGGCGTATCACAAAACTCCACACAGCATTACCAGTGTTTCTCTATTTGTGCTGTTAAGGTGAAGGAAAGTCAAGTCTGGTTTAGTTACTGAATGGTTAAGAGAAACATGCAATGTTGATCATGAAAAAGTGTCCCTGGGTAGGTTGATTTCTAGGGTTAATGAAAAACAAAGAAAGATGAAAGATTACTTTGATATTTCTCGCAAATTGTGGTCAAAGGATATTTCTGTTGGATCTTGGGTTATGTTAAAAAACATGAAAACTAAAAGGTAATGTAATGCGAAAGTTAACATTGTTCTGCACTTACATCGTGCTGCTGATCTTTGCCTGCACTCGTGTTCTGTTCTATGATGTTGCTCACTTGATCATCAAGATTCGCTGAGACAAGACATGAATGGGTGGGGTCCTTTACAATTAAAGATCTATTCAATACATATTCACATACTTACTTCTTTATGTAGGAGAGTATTCCTTTCTTCGCACCAACCGACTACAACAGTGCTATACAAAACTCATAAATAGATAAATACTAATCTGGCTTCAATAAATGGGATTCGCAAAGGTAAAAACCTGCATTTATAAGCTTTCAAAAATGTGTTGTCTTCAGTGTCAGGCTGTGTCCCAATAGTGTCATGCTGCCACCCCTCACATCAGAGACCAGGAAATTTATATACGGAGTCCAACAGGGATCGTCCCTCATCCCCACCCTTTTCAACATAAACATGACACTGCTCGCCAAAATCATCTGATCACAAGTCATCACCATCGTCTCCGACGCCAGTGAGACCCAACTTATCCTCTCCCTGACGGGCAAGACGACCACCACCAGAACCAACTTCACCAACTGCATGGCAATGGTAGTCCAAAGGACTCCACCTGGTGGCCATCAGAGCTAGGACTAACACACACAACCCACACAAAAATCGAGGGATCATCCTAGACTGCAAGCTCAATATGGTGGCTCAAGTCAACGCAGTGTGCACCTCATTGCGATTTTTGTATTTGGGAGGATGCATCCCAAATGCAAAAATACTGGTCGAAAATGGGCAGATTCCCAGATTGCGACCGGTTTTTCTTTTGATGCATGTGACCCTTAATTCAGCTATGACTTATAAGTTCATCTTTTAAAGAATATAACAATTAAGGCTTCAATTCAGTAGAGAATATAAACATTTGTGCAAGAAAACAATTAAAATGCAGTTACAATGGCAATAGTAGTATCCTTGTATTAACTGCAGAGTTTCTTTGGCATCTCTATTCGTTTCTCAGAGGCATCACATCAGTTACTCAATAGGTTCATTGAGGTCTTTCATGAACAGAAACCAAAGTGCCATCAAGCAACAACTGAGTTACCTAAGCAGGTTAGAGTGAATACCTATGTGCAAAGAATAGCAGCTGTGAACAAGAGGAAGGATAGGGTAAATCTAGAATTCCAACCGTATTGGTACTTAATGTGCATTCTAGTACAGAGTTCGTATACTACATACGTCTCATCAGATGTATGTTGTCTCAGATTTTTTGCAGTCTCTCATGGCTATTTTTTTAATACTAAACAGAACAAAAGACTATTGTTACTCTTTTCTCTTACATCAAAGTGAAAAACAGGATTGTATTTTCATTTATATGGATTTTGCAAGAATGGTAACTGTGATGAGTCCGCCGATCCCAGGACTTCCAAAATGGCGGCTATAGCCCAACCAGGAAGTGAGGGTGACGTGCTAGTTGTTGCGGCATGCTCTAGGATAGTGATACTTAAAATACGACCCGAGGCGCTTGCGGCCCTCTTGACCTTTAAATGTGGCCCCCTTGGTGAACAACAGCACCAGCTACTGTTAAGTTGCTGAGCACTAATATTCAAAAACTTTTTTTAAATAAATTGATAAGCATTTATTAACCTGCAAATAAATGCTTGCACATTTATGTAACATGTTTTTGAACGTCCTTAAACAATACCTGACCCACCCAGATCACCTACCGCAACCCTGCTGGCATTAGTGCGGCTCTCAGACACACCACAAACCGTACTTTATGGCCCCTTGGCAAATGTTTGTGAGTATCCATGCTCTAGCGCGACAGGGACACTCGGGAGAGCAAAAAAAAAAAGGTGTTGGAACACACAGCTGTTCTATGGCCAGAGCACGGCAGAGAAGGAGAACCACCACGTGAGAGGACTACGAGGAGCGACAGCAGAGTGAACAGAGAAGCAGAGGAAAGCAGTACAGACACCCAGATGACCCCAGGGGAGGCAGTGGAGCCGGAGAAGGAGGATGCGAGCCAAGACCACGAGGGACACTCCAAGAGCACTGTGCCTAAGACCGGTACTCCTGAGGAATTTAAGGAGGCTGGATCTCCCACCACCACGGCCCCGGAGGGTCGTGGACACAGGCAAGTGCCAGTTGCATGTTTTCTTTTATTAAAGGGCTGGTGTGCCGGTCTGAGACACACACCCAGCTAGTTACACGGTCCCTCACGTAGGCACACACTGTTAGGAAACTGGTGAAGGTGTGCACAACCCCTCTCCCTTTTTCCCTGAATATTAAAGGCCAATGGCCTAATATTTGTTTCTTATTTCTTTCCCTTTTTGCAACCCGGCTACCCCCCTGGAGAAGTATCCTAGGAAAACCCGAGAAGACAACACTGGAGAAACAGGAAGACTACAGGAACAACTCGTGTATTGTGGAGGACGGTGCCAATATATATATATATTTAGATCCCTTTATTTTTTTTGAAACATAGTTTTATTGATTTTTCAAATAAAATGACATACAAAAGTTGGGTGTCTATATCAATGAGAGCTGTGCATTACAAAACAGGCTGTAGTAAATGACATATCATCATGTCCATATGAGAAATACCTGAGATTTTACAGAAAGTAAAAAGAGTGAGTCATCTGATCAATATGTAATAATAGCAAAGTAGGATAAGCGCGATTCAAAGATCATTAACATGCAATAAAAAAAGTAGTCTAAGCAGAGATAACAATACACTGCATATTGTCTCGACAATTCTAATGCTAAAAAGTGAGAACACATTTAAATAAAAGAATAACCAACTCCCCTCTCCCCCCCTGGTCACTGGTTCGTAAATTCCTAATACTAATCCAATTTCCCTTGGAGCCACCCAATGGGCATATTGATACTGGGGCACATGGTGGTACATAGAGACATCTGTTGGCAGCCTTGAAGGGCAAATATTCGTGTACGTTCATACAGTAATTAGAAAACTGACAACTGATCAGATGGATATAGTCAAGTCATTTAGGGGAGATGCAGAAGTGGCGGTGTGAGTCTGAGCTATCGGTGACGATGGGGGTGTAAAGGAATCCATGTCTTTGAAAGTTTCCAACATTTGATCCCATTCCAGAGAGATTGGGGTCTTACACAGCCCCCAGAATTCCTCCTGTCGAAATATAGCGCTTTTGGCCATTCCCCATCGTGTCAGTTCTGTGTGCCAGTGTAGTGGCGGGGGGGGGGGGGAGAGGCAGACTTCCCCGGCATTGTAATTGTAAACTTAGCAGTGAGTATCGCCAAGTCTGCAAACTTGAGTTGGACCTTCTGTGCCTTTGGCCGACCGTGGAGGCCAGGAGGCAGGCTTCAGGTGACAACCATTCGGCAGTATTAGTAACCTGCATATTTTGATCCCTTATATTAAATAAACCAAGTTATAAAGACCATCCTAGTCTAAGGCTGTCTGCACAGAAAAGGGGTTCAAGGGTTGCCCACTCACCTCATATTATCACAGTAACATTCCACAGGAAATTAGACGTACTCTAGATTTACTCTAGAAATAGATGCACTGTGGTAAACCTTCAAGAATTCAATGCACAGTACCTTTATCTTCTTAGAGCCTCAAAGAATCGTCATAAGACTGTTCTGCTGACCTATAGCAGTTGTTAATGCTCCACAACTTGAGACACTGGTCAGAAACAACAGCTCACTCAGGTACTGCATAAAACACTAAGACGACCCAGGGCCTGGACACAGTTCCTACTGCACAACTTTGAGTGTACAACAAAATCCCAGTTTGTAGGTGAAGGGGACAGGGCAGGGGTCCAACAGGTACCCCATAATCCAAACAAGTAATATCTAAATGCCTAGCTGTCACTAACATGAGGCTTCTGAATACAGTGGTGGGAGAGGTCGAATAATTCCAAAATCTTTGAAGTGATGCTGCAGGAGGAATTTCAAAAAGTGCTGCCAACAGAAAACTTTTAGGAAGAAAATCTGGATAAAGATAATCTTCACTGGAGAGCTGAGAATACAGGTGAAGAGCTGAGCGCAAGCAGAGGCTTCTGCTCATCAACAGAAAGGAAAGCCAAACACCTGACATGCCCTTAGTGTGACTTACATAGACTAATGTACAAAATTATATTATCTGCTTGTAATGCTAATTTTGTTGATAGACCTGCTGATTCAAAAGAATGATAGTATCGTCTTGTCGGATCTGTTGGCAAAGGGCTCAATATATAAATCAAAAAGTACAGGGGTGAGAGGGCAAAATGATGCTAGCGCCCTTGGTTCTCTATTCGGTTTCCATGATCCCCATCCGTATCCCAGATCATTATTTCAAGTCGATAGACTCCCTTCTATTAAAATTTTTGTGGAAAGGCAAAAAATCTCGGATAGCTCTTTCTTCCTTGAAAAAAGATAAATCCCTCGGCGGCGTCAAATTCCCTCACTTTAAATCATATCACAACGCTTTTTCTTTAAAACAAACCATGAGGTGGATTTCTTCTGATCTTCCTCACATTCCCCCCCTATGGCTCACACTAGAATCTTCTCTACTTCATCCTTATGAATTCGAAGAAGTTCTATCCTTTTCCTCTAAGGTATCATCCCTATGTTCCCCTATCATTTCTCACTCTTGCTCTCTTCTCCGTCCATATATATTATCCACATATTCATCTGCCTCCTCCACTCACACCCAACCTATCTGGCATAATAAACTCCTCAAAATCCGTAACCGATCCTTATATTGGAAAACCTGGCATTCCCTTGGTCTAAAATGGATCTCTCAACTTCTCTCAGAAAATCAACCTCTTCCTTTTCATGATCTCCAATCACAATTCTCGCTACCTTCCTCATCACATAAACAGTATTTATCACTACTTCCGTCCCTTACCCAATATCTTTCTTCGCTTCCGACCTCCAACTCTATCCCTATCGCACATCTTTCGATTTCTAATGCTATCGACCAGTCTCTTTCTGCTTCATTTATTTATAAATCTCTGCAGTCCTCTACTGATCGTACAAAATCTAAAGTTGAGTTGGCTTGGGAAAAAGATTTGTCGCACACATGGTCCCTCATTTTATGGGAAAAAATCTGGACTAAGATTCACAGTACATCCAGAGCTGCAAATACTACACAAACCTTATTCTTTATTTATAATCGTACACTATTCACTCCATTAACTCTGTCATCCTTCTCCCCAGACACTCCCTCTACTTGTTGGTCCTGCCCATCCCCTCTGGCTGATCTGAAACACATGTTATTCGAATGTCCTCACGTTTTACGTTTCTGGCACTTAGTTTGGTCTCAATTGCAAAAGATTTTCAATTTTACAGTTTCTTTTTCCATTATACACATTTTCTTAGGTTCCCTCTCTCCTGTTTTTGCAGAATCACATCACAAACATAAATTACTTGACCTCCTTATAGCCATTGCGTTTCACCATATTACTTCACATTGGAAACAAGCTAATGATGTTTCTTTTACTGCTTGGTGGAACACAGTTTGCTTTAATCACAGACTTGACACTAATTTTGTTTCTCCCATTTCCTTAGCAATCAAACGTGATCTTTTATGGCTCCCCCTCACTGAATATTTATCCAAAGTTGCTAGGCCTCCTCCTTCATCTCCGATACGTACTGTTGAAGTTTGTAAACCACCATGAATGCATTTTCCTATTTGATTATCTTGTTCTCCATTACATCTTCTGTTTTATCATATTATTTATATACTTTTACAATTTAAGATGTTTCCTCATCCCCCTATGTTCCTCACATTCATTGCTTATTTTATTTTTTGTGCATAAGATAACCTCCACGAATTTCGCTAATATGTAAGAATGATCTCATGTTTCTTTTAACTCTTGATTGTTTCTTCATTTTCTGTCTTTGCTTCTTTTTATTTTAATAAACTTCAAACTTAAAAAAAAAAAGTACAGGGGTGAGAGGGCACCTCTGTCTTATACCCCATGATATCTGAAAAGGGGCTGTAAGTTCCCCATTCACCAAGATCCTAGCTAGTGGTGCCTTATATAGGTTTTTTATGATACTGATCATGTTGTTACTAACCCCATAGTGCCGTATTATCTCCCAAAGGTACCCCCAATTAACCTTGCCAAATACCTTGGAGGCATCGATCATGGCAATTTTTCAGGGGTATATTAACCACATCGCTGCTGTGCATTTTCCCCTCCTGTGCTGAAAAAATTGAAAATGCCTGAGTTCATGACGAGCTCAGCTCGTCATAAGCACAGCTCCACTGTGCCTCATGACGAGCTCAGCTCGTCATGAGCATCGAAGGGGTTAAAAGCTTCTGCCATATCAATTGTGCTAATCAATCGATGTGTCAACTCATATAATTGTCTCTTGGGACACACCCCTTTTGGTCTGGGTGAATTCAGGCTTGTGTAAGCTCTAAAAAGCTTTTTGCTAAGAGGTTTGCTTTTCGTGAAGATTTTGGAATCACAGTTAAGCAGGGATATAGGCTAGTAGGAGTCTGCAGACCTAGGATACTTGCCTGGCTTTGGAATCATCACCACTTTAGCTTAATACCATGAGGGTGGGATTGCATACCCTTTGGTATACAGCTCATTAAATATATATTTCCAGAAGGGAACCAAAACCTTCATGATTTTTTTTATATAATTCCACTGGTATTCCTTCTTGACCCAACTGCCTTTTGATTAGCTACATTTTTTACTTGGTCTTTTATCTCCTCTTCCGTAATCTCAGCCTCAACATCAATCATTTGCTGTTCCGTGAGATGTGGGAGATTTTTAGAGCCTAGCCATTCTCTAATAGTTGAAAGATCTGAGTCTAGATCCTCCTTATGAACTACACTCATACTGCACAGCATCTCTGTTTTGATCTCTTCAATAGAGCTCAAACCCCTGTTAGTCCCTAACAGGACAAGTGTCTCTATGTAATTTCTGGATGAAACTGATCTATTTATCCAAGCTAACAGTGCTCCGCAGTTTTCCCTGTACACAAAATTCTGAAGGTTGCCAGCCTCCTATTTGCCTCTCAACCTGTTGTCTAAGTAGATAATGAACTCTCGCTGTAGCTGCTCTGAATCCGAAATATTGGGCTCGGAACCCTGCCTTGCCTCTTCCTGCAACTCTGCCTCCTTCAGGGCATCTTTCTCATTGCCTCCCTCTGGAAATCCCGATCCTTCCTAACATGCACAGATTAGATTGTACCTATGCAGCCCCTAATATAGGCCTAATATGCCTCCCATACCATTACAGCAATAGACCGGCCATCATTGAAGTATTCTATTGTTTGTTGATTTAAGGCTTGAATACCCTCCTCATCCAACAGTAGTTCTCTCCTCAAGGTACATCTTCGAGGGGCCCTCATAAATTGTAATTCCAATACCAGCTGTACAGTTGTATAGTCAGATAGCCCTGCGGGAACATGCGTTATTGTCTTGACTGTACGTGTTAAACCCTGATCTATGAGAAAGTAATCAATGCGCGAGTGATGCTCAGACTTCTTACTGTATAAGGTATAACTTCTTCCTTTCCCATTACATTTCCTCCATATATCTATTAGGGCAAAATCTCTCATCATGTCTTATAAAGATGCCCTAGTTTTACCCATACCTGCATAGGGGGACCTAGAAGACCTATCTTTATCTTTATTCATGACTACATTAAAGTCTCCCCCAACTAAACAGCGAAAAATGTAGGGCTATCGCAATTCGGACCATAATATCTTGCACAGCTCAATCCCTCCAACCCGCAACTCAGCGACTAACCACCTCCCCAAGTTTAGCCCTTTTATGGCTTATCTCCTTTAACCACATGTTCTTTTTTATGAGTATGGCTACTCCTTTCGTGCTTCCTGTTTGTTCTGAGCAGATATCCTCTTGCATCCAAGAGAACTTCTTTAGAACCAATCTATATTCCTACACGGCCAGGTGTGTCTCTTGCAGGACGATAATCAGGGCATCTCTTATTTTAACAATTCTAATATCACTCTATGCCTACTTCCCCCCCTCAGGCCATTAATTTTCCATGTGACAAACATAACTGTGTACAACATGCTGAGATTGCTTCTCCTCGGACGACCCTACACATGGTCACCTTCACATTCTTCAAGAGCCATTTTGGGTGTTACTTAAGGACAATTAAAACAAAAAGTTCCCACTTGCTCATCACCCTTGTTTACCACCCTAAGGAACCCTCCCCACCACAACCAGGAAACAAAGGAGCATTTAATTTTTTAGAAGTAGCCAATCCAAAGCATGTGGTTTGTAAAATAGTAGCATTCAGAAACAACATATGGTTTGGGATGAGACATGCACGATGTAAAGCCTCAGTGCCTTGCACTTGCCAACTTTTAGAACCCCAAACAGATTTAAGATCAATTGTATCTCTCCACAGTTCATAGCCTCCAACAGCCAACTGGTCTATAAAGGATTTCGAATACAGCAATTTAGTGTGGGTAAGTTTAACCTTGGAACAGGCCTTCGCAGTCAACTTAAAATAAAATGCACCAGGGTTGGATTGATTAAAATCAGTAAAATAAAAAAACTTTTTCAAAAGCGTTTTTGAGCTGCCTTCCACTGGCGCAGTACAATGTTCCCACTGTGTGTAGTTAACTACATTTCTAAATTGAATTTATGCAGAAAGTGTTTGCCAAAATGCTGCTAACAGTACAAATCACCATAGTTTGCAGACTCTAAATATAAATCTTCAGCATCAAAGGCAGCATAATATTTCAAATCAGAAAATAAAGCCTCTACGGCCTGGACGTCCCAATCATCAGAGCGAATATTTTGTTTAACCACATCCAAATCAGGCATAGACAAATCAGTGGGGTAAGTATATTCAGTGTCATTAAGAGGATCACCAGCAGGTAGATTCAATAAAGGATTCATAAGTGGACTCATTTCAATGACAACATCAGGCCTGAGGCAGGATCCGGGGCCAAAACAGAGTGTCGCACCATTGCTGGACACGAAACCGCAGGCGTCATACAATATATAATCGGCCTCTCTGTGTGGTTTGACATTGTCAATGGAGATGTACCTGTTCCCCTTTCGCCCAGAAAGAGGAGTTATAATGACTGTTCTTGTACCCTGCACACCAAGCACGACAACCGGAGCTCAATAGGAAGGACCAACTTCTTTCTTGTTCTCGATCTTCTCTCGGACCAGTTCTCCAACTTGGGGTAGCCAGCTGACTACCGGAATCTGCAACGCAGCATCTGATGTGGAGGGCAAGTGTTCCTTTGAAAGACTGTCTCTGGTCTTTTGTAGGTTCTGCAAAACATTAGAATGTTCATCTACGTCAAAGGATGCGGCTGCCGCCGCAATGTCTAGACCAGGGGTCTCCAACCTTTTCTGTAGTGAGAGCTACTTTTGATGAGTGAAAATCAGTCAGTCAGTCAGTCAAAAATTCTTTATTCGATTAATTAAAATCATAAAAGAAGGACGAGTGAAAATCATCGTGAGCAACTAAAGGCCGAGCAACTCGCAAATTGTTCCCAGAGTCTCCCCCCCCGTCCCCCGCCCAGCTTCATTGACTAAAGGGCCTCTTCAGAGAAAGAGCTACCCATTTAGTATACGCAATACACAACATGAAATCAGAAAACCTATCTCAGCTTCCCTCTTCAACAGTTTGTGTGATCCTGGCATCTGAAGTCACCAGCTAAGAGAAGTACACTACAATCATAAGAAATTGTAGGGACCTGCAGAGATATGTAAAGCTACCAGCATTGAAAACCATAAACTGAACGTCTTTCTCTCACAGCTTCCTGGCCATGTAGGTAATTGCTACAGTGCCCCACAAGGGGTCATCACACATGACAGTAACTTGAAATGCTTAAGTTCAGAGAGTGCATTGTACAAAAATCTCCCCTAACAGACTATAAAGTTGTTACACATGACTTGTCTCCAAGTACATTAATATACCATTGCCATAAGGGACATATATGCTCTCCCTTTAAAGTGGAAAGTATATTTTTTATTTAGTGACAAAATAAAGTACATCGTTTTCTGAACATTAGTAGATAGCAGAAAGGTTTATTTTCTCTTTAAAAATGTATGTTGAGATGCATTTTTTGCTAGCCCAAAACGTTTCAAATAAATGTTTAAATTGGACAAACATTGTCATTACCACATTTCACAGGTCATTTGTTTTATATATGTGCTAACTGTTCTTAAGTGAACAATGTTTAATAGATGGAGATTCCTTTCTGTGCAACACTACACAGCGACCTCAGGCCAAGCATAAATCAAAAAGGATTTCACATGTAGGCTACACCTCATGGTCGAGGTATTTTAAACTACGTAACACTTGTTATGAAGTAAGCATCCGACATCCCGATTCGGTTCTCCACAAAGTGCACCCAGGTGATTATTTGTGGACTTACCATAACGTGGTCTTACTGCAGGTGCTTGTGTGCTGATCTGCTGGCATCGCGTGTACAACAGGGGCAGAGGCTCGCTCTCAGAAGGGGCATGCTCCTGTTGGTCGAGTGGCATCATGTTAAGGACACTGCTGGCTGCCGGCATCACTCGTCCCTCTTTGACCTCAGTAAATGCTGGTGCTTTGCTTCTGCCGTCACGGTAGGCAGAAGGTGCGTAGACTCTCTCTTGACTGGGCCTGGCACTCAGGAGAGTGCCCTGACTGCATGCTGCCTGAAATGCTGTTCTATAGTGCCTGCAGAGGAGTATTTTTAACTGCAGCGGCAGTCTTTTAAAAACAGCACAGTGCTGGCGGGAGCGGCGTGATTAGACAACATGTGTGTGCCACGGCTTCTCCAACATGTAGGCTTGTAAGGAGAAGGCCATCTGGGGGTGACAGTATACCGTACGCACCCTCCACCTCCCGCTTGAGGGTCAGTCCAGTGCTCATCCTGTTTTTACTGGGTGTCAGTCATTGACTGCCAATGCTAATAGTAGACCATGCGGCACCAAAGAGCACAACTTCCTCTGTCCCACATGGTGAAAAGGTGTCACTTGTTCCTAGCAGCGGCTGGCACCAGGAATGGCAAATTTAAGCTGCCATCACCATTGTCCAAACAGCCTGCGTGTACCTGGTAGGTAGGCGCACTTTGCCAGAAATAAAATGCAAGACGCCGCCCATCTGATTCATGTGTGAGCACTGCTGGGTGATGGTCATGCTATGACAGGCCACGTGGTATCATGGAGACTGCAGAAGGGCTCAGTGAGTCTCCGCTTGATTAAATCACGCAGCCATCCCTAAGGCTGCAGCATGCGTACAAATTGTAATGTGCTGTTGCGTCTCCTACTTCACTTCTTTATGCATTTTAAATCCTTGGCGTAGGCAATCTATCACTGCTCATGACAAGCTGACATCACCCGCTTCTCCCCACCCCAGCTAACTTAATAGCCAATGGCAGCAGTGTGATCACGGAAGAAACACCAGCAAGAACAGACAAGACGCTAAAACTGCCTGAAAATAAACATATCGACAGTAATAGGGCACAAAAGTGAGCACCAGGTCACGAGCTACTGGTAGGTTGTTGGCGAGCTACTGGTAGCTCGCGATCGACCGGTCGGAGACCCCTGATCTAGACCATCAAGGTCCGGGACAAACATCTTGATGCCAAAGAGCATTTCGTATGGGGTCCGCCCACCCAGAGACCTTCCAGGGAGATTATTTAGTGCATATTGAACGCTTTTGAGGTAGGTTAGCCAGTCTCTGACAATACCTAATACCTTTGCTGTCAAGGATTGCTTTAAGTCATGGTTAATTCGTTCCACAACACTATTCGTCTCCATACCTCAGGCCGGTATGGAGACGAAAATTTGACCTGGACCCCCAATAAAGCCATGGCATCCTTGCACGCCTTAGAGGCGAACGCTGGACCCTGGTCCGAAAGGAAGGTACTACACGCGAACATTCCCACAAAGTCACGCAAATCCCTTACGATAGTTTTGGAATCAGCGCTCATTTGAGGCCACACCCAGACAAAGCGTGTGCAAGAGTCAACTGCTACTAAGATGTACTTATACGCAGTATCAGAGGAGAAAGGACCGCAGTGATCTAAATAAATACACGCAAGTGGTTTATTAGAGATGTACAACTAAGTTTTGGGCGGGCGTGCAGCAGAAGAAGGTTTAATTTGATGACAAATGCCACATTGAAGGACAAATTCACGTTTCTGTTTGTATAAACCCCGCCACCAATATCGTTGCTGGAGAAGAGATACGGTACCTGACACGCCGGCGTGCGTCGAAGCCATCCCGACCTTTGCTGCTGTAATCAAAGCCTGCCTGCGGTCCGCGTTGGGAATCAACCTGTTACCAACGTCGTTCATTTTTACATAAGGAACTTTATCAGGACTTAAATGATAAGAGTACTTAGAAGGGAAACCCTTAGGGTAATTACCTCCCTTCTCTGTTGTGGCAATAGCTTCCAAGATGTCATCATCAATCTTACTTTTGGAACGTGTAACCGCTGCTAGTGCATATGTTGCAACTGCTGTCTTCGCAGCCTCGTCTGCGAGACAGTTGCCAACAGCGTGAACTCCAACACATTGATGACCCAGAGTATGAATCACAAAGACAAGTGGCAGCCGGTCTTTAAGCTCAGCCACTCAAATCCAGATCATTTTATGTTTATTGTGCGCCCCTTGGAGTCACAATAATCAATTTGAGTCCAGAAGGGTAGATTGTCATTGTAGGACTGAACACAGTAGTAAGAGTCACTTATAATTAGAATAGTCACACTGGGGTCTGTGTACTCTAATGCAAGCATCAGAGCACGGAGCTCTGCCAATTGGGTTGTACACTGCCATCAGTGTAAATGATACAACAGATATCCTCAAGTGGGCGCATAGTCAGAGGAGCAGGATGAACAAATTCATATTGCAAGCACTCTTGAGTCTGCAGTGAGGAATCAAATATTAACGTGACATCCCGAGGAGTCAAAGACATGGCCCATTGTATCCATCGAGGTTGCAAAGCTTTGGAATTTAGTTTACTGGCTTTCGTCACTGCCTCTAAGGCAGAATACGGAGTAACAACCAAAATGCGTTTTCCCTGCGACAGTGCACGTTCCTTAAGAATCGCCATTTGCACTACTGTCAAAACATTTTCCACAGTGGAAAATCGCAACTCAGCCGAAGTGTACAAGTGTGACTTGTAAGCGATAGGGACTGTGTCACCCTCATTAAAAGTGAGGTACGTGAAACCCACCTCCTCTGGCACTATTCTGATCACCAGGTTGGTGTGGTTATCACAGGTCAACAAGAATTTAGATTCAAGTAGATTGCAAGATGGCTGACTGTTCAGGCAGCCAGCACGATTTAGAAAAAGAAGGTACGCTCGAAATTCAAAAAGCTCAGTAAAGATTGTAGTTTCTTCAGTGTCTTGGGAGCTCGCAAAAGTGTACATTTCTCCAGGAAGTGAGGAGCTAAACCTCGACCTTCATTGTTGAGCTCGTAGCCCAGGAACAATACTGTGTACTCAGCAATGTGAGATTTCACAAAGTAAAATTTGTAGCCAAAATCCGCAAAATTGTAAATTATGTGGTCCACTCGGCACAGATGCGGCCATAATTTGTCGTCCGTGAGATAAATGTCATCCACATATGAACATGCATCTGTGTCGATCCCCTCCAATAGATAGACAACGCGAGCGGCATATACGCCCGGACTGTTCTATAGCCCATAGCCAAACGGCGAAAATGGCGCTGTTTGCCACCACTGGTAAAAGCTGTCCATTGACTACTAAGTGTGGACAGATTGTGGGCAAAAAAAACATTGGATATGTCAAGAGTGGTTTTAAACCGTTTACGCACGAGACTATCCACAAGAGCAGAATGTGAGTATTCTGCACCGTGCACGTACGACAATGTGAGTTTAAGTGGCGGTAATCTAATGCCAAACGGTACAAACCATCCAGCTTGGTCACAGTAAAAATGGGATTATTCATCGAGACACAGACTTTTTAATTACACCTTGATATTCCAATTGTTCAAGGATTTCTGCAGCAGAAGCTTTTGCTTCTCGCCGAATGGGGTATTAGGGTTGAGACCGTGGCATTGACCGCAAAGAAATCTCACGTCGAGGGGAAATTTTGCCCCACCCAAAGTGAATACGTTACAAAGCCGGTGCAAGCGCCTTAGCCCAATCTCCTGCAAAATGTGGTGCCTGCTCTTTTGGCACTGTGTGCGCGAAACTAGGGAGGATTACCTCCTCCCTTTGGGGAGCAGCTAAGGCAAAGGTTAGAAGTAAAATTTTCCCAAAATACCCCTTTTATGGTACGTTCTATGTCACCTTCAAGTACAAGGACAATTTCATAAAGTGTGTCAGGGGGAGCCACTCTAGTGTCAGGTGTCTCAACTACAACAAAGGTGTCAGTCGCTGTCACCTTCAGTAGTGGAAGCAACGCCTCTCGAATGATGGTAATCTCCGCCGCGCAGTCCAGCAGTGTCAGCGCCCATGTCAGATTCCGAAGCTGCGTTCTCACGATCTGTGGTATATCTTGCCATTACCGCAGCAACTTTCTTCTTCTGAAACTGGGGCCTTTGATGCGGTGTCTCGTTCTGCTTGCCTTTTCCGTCAGCCTTGCGAGGCTGCTCACGGCTCTGTTGGGCACCTTGACCTCTGCCGCCACCTCCTCCACTGATGGTTGAGACCGATGTTTCCTGCAAAGAGCGAGGAGAACGTTGTTCAGGAACCTGAAATCTATCAGGTGACTTAATAGTACTGCGGTCGCGCAACTCATATGTACGCTATGTAGAGGTAGGTGTAGGTGAAGCAGGACGGGACCCCTGTTTCTGTTGCTGTTTCCCCTGTTTTTTGTTCTTACTCCAATTTTGTTTCTGAACTTTAGGGCGGTCCTCTTTATCAGATGGCGCTTGTTGAGTTTGCTGCTCTTTTTCTTTCTTAGCGAAAGGCTTAACACCCAAACTATTACGCCCAACGGTCTTATAAGCCTCCGTAATAATTTTCAGTAACTGACGGGGTTTGTCTGCGTCGGGGACATCGCGCAAAGAATTAGAGACCTGGAAACTTACCGCATCCCCCTTGACATTAGCAAGGATGAGATCGCGTACCAACTCAACAGCCGCCTCCGTTCCATGTTCATCCTAAACACGCTTGATCACAGAGGGCAGGACAGTCATTGACGGGGTGCCAAAGCACCTAGTATAGACTGCCGCAAAAATCACACCCCAAATTGTACATTCATTGACGTCTGGCACCAAGTCTTTCTGCAAACTAATTGTGAGAATCCTGTGTTTCTCCACAGGAGTAGTATTCAGGAATACTGCTTCCAGTTGGTCAAATTTCTCGGCAAGCCAAAAAGGCATCTAATCCTTATCCTGGGGACGCTTGCCCATGACCGCATTAACCAGGATGGGACTAAGCTTCAGCCCGCCCCCGCCAACTGGATGCGCTGCACCACCCGGGGCCCCACCCGTGAGGTTGCGGGTAATGTAATGAACCAGACCCCTAATAACTGACACTGCAGAGGCATACAGGGGTCTTAGTTGCAGAGCTGTTAACGCATCCGCCTGAGGGGTGTAAGCAGCGAACACAGGCCAAGTAGCGCCTGGGATGGCCCTTGTCTGACCGCTGTTATAATGTGTGGGAGAGAGCCATTAAACCAAATAGCATGCTGCCAAGCAGAAATCAGAATTTCCACTGTCCGATATGGAGCATATGCTGCAAGAGCATCAGCAGGGTATAAGAGTGAAATATGTCAGTACCAGCATCTACCGCAGTAAATGTAACCCATGAGTAAAACAACTCAAACGGGTACACCGCGTCAGTTGAGACTACAAAAACCAGTGCCTGTCCCTCTAAAGAAACGAGGTATTCCTGCAAGTGATTCCGCACAGCTACACGACTGTGTGCTGGGATATCAACCGCAGCCATATCTAGACAGTAAAAGAGAAGTACAATGCAATAGAAAAAGGCACAACTGGGTAGTAATTCAAATAGAAAACCGTTTTAAAAATATCAAGCTTGAATAGACCCATGTAATTATAGGTAGGTTTTATCCGTCCCTACTGTCAACCGGAAACAATACCGAGGGGGTCGTAGACTGATATAAGCACTACTCAAGTGTCTCACAATAAGATCACACTGGTTGGCGGCGCCATGTTGCAAGGATTTCTGCTCATACACAGAACTGTGCACAGAGACCTAGGACATTAGTGAATTGTGGTGTACCAGAAACTCACCTCAGTGCCTAGAAAAACCCCAACCAGCTAGCATCAGTGTCTCATTAGCTCTTCGTCCTATAGCAAAGTAACCAATGATTAGACAACCTAAAACATGCGACTTAGGACCATCACAGAAATGGTGGGAAGTGAGAACACTCTTTTGTTATACTCTCATACCAGTCCACAACAGGAGTAAAAAAAGAGACACGGTACGGTTAAAATATTTCTTTTAACGACGTGATCTCATGTGCAGTATTTTAGACAACATAAGCAGACATATGATAAAGAATAATATGGTCAGCATGGTTACAATTCCATAAAATATAAAAGGAGGAATCCAATGATAGTGCTAACAGGTTCTACAGTGCCTAGTTTTAACACCCTCCCTATATAGGAACTATGTATTATAAACTAAAGAAGGTATTTTGGGCTTGTTTTGGGGGACCCCATTACCTTTCTGCTCAGTAAAAGTAAATTACATCTGGATCAGCAGGGTCTCTCTGCATCCCTGGAAACAACAATCTTCCAAGTGTGTGAAATCATGGCGAGTGTGTGATAATAAGGACCCCAGAATCTTACTTGGCTCACAGCTGCCAAACTGTTGTGTCTAGAGAGCATTACACGGACATGTCGAAAAACAGCTAACATGTTTTGATAACCTTGGCGGCTCACCACTGACTGTTCAGACTGGGGGCACGATGTAAGTCTAGAGATGCCGAAAACAAACCTTTTCACATGTATAGACCTTCGTGAAGGCTAACGTACAAAAACAGCTATGCAGTGTCGTGTGCAAAAGCAGCAAAAGGTAAAATGGCGTTTAAACTTTTAATAAGCCATGCTAACATAACATGTGTGCAAAGCAGGCCTCAGGCCATACTACAGGGGAGCACAATAATCTCCTGATTACACTAGCTTAGAAATCTGGTGGCACTGCATTAAACTTCCATAAAGTCACTTGATGCTGTTCGTATCTTATGTCTTAAATCTTCTACTTCCTCTTTTGTTCTTAGGAGGTGCTTCTCATTTCTCCACATTACTTGTAGTATACCTGGGAATTTAAATGGCACCGTAGCCCCTAGGCCTCTCAATGTTCCCATCATCTCACCTAACTTCCATTGTCTCTGCAAAGTAATTCTGCCAACATCAGATCTGATTTGGTCTAAGAGAAAGATTCACCTTGTAGAGTGCCTGCTTTTAAAGTGGGGGTTAGTATTTGCTCCTTAATTGCGTATGTCTGAAAGTTAATCAGACTTTTTCTATCCGTTTTATGGTTAGGATTTCTTTTAAATGGGTTTTTATTAACCCTATGAATTTGTTGCTCCAAGTCCACTGCAGGTTGGCTTTTTAATAAATCTTCACTTAGGAGTTTAATACACCTTCACTTAGGAGTTTAATACACAATCCTCTCAGGTCTGAACCCTCCACCTCCTCTGGGACTTTGAAGATGCGTATATTGTTTCTCATGGAGTGGATTTCTAACCTCTCCATGTCTTCGCTCAACTGTGTATTCTGGCGCCTCAATTCTGCTATCTGTTGAGAGTTTTCTGCAAGGCCTTGTGAGATTTTCTCCATCTGGTCGTCCAAAGACTTTGTACGAGTCATTAGATTGCCCAATTTTGCTCCAGAGCCTTCATTTCGCTTGAATCTCCTTTTGATTTTGTTTTGAGACCTCAAATGTCTTCATTATTTCTTGCCTCAGCCCCAAAAAAAGTCCTTTAAACTGTTTGATATTTGATACATTAGGCAGAGCTTTGCAACTTACCTACATTTGAACTGATTGTGCTCTAGCCTGCCTCTAAGGGCTTGTATTAGGGCCTACAACAGGTGTATCAGGCTCTTCCGCAGGAACCGACTCCTTATCCTGATCCAGCGTTTTAAATTTATTTTTCACTGGAATTGTACCTACTATATCGTCTAGCTGAGATGTAATACCCTCCTCTCTGCCAACACTGGATATCTGTTTTTGGAGCTGCCACAGTATTGACTTCGACCCTGCTCCTCTCCACATCCGGCCACGGACACCTCAAGCCTGCCTCCTCTCCCCAAGCACCACCCGCAGATTGCGCTACACTCTCCAATATAAACTTTGTATCCACTCACCGCTCGCGCAGAAGCTCCAAAGCACTTTCTTGCCACTGCATGGGAGACTGGTGATGAAAAATCTGGCCCGACATCAAGTGCTTCTTCGCCAACACCACCTCATCCCTCGCACTATTCCCACGCAGGTCCTCTGACCCGCTACCTCTGACTCCTGAACCTTAAGCAGATCCATGCACGATAGTCCGTGCTCCAACAATGCCGCTGACGCAATTCACCATGGGAGAGCTCTGCTCCAAAGGCTGCTCAGAGGACCACATCCGACGTAAACTGCTCCGTAATCATTGTGGAGACTTATTATTATTATGAGCCCTTTAAATTCACAAGTTACTTTCTGGGCCCAAAATAAACGACTGGGATAAAACGCCTTGCAGAGGAGATTCAACTCGCCGTGATCCCGGGACTCCTACGACAGGCACATAAGCAACCTGCTGCCATGTTCCTCCCAAAACATTTGCTAATATCTGGCTAAATCCAAGGGTTCATTGAGGGAAGTTTTCCAAGTGCAGGACACATAATGATATTTAGTTGGCTTTAGAGTGAATTAGGCGAAGTTGTGCTTCCTATAAGACACAGATCTTGATGGACAAGAGCAAAAACTGACAACATAAAGAGCGATCTCCTCATTGACGCAAGCCTTTACTCCAAATCCCACTGCATAGCACCCACTGAAAAAAAAAACAATGCTACATGGTCATCCTTTTGCACCTACTCGGAAGAAGAAATTGGCAGACTGCTCAACACCCTGAAACCATCCAATCACCTCACGGGCCCCTTCCTGCGAACGCTGTCAAAGACTTTACCCCTTTGCTCCTCCCACTCTGGACTAAAATTATCAACAGTTCATTTCAACAAGGAACCATCCCTGACTCCCTCAAAGTTGGACAAGTCACACCTTTATTAAAGAAACCTACAGCCGACCCCTCTGATCTAAACAATTACCGTCCCATTACCAATATTCTTACTCTCGCCAAACTGTTGGAAAAATGCGCTCAATTAAAATTGACTAAACACATTAATCAGTTTGAGCTCCTCAACCCTCATCAATCAGGCTTCCGAGCAGGACACAGTACAGAAACTGCTATGACTCACATAATTGACGACGCCCTTCAAATCCTAGATCAAAACAATACTTTCCTCCTCATCCTTCTTGATCTCTCTTCTGCATTCGACACCGTCAAACATGAGAATCTACTCGAACTGCTAAACACAAGAATGGGCCTATCTGGGACTGTTCTCCAGTGGTTCACTTACTTTCTACACAACAGGGCGCAGAAATTCAAGAGCAACAACTTGATGTCCTCGCCAGTACCTGTATCGTTAGGCGTCCCCAGAGGATCCTCCCTATCCCCAACTTTGTTCAACCTAGTCATGGAGCCTCTCACCACCTTGCTACAAGCATCCAATGTACACTTTCACATGTACGCCGATGACGCCCAACTATATCTCAAATTACAATCCCCCAAATACATTTTGCTCCTGAATTCAACGATCAGAAGCACCCAATCCTGGCTTGCCGATAATCATCTCAAACTCAATGCTCTGAAAACAGAGTTCCTTTTGATCTCACCTCCCGCGAAGATCTCTACCACTCAAATTTGGCTTAAACACCTAACTGCACTCAATGTTCAACCCACCATCGTGGACTCAGTAAAATCCTTAGGCATAACACTTGACACCAATCTCAACATGCAGCAACATATCAGCAAGGCAACTAAGGGAGCGAACTATCAAATCAATACCCTGAGGAAACTTAAACCCTTCCTCCCGGCCAAAGACTTCCAAACTGCAGTACAAGCACTAGTCATTCCTCGAATAGAATACGGCAGCATCGCCCTCTGCGGTCTCCCCCTAACTACTACTGCACCCCTCAGAACTTCTCTAAACGCTGCAGCGAGACACATCACTGGGTCAAAAAACACTCACACATTTCCCCTGACTTGAAAGCCCTGAACTGGCTGCCTTTTGAAGCCAGAATACATATGAAATTCGCCTGCATGACGCACAAGGCTGTACACCTGAGCTCCCCGGATACCTCGCTCAGAAGCTGACAATTTCTGGTGGCTCAAGAAACACTAGAGGCACAAACAATCTTCTGCTAAAGCCTTGAAGATTCCGGAAAGAAAAAACTTATAAATGCTCCTTCTCAGGAATGGCACCCAGCATCTGGAACTCACTCACTCCTGAAACCAGGCTCATCTCCTCCACGACACTTTTTAAAAAAGAAGTAAAAGCTATCCTCATGGCTAGATATACTTGAACTATCACTGTGGATTCTTAAAGACTCTGCACCGATCTGTACTACTTGTTCGATCCCTTTGCTAATTTGTATTGCTTGTATTAGCGACTCACCTGATTGTCTATGCTCCCACTTATTTGAACTATTACCATTATTGATGTTTCTGTTTGACTATGCTCCCTCATGTACCTACCCCACCCCAATTATTACTTATAACTACGCTATGCCTATTGGACTGTTATTCACCCTCCTGTTCGTACCCATCCTTTGTAAAGCACTCTGATATCTGCAAAGATCTTGTTCGCGCTATATAAAACTTTCAAAATAAATAAATAAATAAATAAATAAATTTGAGGTTACAGAGGTTTGAAATAATGATTAAAAAGGACTCAGTGATATACCTAGAAGTTTAGCTACCTATTGACTTGCAAAAAATATTTGAATATAACTACCTACCTTAGCCTAATAAAATCAAATTCGTTAGTTGTTGCAAATATCTTACTTTGTAATACTTATAGTAAAAGTGTATGATTTGTTCTGTAAGAAATCTGACTTTTAGTTTAAGAAGTTTGTTCATAATGGTCTTTGCATTTCCAAATCAAGAGAAGACTTTGACATCTCAGACGTACAATCGTGCTATAAAGTGTCAAAGTTAAATATCCTTTGGAAACATTTTTAAGAGGGTACTAAAAGAAAATCGGTGAGGCTAGAGGATTCCGCTGTGTATCATACACAGATTAAGGGCCTGATTTGGGCATTTACAAAGGGCATGCTGATGTTGGTTTGGACTTTAGGAATATTGTGACACGCTAAAAAAAGGCATACAAATTGAAGGCCTCTCATCTTGGCCGAGTCTATTGGAGATTATATTGGAGCTCCCTGTATATGAAAAGACTTTTCATAGTGCCAACAGATGGCGAATGTGGGAATGAAAAAAGAAGAGTCTGGTATATATAAAGCCCTGAATTGCAAGAGTGAGGGGAGAATAAATATATGTCTTCACATTCATTTAAATCAACAATGACTTCACTTTACGAAAATGGAAACATTTGAAAGCTGATCTTTCTTAAGATAGACCCAGCAGCCAGAGTGCACATAAATGGATAGTTTCAGGAATGTATAGCTGTCTCTTGGCCAATAAGGAATGCAGCCACTGAAATATAAGGAAGCATGGGAAAATAACCTGGGAAAAGAGACACTGAATACACCATGGACTTGACTCGTCGTGGGTGTCCTGGACGGTATGTTACTGTTACAACGCAACTTTTACGTCGTAATGCTGTTACAACGCAGCTTTTACAACGCTGGTTCCATTACATCGGATGCTATTACAACGCAGGATATTACATAGCAGATGCTATTACAACGCATACCATTACATCGTAAGTATTGGTAAGTATATAATTTTTTTTTCTTTAATATTATTTAATTAATTTAATTAATATTAATTATAAATAAATATATTTATTTATGTTTTTTAATATTATAAATTAAATATATTAATTTAAGTAATTTTTAAAATAAGTATGAGTATAGGAGTATATGTTTTAAGGTACTGAGGTATATGTTTTGGGGTATAGGTGTATTTTTAGGTTTTAGGGCTGGGTTTGGGTTTTGGGGTACAGGGGTATTTTTAGGTTTTAGGGCAGGGTTTGGGTTTTGGGGTACAGGGGTATTTTTAGGTTTTAGGGCTGGGTTTGGGTTTTGGGGTACAGGGGTATTTTTAGGTTTTAGGGCTGGGTTTGGGTTTTGGGGTACAGGGGTATTTTTTGGTTTTAGGGCTGGGTTTGGGTTTTGGGGTACAGGGGTATTTTTAGGTTTTAGGGCTGGGTTTGGGTTTTGGGGTACAGGGGTATTTTTAGGTTTTAGGGCTGGTTTTGGGTTTGGGGGTACAGGGGTATTTTTAGGTTTTAGGGCTGGGTTTGGGTTTTGGGGTACAGGGGTATTTTTAGGGTTTAGGGCTGGGTTTGGGTTTTGGGGTACAGAGGTATTTTTAGGTTTTAGGGCTGGGTTTGGGTTTTGGGGTACAGGGGTATTTTTAGATTTTAGGGCTGGGTTTGGGTTTTGGGGTACAGGGGTATTTTTAGGTTTTAGGGCTGGGATTAGGTTTTGGGGTACAGGGGTATTTTTAGGTTTTAGGGCTGGGTTTGGGTTTTGGGGTACAGGGGTATTTTTAGGTTTTAGGGCTGGGTTTGGGTTTTGGGGTACAGGGGTATTTTTAGGTTTTAGGGCTGGGTTTGGGTTTTGGGGTACAGGGGTATTTTTAGGTTTTAGGGCTGGGTTTGGGTTTTGGGGTACAGGGGTATTTTTAGGGTTTAGGGCTGGGTTTGGGTTTTGGGGTACAGGGGTATTTTTAGGGTTTAGGGCTGGGTTTGGGTTTTGGGGTACAGGGGTATTTTTAGGGTTTATTTTTTTTAAAGTACGACTTTAATTAAATTAAATTAATTAAATAAATTATAATTAATTAAATTTATTAAATCAAATTAATTACAATTGTAAGATTAATTCAATTATAATAATTTAATTTAATTAATTAAATTTAAATAATTCCTATTATAAAATTCATTAAATTAAATTAATACAATTATATTAAATTAATTAAATTACATTAATTCCTATTTAAAATTACATTAAACTTATTTAAATAAATTATATTAACTACATTTTTACAATTATTTTAATTATATTAGTAAAACAAAATTAATTAAATTAACTTAATTACATTTTTTAAAAAAAGTTATACTTACCTATACTTACGATGTAATGGTATGCGTTGTAATAGCATCTGCTATGTAATATCCTGCGTTGTAATGGCATCCGATGTAATGGAACCTGCGTTGTAAAAGTTGCGATGTTACAGCATGCGTTGTAAAATAACGCGTTGTAACATCATAGATCCGTCATGGACCCGTCCATATCTCTCCTGGCTTTGTCTCTAATCTTCAGGTAGGTGGCACTGCACCTCAGTAATAATTTCTAAGATGTTTTGGGGGATATTCATACCTTTTCTAAAAGGAGTGAAGAGGGTACTTATTCCATACCTAATGATCATATCAAGGTGTCAGGATGTACAAGCATCACAGAGATGGAATAAATTATAGGGCTGGGAAGGCTCTGGAGAACAGGCCTATGGAAAGGGGAAGTGCAAACACTAGACCATACAATCGAGTTTGCCTTTACGTACTCACCTCCTGGGGTTGGGGTGCACTTTAAGGTGAGATTAGGCAGCGTCAGTATGTAAGGGAAAACAACCTGGAACTAGCAACTACCAATGGTAAAAAAAAAAATGTGTGGCCCTCTATTTATTCTAGTTTGCACTAACTACTGCGTTCCCCCAATGTATATGCATTTGCCCTTTTTTGTTCCTTTGCGTTTTAGGTTTTCTCTTGTTCTCTTCGGAGTTTCTTTGTTTGCTATGTCAAGGTACCTTGGGTATCTACTTACATTTTGCTTTATCAGGTCAAGCCCAATTGATCTACTTGGAGTCCTCTGGTCTTCTGCTAGTATCCAGTTTGGACAAATGCCAGTTATTGCTGATTTGACCGCTTCTAATGCTACTTTCACGCTGGAGGGTAAATGTTATTCAGTGTATATGTACTGTTTACAGTAGGTCATGTGGTCTTTGAAGCCAGTTACTTACCTGAATTGAAGTTCTGAGACTTACCTGCACATAGAAAGAGGGAGGTCGAGGCTGAGAGATGTGTTAAAAAGCTAATATTGGTGTTTGGTAGTGGTATTTGGCTTAAAGTTTATTTATGGTGAGAAAAGTCACCTGTAGGGTCGCAATGGTAAGGTTATTGCATTTGGATGCTGTCTATATGGTGAAGCAGGGGGAATCATAAAAGGTTATTGAGGTTAGTAGTTGTTTATGAATTCTTGTATAATGTGATATGCTTGGAATATTTTACAACAACATTTTTTTAAAAATAAACTTCTCCAGCAAATGTATAGAATTATTCGTATAAAACAGAAGAAAATTCCAAGAAGGGATATTACAAACTACTACTTTATCAACATCTAACCAAATGGTCTCAATGCTAGCAAAATCCACCAGAAAATGTCAGAGGCGGTTTCAAAGTGGGTAATGGGTTGAAAGCTGAAGATGGAAACGTGCTTAATGGTATTGAAAAAGACCACATTTTAATGTGAGAGAGTGCTCAATATTGTTAAAATAAAAGACCTTGGTGAGGTGCTGGTGTACATTGTTCAAAGGATTTTAAATACCTGTTACATCAGATCCTGTTCAGAACTGTTTCCTAAACCTAAGCTTTTCACATACATATTTGGTATAATGTACAGTAAAATTACCCATATTAAATATTCCATGTGAGCAGGGAGTGCTTTATAACTATGTTCCTCAGATCAAAAATATCTGGCTTCAAAAGAATATTCCAGAACGTTACTTAACTCTGAGTCTGGCTCAGTGGAAATAAAAATGAGCCCTACTGGGATTCAGACTTGTCATGCTAACTCAAAAACAGTTCTCAGCCTGGGGCACTAAACCCAATGATCTATTCTACCAGCTTGTCTCGAGATGTTTGTGACCTGGTCTTTGGAGACCATGACAAATGGATCTTCAAAATCAGTCAATGGACTAGTTTGTTCTCTTTCACATCTCAGTGCCTATAGTCTTGAGGTGGCCTTTGAGCTACGTAACAACAGGTATAATCAGAGATACAAGGACTAAAAGCTCGCAACTCGGAGTATTAGTTGAGAAGTCACAGAGCAAAAAACACCAAAGAAAGCACAATGTTTCCTGTAAACGAGCCACTTCCGGTTTTATGACAACATATTGGGGAGAAAAATATTGTGCAGGGGCTAAATATCGAGGACTAAAATATCAACACGGTGAGTGCATATAGATAAGTTTAGAGTTAAGGGCCAGATGTATGAAAGTCTTTTGCGTTCTCAAACAGTGCGAATTGTAAAATTTGGCCTTTTGCTAAAGCAAAATGGCCTTTCCTTATGTATGAAGAGCCAGATGCATCATGCAAAGAAATAGTGATTCCTTAATTGCGATTATTAAGGAATCGCAAATAAGGACTCGCTATTGGCTATGCATGATGAGGAAAGCGAATAAATAAGGAATCGCTATAAATCGCTAAATACAATAGCGATTCCACTCGTCAGGCAAAGAAGGGGATGGGGCTTTGAGGGCCGCACAGAAAGTCAAGTTCCTACTATTTGTGTAGTATGGGTGCAAATGGTCTGGGATACCGACAAACCAGACGACCGCACACGGACGAGACGATGACGCCGAATACATGGCTTATACTTTATTCTTCTCTTTTCCAACTGGATTATAACTAACGCACGATACAAGACTTACTTGACCAGCCAACTATACAACTAAAAACCCCATCTGATCAGACATCTTTCAAGACGGATGGGACGTGTAGCATAAAGATACACTGCGTTAAGCCCTGAAGAAGTCCGGTTTCGGACGAAACGCGTTGGCTATTTTTATCTGCAAATTTTGAATAATAAAAGAAAGAATAAAACGAAGAAAATTGACTTGGAATTTTCTTGGGAGAACTGTTGGATTCCATCTTTTATTACATAACAAATGTTTAACAAGCACTAATATTGTGTTCATTATATTGTTTCTGGTGTGCGAGGTCAACTTGTGAAATACAATAGCGATTCCATGTTAAGGAATCGCAATTGTAAAAAAACTCCTATCTCGGAAATATCGATATCGCAAATTGCGATTTCGCAAATAGCGGGACCGTGAAAACTACAGAGTCGCATTGGGAGCAGGCTGATGACATCACAACCAGGAAGTCAATCAGCCCATGCTGCCACCTGTGCACTGAGGAACACAGAGGCAGAAGCTGAGTGCAGGGAGAGAGAGCAGAAGAACACAAACTGCAATCTGCTCACAGGTGGAGACACCCATGTCCCAAACAGCTACAGAGGAGGGTGCAGTGGGCAGGAAGCGAAAAATCAAGTTCAGTGAGGGTGAACTTGACCTCCTCATTGAGGAGGTCGCAAACAACCATGACAAGCTATTTGGGAAGCTCTCCCTTAAAGTGCCAGAGGCAGACAAGAGAAGGATCTGGAACAGGATCAGAGACAAGGTGAATGCTGTGGGGGTCACACACCGCAGCATAGATGACCTGAAGAAACGCTGGTACGACCTGCGCAGTCGTGCCAAGGAGCGGGTAGCGGAAAGGTTGAAGGAGGTGAAGGGGACTGAAGGAGGAGGGCCAACAGTCCCAGACAACAAACCCCAGGAGGACATGGTAGAGGGCACAATTGATCCAGAAGCAGTGGTTGGAGTAATGGACCTGGACACATTCGGGGCGGCCTGTAGCACACAAGGTAAGATGCATGACTATCAACAGAACAATGTACATACTGATAGTGCCCAAATGTGAATCAACCTGCAAAATAACAGCAAAAATAGTCCAGCACACATTTTACATAGGGACACCAATGCATCATGGGACTTGTAGTCAATAGAACCCAATTGCCTGTTAGAATCCAACACAGTAAGCCCAAATGCTAACAAAATGCAGTACAGTGATAGATGAGAGACAGAGAGAACATAAGTGTATATTTTTAATAAGGTTGCTTAACTCATGCAACAACTTTAAATAACATTGCACTGTTTCACATCACAGATGCAGCTGAAGCAAACACTGATGACAGTGATACTGGAGACAGCACACAGCCCAACCAAGAGTCTGCAGTGTCAAAACCTGTGACACCACCACCCAAATCCAAGGCACCAGCAAAACGCAGGGCCACAGTTACACCACTGCAGCCAATGGAGACAGAACAGGAAACATCTACCGCACCTAGTACAAGCCGTCAAAGTGCCAGCAACACAACAACACCGCAGGCCCATGTCCGGCCAGGAACAAGACGCAGGCCAAGGACCCATACTTGGGCACAGGAAGCAGGAAGTCCCAATCAGTGGGGTGGCGTGGAGTCACAGATGGTGCGGGTGCAGCGCGTGCAAGCGAGGCACATGGGAGCCATCAACCTGCAGATGACAAAAATGAACACAAACATTTCTGCAATGGCTGACAGTGTGAGGGAGCTCACAACTGCACTAGTGGAGGCTCACAGAGAATCCAACAACACCCTGCTGGAGGTGGCGCGTGTGATGCAGGAGGGACACACCACACAGAGGAGGAGGCATCACCAGTTTGTCATATGCAAGGGCACCTATACCAGGTCAAACAACAAGATCTGCGCAAGCGTGTCACAGCTGTCACGTCGGTCTGTGGGAATGCAGATAGATATGGCCCATTGTTGTGGGGATGTGTCCAAGGCACTGGGGCAAATTACAACTGCCGTTGAAATGATGCAGGCTAGCACTGGTGTTCAGGGCGATGTTACAGTGGAAGAGGGTAGTGAGGCTTCCAGCCTCAGTAGCATCACTGCGCCACTCACCACTGTCAGGAGGAGCAGTAGCCGTAGACAGGCTCCTCCCGCTGCATCCGGGAATGCAGATGCTGAAGCAGGAGAAAGACATTTGGATCTGAGAGGGAGGAGACGCTAAACCTAATCAGAGGGGTGTAAGACTTCATGGTGACGTAACCATGTACAAGACTATCTTTGTGACTGCATTACAAGTCCTTTGTGTGTCTCGTGTGTCCTTCAGTGCATGGAGTTAATGTGCTAATGGACACCATCTCAGTTTAATTTCACACCCCTACCGCCTGCCGTGGTAATAAATAGTTCACCTTCAAATGCAAATGAGTGTTGTGTGTCATTGTTACATACCTTAGAAATAATGCAGGGTGATGTCAGTACGTTTTCTCTGTCCCTCCGCTGAACTACCAAGATGTGCCCGGCGTGGTGGTGCTGGGGTCTGGTTGTCCTCTGTCGGATTCCTCATTGGGGATGCCTCTCCTTGTTGCTATGTTGGGCAACATTGCACATGCCGCAATAATCCTGCAGCAGGTTTCCGGTTGGTACAGCATTGCTCCTCCAGTTTTATGCAGGATGCGATAGCGACTCTTGAGCAATCCAAATGTCCGTTCTATTACATTACGTGTCCTGATGTGGGCTGCATTGTACCTCTGTTGTTGTGGGCTGGCTGGGTTCAGGTATGGAGTCAAGATGTAATGCCTCACCGCGTATGCACTGTCACCTACAGAGTTACAGACAATATGTTAGTGTCAGGTGTGCATTGCCATGACCTAAGTCAGTGATGTGTATAGTATTCCACTTACCTAGCAGGTGTCCATTGCCAAAATCTCCCCTGAGCAGACGTGTGTGCAAGCCACTATGGCGGAAGATGTATGAATCGTGAGTGCTTCCAGGGTATTGTGCTACGAGGTCGGTGATGATGTTCTCAGCATTGCACACTGCTTGGACATTGATTGAGTGATAAGCTTTCCGGTTGCGAAATATATACTCATTTATGGCAGGGGGACATATGGCTACGTGGGTGCAATCAATCCATCCAATCACGTGTGGGAACTGTGCTACTTGGTAGAAATCCTGTTTTGTTTGGCTCAATTCCTGTGGGGTGGTGGGGAAGGTGATGTGGTTGTTGATCACAGTCATCATGGCGGCCAGGAAGGATTTGAAGAACCGCGAGAGGGAGCTCTGTGATACCCCTCCTGCTTCTGCCACTATGTCCTGGAAGCTACCTGACGCAAGCAGGTGCAGGCTACATAACACCTGGACCTGAGTAGGGATAGCCTGGGTCCTGTGTGTTTGGCGCTGCAATAGTGGGTCCAATTCATCTATTAAGTCTAGTATCATTGCTGCATTCATCCTGTACTTATCATAAATTTGCTCACGAGTCTGTCCTAACAATGTGATGCGCAGCCGGAAGATTCTCTCCTGGATTCTCCTTCTGGCCTGGCCTGCTGCAAGTATCCTCCTCGCAAAAATGCAGAGTTCTGCCATTGTGGGAGGCCACTAGGGCCTCGTGGGTCTGTTTAAATACACCTCTGATGTAAGGCAGGTGAGTGGGAACATTTTTTTTTTTTACCACCTGATTGTGATTCCTTTGAACTGCTATTGCAAAATTGTGATTTTTGTCAGAATCGCAATTAGCGAATTTTCATCCTTGGAATTTGCGATTTTATTGCAAAATCGCTATTTGGATATAGCGATTTCGCAATATGTTTCGCAGAATCATTGGTTTCTCTCTACTTGCGATTCGCTATTGGGGTTAGCCCTTGTTTCTGAGATTTTATTGCGAATTCGCAATTTTGCCTTTGCGAATTCGCTTTTTCCTGCGTTTTCAGTTCATGCATGCCATTTCTTTCTTTTGCGGTCGCAATTGGTAATTCGCACCAATTGCGATCGCTTTTTTGGTTGATGCATCTGGCCCGAAAGGCTTTGTATTTGCAATTTAGGTAATCGCAATTTTTTTTCAATTACCTAAATTGCAAATGCGCATAGGGAATTGTGAATGAGGAACTGTGCATTTAGGAAACTCTTAGTACCATCAACTTCAAGTTGATGGTAACCATGTGTAAACTTTGAAAAATGTACAACATGAAATTTTTCAAAGTGCTATGTAGCACACTGTTAGACCTGGCACCTTGGCGTGAGTCTCCCTTCCACTTTTTGCTGATGTGCCTCCGATGTTTTGCTGGTTTTCCGATACTCAGGGCACTGCGCCACGGCTGATCCGTGCCGCAGTGCAAGTGCTCCCTACTGTAAATTGTACATACGATTGGTATCCATGATTGGTGCATTGGATTTACTGTTAGTCCCTAGTAAAGCGCACGAGAGAGTGCCGGGGCTTGTAGATGCCAATACTGCTGGTGGGCCTGCAGCGCTGGTTGCGCCACCCACCGAAGCAGCCGTAAAGATGTGTCTGGGAACTGCGACCGCAGAACCCGCGTGCAGTCTCGTACTGTCACGCTAGCTGGGCAAGTGTCCCCACTTGCCCGCACCGACCCTTCCCTTGACTACATATTAGTCACCCCTATGGTAGGCCTACGGGCCGGGTGCGTTGTAGGTGCAAGGTAGGACAAGCCCTGATGTGCGTGGCATGTCCTAGTAGTGACTTACAACGAAGACCGTATTTCACTATTGAAGGCTACCTGCTCCATTAGGCCAGACTGGGCTGCGAGGGTTATTACACCCTATAACCCCCGCAGGCTCAAGGAGCATGGTAGTGAGTCATGTTTAGTATGCCTGAACTCAGGATAAGGAGATATTTCTTGTAGTCAAGTTTATTTCAGTATCCTGGGTTTGCAAATGCTACTTTTAGAAAGTTAGCCTTTGCTTGCTTAACCATTTCAGCCGCCTCTGCTGGTGTGTATCTGACTGTCTGGGATGTGTGAGTGACAGGGCTGGAGGGATGACAGGTGGTGAATGCACAGATTACACCTTAGTGGGAGGTAGGAGTGCCTCTTGACTCGAGCTGTCACTGTGCTCGACCTCCACAATGCTGGCTCCACCCTCCTGGGGAGCGGCGGATGACTCTGCCGGCACCTGGCCCAGGAAGGGCGAAGCCCCCATCAACAAGGTACTCTGGCCACTCCTGTCCGGACAATGCTGGCTCCACCTCCTGTGGGGCGTCTGATGCGCCTGCCCCTCACACTGAAAGCAGAAGCCGGAGTACACCCGCGGGGGTACTCCAGAACTGAGAGTGGCTGCGCAAAGGCCCCCCTGGCCTGCGAGAACAAAAGAATTGGCCTATAAAAGACGGAGCCCTGCTCCTTGAAAATTAGATCCGGTTTGGGCCACAGAAAGACTCTGCCCTACGAGAAGGACCGTGAGAGACAAGGAAGGGTGCTGACTCTTGCCTGTGTCTGGTGCCTTGCTGCTGAAGGAGAGGAAGACAATAAGACTACGAAAAGACTATTGTGCTACTTGTGCCAAACTCTGCAAAGAGATCTCCAAGGGCTTGCAACTGAACTTGCCCCCTGACCAGCGTCCCAGGACCAGTAGACGCTACCCCCTTGGAAAGCGACTGCGGGGGCTGACTATCGCCGCAGCACTGACGGAGGAATCTCCTCTAAGGCATCAACATCCTCCCGACCACCGTGACCGGGGCCCAAAGCAACAGCAGAAGCAAAGTGAGGACCAGCCGCCGCTGGCCCGAACACCGTGACCGCAACTGCACCGGGAGCCCGAGAGCAAAGCAAAGGAGGACCCGTCCGGTCCGAGCTACCGAGGTGACTGCATAGTGAGCAGTCACTCACCTGCAAGGACGGACAGTTGCCCTACGAGAATCCGCAAGGTCGGTAAGCCTGCCCGACAGCCCAGCTGTGAGCCCACAGCTGCACCGACATTTGGCTGGGTACGTCCTGCACTTGGGGACCGTACTGCCACTTGTCACCACCGCACAGCCGCCGCCTCCAGGGTCGGAGCGGACGACGAGGAAAGGACCCTGCCGCCACAGAACACCGCTGCCCCGGACGACCAGTGACCTGCTCGGCCGAAGAGCCGCAACGATCAGCGACCCCGGGAAGGCAACGCGACGTGGGACAGATCCCTTGGAAGCCGCCGGCTCCACAAGAACTTTGAATAACACTGGTCTACGGACCTCAAGAGAACTTCCATAAGAACTGTGGTAACCCGAATTAAGTAAACTTGCAACCGTCTTCGTAAAGTTATTGACTGTATTCACAAGCCTGCTTAAAATCTATATAAAGATATATATTTTTACAAGAATACAGTCTGGTCTCGTTGTGTGGTGGGTTGGTTGTAAAGGTGTACTGTTGCAAGTGTTTAACCATATGTGCCCCAAAGATTAGCCTACGACTGCTTAAGCCACACTACCTAGAGGGTAAGCAGAGGTTGTCTGGAAGGTAACCCTCAGCCCTGACGAGGAAGAGAGAGTCCCTGCTTGTCGCTAGTGTTGCACTGCGCCAACTAGAGCCTCCCCCTTCCTACATTGGACGCAGCGGTGGGATTTCGAATTTACACTTGCGATAGTTATACCTGAGCTTCTGACCACTACACAAGGATTACGGTGCAGTTACTAAACCACAGACTTTGCTTTCTGAAAGAAGATTCCGCGTGCCGAAACCATGCCGGGCACAAAGAGCCTGGATGGAGCGGAGTCCACGACCTCTGAGGTGTTGGAGGTGGAGTGGGACGCCGCAAAGCTGGATAAGTACACCAGAGTTGAACTGAAGTTTTTCTGTAGGAAACTCAAAGTTCCGCACGCTGGCTGCAAAAACAAGCCGGAGCTCTACAAGGCCCTGAAAGCCTGGGTGGAGTCCAGAAAGACCGCGGAGGAGCAAGACGTCCTCGCCGAGCAGAACGCAACGACGGAGCAGAATGCACCTGGGGATCTGATCGATCTCGAGAGGCAAGACAGCGAGCACAGCTTTGGTAAAGGCCTGTCGCCAGAGGAGCTGGCGGACAGGAAGGAAACCCGGAATCACGAGAGGAAATTGGCAGAATTGAAAATCCAGCTGGAGCTGGAAACCAAAAGAATGGCGCTGGAAGAGCGAAAGCATCAGATGGATTATGAAATCAAGATGAGGGAGATAAGTCTCAAGGAGAGAGACTTGGATCGGCCTCCCTCTGGTGGCAGCACATCGCCAGTGCAGGTAGAGTCAAGAGTGCACATCCGGAAGGACGTAGTTAAGGAGTTCTTTAAGGGGGATGACATAGGACAGTGGTTTAGGGCATACGAGGTAGCCATGTCCTCCCACCGGGTCCCTGACAAGGATTGGGGAGCGGGGTTGTGGGGAAGGTTCCTTAGCGAAGGGAGGGATACCTTGCTAGATTTGCCCGTTGAGAATCAGAGATCCTATGCCCACATGAAAGAAGCTTTATTAAACAGGTACGGGCTTACCCCTGAAATGTATAGACAGAAGTTTAGGGGATGTACTAAGCGGCCTGGGAATACGTATGTGGAGTATGTGACTTACTTTTGCAGAGCACTGGATGGTTGGGTGAAAGGTAACAAAGTTAATGATTTTCAAGGTCTCTTTGATTTAATTGCATGGGAGCACTTGGCTGATCACTGTTTTCCTGAGTTACGCCAACACCTGATCGATAGCAAGCTGTCCAACCCGAGGAAGCTTGCTGAGGAGGCGGACCGCTGGCTCAGCACCAGGGTCCACAAGGGTCCCGTGGGAGATTCCGCCAAGAGTGGGCAGGGTCCCCAGCAGAAGAGTGGGGGGGGACAAAGGGGGAAAACAGAAAGGGTTCCAAAAAGGCCCCCAAAGTAGTTCCCAGGGGAATCCGCAGCAGGGTTCTCAGCCTCCCCCACCCCCGAAGCAGAATGGGGCCCCGACAGGTAAACCTGTTCCAAAGGGGCCCTTCAATTGTTTCAAATGTGGCGAGCCTGGGCACATATCCAGTGACCCCAAGTGTCGCCTATTTGGAAAACCTGCACCCACTGGTGCTCCGCCCCGCCAAGTGACCAGCGTTCACCTGGGAGAAGAAATGATGGTCCCGGGGGGTGGAGATCCCGTTCACATGACCCTGGTCTCGTTAGGAGACAGCGAGATGATCCCTACGAACTACCTGCCCTCTAACACTAAGAAATATGGGCAGGTGGTGATCATCAATGGCAAGGAAGCTGAGGCTCTTAGAGACACAGGAGCCAGTGTGACTGCAGTGAGGCAGCACCTGGTGTCTCAAGAGCAGGTTGTACCCCATGCCTACTGTAGGGTTATCGATGCTGATAATTCTGATAGCCAGTGTCCGATGGCTCAAGTTCCCTTCGAGTGGGGGGGGTCTCTGGTACTCTGCAGGTCTGTGTAAGAAAAACCATGCCTGTTGACTGTTTGCTAGGGAACGACTTGGAGCACTCCCCTTGGGAAAAGGTGGAGAAAGCAACTCACCTGCGGATGGTGGGCCTGCCTGACTGGGCGTGCGTGACCACCCGGTCGATGGCAGCCAGTAAGGGTGAGCGAGAGGTCCTGGGGCCTGATGGAGAGGCCCAGGAACCGGCTTTAGGGAGAAGGCGCAGGGGGCGCGGGAAACCGGCCCCTGAAGTTCCTACGGTCCAGGAGGAGGCAGACCTTGAGGGGGATGCCCTGGAGCCTACAGGGGAACAGATCGCCGAACTGGGGGACCTGCCTGAGCTGACCCATTGGCAGCAAGAAGGAGGACCCTCCAGGGAGGAATTCTGCAGGGAGCAGAAAGAATGCCCTTCTCTCGTGGGGATGCGGCAACAGGCTGCAGACCAGGCCAATGGTGTTCAGGCCAAAACACATTACGTGTACTGGGAGAACGACCTCCTGTATTCGGAGCCTAAGGCTGCTGAACCTGGGTCAGCCCGTGTGCTGGTGGTACCCCAGAAGTTCAGAGCCTTCCTACTGGGTCTGGCTCACGATGTGCCTTTAGCAGGACATCTAGGGATGGACAAGACCTATGACAGGCTTGTCACCCACTTCTACTGGCCCCAAATGCATAAAAGCTCAGACGCTCATTGCAGAACCTGTCCGACTTGCCAGGCAAGTGGGAAGACGGGAGGGAAGAACAAGGCTCCTCTCCAACCCTTCCCTGTGGTCGGTACGCCATTCCAGCGAGTGGGTATTGACATCGTTGGGCCTCTGGACCCCAAGACAGCCATGGGCAACAGGTTCATCCTGGTCTTGGTGGACCATGCCACCCGGTACCCTGAAGCCATCCCTCTGAGGACAGTGACGGCTCCCGTGGTGGGGCGTGCACTGATGGGAATTTTCTCACGAGTAGGATTCCCTCTAGAGGTGGTGAGCGACAGGGGGACCAATTTCATATCGAAATATATGAAGTCCCTTTGGCAGGAGTGTGGCGTAACGTACAAGTTCACCACACCCTACCATCCCCAAGGTAACGGGTTGGTTGAAAGATTCAACCGAACCCTCAAAGGCATGATAATGGGCCTGGAAGGTCCGATGAGGCGTAAGTGGGACGTCCTCTTGCCATGCCTGCTGTTTGCATATCGCGAGGTACCCCAGAAGTCCCTAGGGTTCAGCCCCTTTGAACTGCTGTACGGTCACCCCGTGAGAGGACCACTGAGTTTGGTAAAGGAAGGCTGGGAGCAATCTCCCAGGAAACCTCCCCAGAATGTATATAGCTACATGCTGGCCTTCAGAAACCAGACCAGACGCTTCAGACAACTTGCCGAGGCAAATCTGGAAGCGAGCCAGGAAGAAATGAAGCGGTGGTACGATCAGAATGCCACTCTGGTCGAGCTTCAGCCTGGACAGGAGGTGTATGTCTTGGCCCCAGTGGAGCCCTGTGCCCTTCAAGATAAGTGGACAACACCATTTGAGGTTGTGGAGCGCAAGAGCCCCGTGACATACTTGGTGGACATGAAGACGCCTAGGAACCCTTTACGGGTCCTACATGTCAACCGCCTCAAGCCCCACTTGCGAAGGTCCGAAGTGGGCATGTTGTTGGCAACCGATGACGGGATGGAGGAGGAGTCGGAGCCTCTTCCTGACCTCTTGGTGGCCTGTGAGAAGGATGGGTCAGTGGATGGAGTTAACCTCTCACCCTCCCTGACCGCCGAACAACAGGAGGACTGCCGCCAGTTGCTGGGACAGTTTCCAGACCTGTTCTCCCTGGTTCCGAGTGTCACAGATTGGTGCGTCCATGATGTGGACACTGGAGACAGCTTACCGGTGAAGCACAAGGCTTACCGGGTAACTGACAGGGTCCGGGCCTGCATTAAGGAGGAGGTCTCCAAGATGCTTGCCCTCGGGGTGGTTGAGTCTTCCAGCAGTCCTTGGTCCAGCCCCGTGGTCTTGGTTCCGAAGGCTGCTGCGCCGGGAGCCACACCCGAACTCCGGTTCTGTGTGGACTACAGAGGACTCAATTCAGTCACGAAGACTGACGCGCACCCCATCCCCAGAGCTGACGAGCTCATTGATCGGCTAGGGGCTGCCCGGTTTCTCAGCACGTTTGATTTAACGTCTGGGTACTGGCAGATCGCCTTGACCGATGGGGCAAAGGAGAGGTCGGCATTCTCTACACCAGATGGGCATTTCCAGTTCCGGGTTATGCCATTTGGGATGAAGAATGCCCCTGCCACCTTTCAGAGATTGGTCAACCAGGTGTTGGCTGGACTGGACGAGTTCAGTGCCGCCTACCTGGATGACATCGCGGTGTTCAGCGGCACCTGGCCCGAACACCTGCGACACCTCTGGGAAGTGTTGATGGCCCTGCGCAGAGCAGGCCTCACAATTAAGGCAAGCAAGTGCCAGATTGGGCAGGGTTCAGTGGTGTACTTGGGACACCAAGTTGGGAGTGGCAAGGTAGCCCCCTTGCAGCCCAAAATCGAAACCATCCTGGCTTGGGAACCCCCCAAGACCCAGACTGCAGTGAGAGCCTTCCTGGGGCTCACTGGGTATTACAGGAGGTTTGTCAAGGGCTATGGCACGATCGTGACCCCCTTGACAGAGCTGACTTCGAAAAAGCAGCCCAGGAATGTGATTTGGACTGACACCTGTCAGAAAGCTTTCGACACCCTGAAGACTGCCATGTGCACGGCGCCCGTGCTCCTGGCCCCAGATTTCTCCAAGGAGTTCATTGTGCAAACAGACGCTTCAGAGCATGGTGTAGGGGCTGTTCTTTCACAGATGACTGAGGAGGGCTTTGACCAACCCGTAGCCTTCATAAGTCGGAGGTTACTTCCACGGGAAAGTAGGTGGAGTGCAATAGAGCGTGAAGCATTTGCTGTGGTCTGGGCGCTGAAGAAGCTAAGACCCTACTTGTTTGGGTCTCACTTCCGAGTTCAGACGGACCACAGGCCCCTCAGATGGTTGATGCAAATGAGGGGTGAGAACCCGAAACTGTTGAGGTGGTCCATTTCTCTACAGAGTATGGACTTTACGGTGGAACACCGCCCTGGCACCGATCACGCCAACGCTGACGGTCTGTCCAGATTTTTCCGCCTTAGTGATGTGGAACTCCCTGGGGAAGGGTAGTTCCCCCCACATTTCAGCTGGAGGGGACACATGTTAGACCTGGCACCTTGGCGTGAGTCTCCCTTCCACTTTTTGCTGATGTGCCTCCGATGTTTTGCTGGTTTTCCGATACTCAGGGCACTGCGCCACGGCTGATCCGTGCCGCAGTGCAAGTGCTCCCTACTGTAAATTGTACATACGATTGGTATCCATGATTGGTGCATTGGATTTACTGTTAGTCCCTAGTAAAGCGCACGAGAGAGTGCCGGGGCTTGTAGATGCCAATACTGCTGGTGGGCCTGCAGCGCTGGTTGCGCCACCCACCGAAGCAGCCGTAAAGATGTGTCTGGGAACTGCGACCGCAGAACCCGCGTGCAGTCTCGTACTGTCACGCTAGCTGGGCAAGTGTCCCCACTTGCCCGCACCGACCCTTCCCTTGACTACATATTAGTCACCCCTATGGTAGGCCTACGGGCCGGGTGCGTTGTAGGTGCAAGGTAGGACAAGCCCTGATGTGCGTGGCATGTCCTAGTAGTGACTTACAACGAAGACCGTATTTCACTATTGAAGGCTACCTGCTCCATTAGGCCAGACTGGGCTGCGAGGGTTATTACACCCTATAACCCCCGCAGGCTCAAGGAGCATGGTAGTGAGTCATGTTTAGTATGCCTGAACTCAGGATAAGGAGATATTTCTTGTAGTCAAGTTTATTTCAGTATCCTGGGTTTGCAAATGCTACTTTTAGAAAGTTAGCCTTTGCTTGCTTAACCATTTCAGCCGCCTCTGCTGGTGTGTATCTGACTGTCTGGGATGTGTGAGTGACAGGGCTGGAGGGATGACAGGTGGTGAATGCACAGATTACACCTTAGTGGGAGGTAGGAGTGCCTCTTGACTCGAGCTGTCACTGTGCTCGACCTCCACAATGCTGGCTCCACCCTCCTGGGGAGCGGCGGATGACTCTGCCGGCACCTGGCCCAGGAAGGGTGAAGCCCCCATCAACAAGGTACTCTGGCCACTCCTGTCCGGACAATGCTGGCTCCACCTCCTGTGGGGCGTCTGATGCGCCTGCCCCTCACACTGAAAGCAGAAGCCGGAGTACACCCGCGGGGGTACTCCAGAACTGAGAGTGGCTGCGCAAAGGCCCCCCTGGCCTGCGAGAACAAAAGAATTGGCCTATAAAAGACGGAGCCCTGCTCCTTGAAAATTAGATCCGGTTTGGGCCACAGAAAGACTCTGCCCTACGAGAAGGACCGTGAGAGACAAGGAAGGGTGCTGACTCTTGCCTGTGTCTGGTGCCTTGCTGCTGAAGGAGAGGAAGACAATAAGACTACGAAAAGACTATTGTGCTACTTGTGCCAAACTCTGCAAAGAGATCTCCAAGGGCTTGCAACTGAACTTGCCCCCTGACCAGCGTCCCAGGACCAGTGGACGCTACCCCCTTGGAAAGCGACTGCGGGGGCTGACTATCGCCGCAGCACTGACGGAGGAATCTCCTCTAAGGCATCAACATCCTCCCGACCACCGTGACCGGGGCCCAAAGCAACAGCAGAAGCAAAGTGAGGACCAGCCGCCGCTGGCCCGAACACCGTGACCGCAACTGCACCGGGAGCCCGAGAGCAAAGCAAAGGAGGACCCGTCCGGTCCGAGCTACCGAGGTGACTGCATAGTGAGCAGTCACTCACCTGCAAGGACGGACAGTTGCCCTACGAGAATCCGCAAGGTCGGTAAGCCTGCCCGACAGCCCAGCTGTGAGCCCACAGCTGCACCGACATTTGGCTGGGTACGTCCTGCACTTGGGGACCGTACTGCCACTTGTCACCACCGCACAGCCGCCGCCTCCAGGGTCGGAGCGGACGACGAGGAAAGGACCCTGCCGCCACAGAACACCGCTGCCCCGGACGACCAGTGACCTGCTCGGCCGAAGAGCCGCAACGATCAGCGACCCCGGGAAGGCAACGCGACGTGGGACAGATCCCTTGGAAGCCGCCGGCTCCACAAGAACTTTGAATAACACTGGTCTACGGACCTCAAGAGAACTTCCATAAGAACTGTGGTAACCCGAATTAAGTAAACTTGCAACCGTCTTCGTAAAGTTATTGACTGTATTCACAAGCCTGCTTAAAATCTATATAAAGATATATATTTTTACAAGAATACAGTCTGGTCTCGTTGTGTGGTGGGTTGGTTGTAAAGGTGTACTGTTGCAAGTGTTTAACCATATGTGCCCCAAAGATTAGCCTACGACTGCTTAAGCCACACTACCTAGAGGGTAAGCAGAGGTTGTCTGGAAGGTAACCCTCAGCCCTGACGAGGAAGAGAGAGTCCCTGCTTGTCGCTAGTGTTGCACTGCGCCAACTAGAGCCTCCCCCTTCCTACACACACACATCCCCCTAGGACATGTGCATGCTCTACATGTGCACAGCTTCCTTTTTTGAGGGGATTAAGAGGGGGCCCAAGGCCCTTGGGTACTCTTGGCTCTGCTTTAACTAATTTGCAATTAACAATTAGGTAATCGTAAATCAGCTGATGCAAAACCATTCAATCAGGCATTTATTAAGCGTAACTACTCACCTGTAAGGGTCTGAAGGCGCTGGGGGCCTCTCGGCCCTTCGGAACGAATGTAGTAATATCACTTATTAGCAATTTGCTATTTACCAAATCACTATCAGGTAATATTAACGAATCGCAAAATCTTGGGCGATTCCTACATACATATTATTTTGCAATTCCCAAATAGCGATTCAGTAAAAATCGCTATTTGAGAATCGCAATATGCTTTTTGATACATCTGGCCCAAGATTCTTAACTCCACATCTGCATAACTTCAACATATATATCTCTTGTCAAGGTACATATATGTGGAGTTAATGTAGCAAACCTATGCTTACCTGTAGTAATTTACCTTCATGATATTTTGGCCCTCGATATTTTTGCCAGGATATTTTGTCCATGCGATATTCTGCTGGAACACCCTGTTTCCTCCACTGTGATACTTTCTAAATGAATACAGGGCCAGTTGTATCAAGCCTTTTTGTGTTCGCAAAAATTGCTTTTCGGATGTAGCAAACCTAATTTTGAGATTCGGTAATCTGTTACCGAATCGGAAAATGGGTCTGCGATTCAGTATTAGGAAGGGGCCTGTTTAGGGCGTCCCTTCCTAATACCGAATCACATCAGTATGTATGAATGTTTTGCGACCGCATTCGTATTGTGACTGTATTCGCATTTTATCACCTTCTTCAAGTAGGTGGTAACCCATTCGCAAATGGGAAGGGGTCCCTTGGGGACCCCTTCCCCTTTGTGAATGTTTGTAAAACAATTTTTAAAAGCATGTAGTGGTCCCACGGACCACTGCCTGATCCTAAAAAATTAAAAGAAAACTTTTCATTTTTTGTTTCGTTAAGCATCTCGTTTCCCTTTAAGGAAAACGGGCTGCTTTACAATAAAAAAAGATTGCTTTATTTAAAAGCAATCACGGACATGGTGGTCTGCTGTTCTCAGCAGGCCACCATTCCCGTGAATTTTGCAATTCCTAGGGGGTCGTAAATTGCGACCTACCTTATTAATATTCATGATGTAGGTCATTTACAACCCCCTAGGAATAGCAAAAGGTGTACTATACACTTTCATACATTGCATTTTGCGATTCCCTAATTGCGAATCCTTGTGATTAGTGATTAGCAATTAGGGAACCGCAAAATGCTATCTACATACATCTGGCCGACAGAGACAAAACAGGACGCAGAGATACGTTCAGGACGTGTCATTAAAACGAGGCACAATTTCAAGGAAGCTCGGGACATGTGTCTGAAGCCACACGGGTGGAAAGACGTGGGCCTACTTATCGGAGTGGCAGCAACACACCTGCTGCTTGCATAACCTGCCGCAAGATGCTTGCCTCTAAAGGTCAAGGCTGATGATATGCAGATGACATCAAACCAGAAAATCTTGTTTGTCGAGGAACGCGCCCTTCACTGGAACTCGTGTGCTATGTGAGCGAGTTACACGTCTGAGGGCTTGTGCTGCGCAGAAACCAAAGCCTCTGGGCACCTTTGGCAAAAATGGATGGTGATGGCGCAATTTCACTCAAACGTGGTGCAATCTGTTTTTATGTCGCAGTCAGAATCTTTGGCGTTTACAACCTACTGCAACGAGAGAGAGAGGTCTGTGCTACAGTATGGCGCCAACCAGCTCGTTTGCTTGTACTGTACGCCTGCATCACACGATTAATCAACAACTGAGAAACTAAAACGGCACAGAACAGTCCGTTTTGACAAGATGTCGGTGTCATATTCCAGGTCAAGCGCTGGCCCAAACCATCACATCCAAGCACAGCGTTATCACTTTCAAACAACCTAGTGGAATCTGATCCTAGAGAATTCCAGAACTAGTTGGCAGCAGGGATGATAACTGGGGAGCCGATCTCTGACCCCATCTCAAAAGCGAACTTTTAGGCAAGGGCTGATATTTTTGTTTCCAATCTAAGCAGGAAATATTACCCCATCTAAACTGTTAATTACCCCACCAATGTTTAGCCAAGAAGGGATGACAAACTGGTTCTGATGGTGGTCGTGTCTAGTCACCAAAAGGTGTGACCATAGTTAAAGATAGACAGAGCTGAAAAGAGGCAAGCCCAGTAGGAAAAGCGTGTTTTGGATTTGACAACACAGGGTTCAGCTGGTGCTTGACAGCTGGCAAAGGCTCCTCAAAAATATGAGCAGGAAATTACCTTCTGAGGAGGAACAATGAATAGCAATAAATAAATATGGGTTTCCTGGGGTAGCTTGCATACCGGTGGCCTTGAACCAGTTCTTCGTAACCCTGTCTCAGAGGTCATGAAGTCAGCGGCGGGAACAAAAAGTAAAGCAGGTTCCGACAGTGCTGTTTACTTTCTATAGTTTCCACTCTGTGCCCTTCCTCCGACACCTGTGCAGCAAAACGAAGTCTGTTGACGGCCTCAGGGGGTGATAAAACATCAAACAAATACATAAATGGTGGTAGTAGCATCTTTAAGGTCTAGCCCTTACTAAAAACAACCCGGCAAAAATGAATGACTTTCGTCTGGTCTCTAAATTGTCATACCTAGTCAAAGTCCTAGTGAGCTGTATGGGCACCCAGATCAAACATTTCACTAAGAAAAATAACCTGGTAAATGAGCTTCAGGCAGGTTTCAGTTCAGGATGAAGCACATAGACTGACATCCTAAGAATAGTTCATGGCGCCATCTATACCCTAGATAAAGATAACTCTTGCCTCTTGGTACCCTTGACCTATCAGCTGCACGGTGAACCGCACCACTCTCCTGACAAAACTCAAAGAGAGAATAGAGCTGTAAATGATGTTGTCCTCTTTTGGTTGTCATCATGCTTAGAAACCCTGCATCCTTAAATAAACAAATTGCCATCTGCCTCTTTAACCTGTAAACTGTCCAGCGAGAGATCCCAAAAGTTTCTATTCTTTCTTCCAGCCTTTTTTCCGTTAATAGGGAACCTTTGGATTCAATACCAGGAACTTTAAAATTCCATACCAAGCAGCCAATACCTTGCTCTGTTTCAAAATCTCTCCCCTTTTAAAAATGTTAAACTCCTGATCAAGCCTTTTGTACACAACACCACCTAACGCTTAACCCATTTCAAATAGATTTTTTCCTATTACCCTCCCACAACATACCAATCCTAAAATAAACATGGCCTAACCCATGTATGGTGTAAAATTTAGACCTTCAACCATCAAATCTTACAATTCTCATGGTTGTACTTAGACAATAAACCTAACCACGAAGCACACTTCAATGTAATGGCAAAGGTGGTCATTTTACACACCCAGTATGCAAAGAGAACAGAGGGGCAGATGGCTGCTGACCTGCTCCTCTGTGTTTCACAGCGCTGTGCGGAACACAGAGGAGCAGACCAGCTGGCATCCAGCCCTCCACTGTGTTGTCACTTGGGAGTGGGACAGTATTGTTTTCATATAATTTGGCCGTTAGGGAGTCAGTGAGGTTTGCTAGGTCATCAAAGGTGTATGCAAGTGAGTCCACTTATGTGCATTGCAACGTGGCATGGGACCATGATGGATGTCTTGCTGTCAACATTGTACACACACATTTTGTCAATTTTCTCTTTAATTATGTTGTTGATTGTTTTGCAGCTTTTATCATGCTGTTTAATGGTAGCATCTGGTAGGGTATTTTTGTAGGCCATAATGGCTTTTAAGTTAGCTATGCTCCTGTTGGTGGCTGTAATAGCGAAGCTGGAATGATAAAATGCATGTATTTTTATGATAGGTCCCATGTGTATTGCGCAGTGTCTTACTTGAAGTCTATCTGGTACTGTCATTAGGCTGATCACTTGGAATTTGAAGGTCAACTTTTCCTGGATGAATGGGTTGTCCTTCTTGACTTGAAGTGTACGGCAGAAGATATCAATCTGGGCAGAAGAGGCAGTAAGAGTGTTCAGTCTTGTAATAAGGTGGCAATGGGGAATCCTTTTATTAAGTCGGATTTCTGCTTGGAGGGCTTCGACTGGTCTCATTGAGAGGGTCTGACATGATGGAGGGTGGTTGGTTCAGACTAGGGTGAAACAAGTAGTACGCAATTCCTGGGGAGGGGAGGGAGAGGAATGGGGAGGGGGAGTGAGGAAGCTGGGTGCTCCAGGTGTAGAAAGTGAACTAGAGGTGGGATAGCTCTTACAAGGAGCAAGGGCCCTTACACACCCCGAAAGGTGTGATGCTTCATCGTAGGGCAGCTCCTTGTTGGGCCGGCGCTGCAAAGCCCAATGGGCCCTGCAGGAGGACTGAGAAGGACATAATAATTGATACATTTGGAGCTCACATTCCTGGAAACGTTCAGGGTTCTCTCAAAGATATTGTCTCATTGCTTATCCCCAACAGGGTCTCCCAGGTCTGCCTCCCATCCCATGTGCTCCAGCAGGCATTAAAGGTCCTCTCTTACTGCCCTATACAAGCACAAGATCACCTTTATGGTGCCCGCGGAGAGGCCCAAGTACTGGCAGCTCTGGTGCGCACTCGACTCAGACGCGCCAGTGCTCCAGTGCTTCCTAAGCAATGTCGTAATCACCCTGCAGAGGAGGAAGTGTCCCCCGGGACAAATCAAATTCTGCCCGAAACTCCTCGAATGGGAGCATCTCTGAGTCTCTGAATAGGTCCCCCATTTTTGTCACCCCAGCCTCCACCCGCTAGTCCAATCCCCCCAGTCTTCACCATGTTGTAACTCTCTTAGCAAAGTGAGGGGTATGTCTGGGGAGTATGGGACCTTACTATGCATTTTTTGTAGGCAACAACACCAGCATCTGGTAATCACCAGGAATTTCTTGGTACCCCCGGCTGCTGTGCGCCACACTCTAAGGAGCACCTTAATGAGATCCGCGAGGGGAGGCTCTGAGGTTTGGTCAGGCCCCTCCTGTTCGCCATCCATTGCAGCAGCCATTGCAGTACGTCTCAAAGTCGGATACTGTCAGTTCCCCAGCTGTCTTTGAGTGCTGCAGTGTTGCAAACACTACCCTTCTGAGGCCTGTTCCCCATATGAAGGTGACTATTAAGGAAATTAGGTCTTTAAATCTTGCCTGCGGTATCAAGACCGGGAGCGAATTTAAAAAGTATCATTTTTAAAAGAGCTATTCAGCTTTCTACGGGTAACAGTGGGGTTTGCCAGAAGTCCATGTGGGACCGGAGGGATCGTATGGCTTGCTCTATGTTACCCTCAAGGAGATCCTGGTGATCATGGTAGATGTTGACCCCCAGGTCGTTAGACATTGAGGCTCCCATTGCATTCTCTCCTGTCCCTCCGGCGGGACCACGCATGGCATCATCAGGAAGAGCCGGGACTGCCAATTCACTTTTTGCCCAGATAGGAGCACAAAGTGATCCAACATGGATCTAGCCCCCTTCAGATCCCTCTCTGTATCTCGATGGAAGATCAGGAGGTCAGCTGCATATGGTGCTATGTGATTGGGGAGCTACTTGTTGACTTGCACAAAGGAGATTTTGAGCTAGCAAGTATTTCAACATATTTAAACTACTACAAAGTGAGACAAATAGGGGTCCAAAGCTGAGGTAGAGAGCTGGTGAAGCAGCTCAGCGATTCCACCATTATAGACGTTTGCTTGTTGTATTCATGATATACGGGAGCATATTTTGCAAGAAACTCCTAGAAAGCAGCACAGCATTATTCAAAGATATGGATGTTTCCTCGCGGTAGTAACATCCGAATTCATGGAGCTCACCTGTCCCAAATATCTTAGGTTGTTGAGATTGGCAGAATCTTCCTCAATGCCTGCCTCTGCTACGTCCGTCTCCCAGTAAACTATGGGGATTGGTCATTGGACCGACATACTTGCCTTTCTTTTATTAGGTCGGCTTTTCTTTGAGGAGGAGGAGAGGGAGTGGGCGAGGGGGGGGGGTCTGTTTTCTCTTTTGTTGCTTGTTCATGTCTGACATATATGATAGTGATATGCCGGGTTGCAACCCAATGATTGTGGAGCACAATGGCTCAATTGTTCTTTTCGTGTATAAAATCAATAAAAGAAATTTAAACCAAAAAAAGATATGGATGTCATTAAAATGGCACAAATCAGCTTTGGAGGCCTGGTGTGGCTCAAATATGTTGAGACGTTCAAGGTCAGGAGAGGGATTGAGCCCAAAAAATCGAGGAGGGAGGTGAACAATGAGTTCCGGCTACAATACATGACACCGACTAAGCCTATACTAGTGATTCATACTGCAGGTAGGGTGCTGTTACCACGCAAGCCCTTTCAAACCCAAATCACGAACCCTGGATGGTGGGACTTCGGACCGGTTCCAAGCAAAGCTTGTTGTCATTTAAACATGGGTGCACATTTCAGGTTACTGTGGAAGTTCAGATTCAAGTGCTGTAAATGCAATGGGAGACACCCAGTGGTACAATGCCTTGCGAGGCAAGGAGTCAGAGGCAGCCCCATTGGCTACTCCTCCAGTTAAGAGAAACCCATTGGCACTGTGGTTGGAAAATGACCCAGATAGGGCTGCCACAGCAAAACTTGTTTTTGGTTTTGATGTGTGCCTTCGAATCCTATATACTGGGCTACATCAAAGACTCTGGGCTCTGACGGAGCCTAGCCAGGCAGTAAGATGGCTGCTCTGTAGGTAGGCTCTACCAGTCGAAACTAGTATCCGGCATTCATCCTCTACCAACGGTCTCATTCACAACAGCATAGCCCCGATATACCTAACTTCAGCTGCTGAGGGCCCCAAAGATGAACTGCGGGATGCGGCCTGGGCTGCCTCTGGATGCTACCGCCCCCCTGTGTCGGCAAGGGCTGTGCGCCTCTATACTACCACCATGGGGCAATCCTAGCTGAGGCCCATTGCTGCTGATGAGGGGAGCTGTGCAAGAGGAGATTGTTGCAATCAAAGGAAGATCCTTTGTAGGCAGGTAGCATAGGTTTTATTATGAAGTTTAATAGGAGATAAAAGTCTTAGTTACAGGTTGGCGATGTCATGTAGATGTAACACCCTCCCCCGCACATAGGTTTAAAACTCTGCCTTTACATAAAATCTACCCCAACCCTGACCCGGGCCCCCCCACCCTGAGCCCTGAAACGTACCCCTACACTGCCCTTAACATTACCCATTTTCCCTGCCCTGAGGCCTAAAACCACGCCCCCTTTAAAGAAACTACCCTGACCCCCATCTCCCCACCAGCCCTAAATCCAATCCCACCCCTAAAGACTCCCCCATCAAACCCAGCCCCATTCCTTAAAATGACTACTCCCACTGCCCTGAGCCCTACAACCCTGCCCCCTTTTAAAAAGACTCCCGCCACCCCCGTTCTGAACCTAAAACCGCCCCCACCCATACAAACGACCCCTCAAACCTGGCCCCAGCCCTTAAAACTACTCTGACCCCCCTCCACCTTGAGCCCTAAAACCTGACCCTCACCCCTAAAAGCTACCCCCCACCCCCAGCCCCACTTACCTGTCCACGTCTAGAGCTCCCTGTTTCAACCCTTCCTCTTCCTCTCCCTGCCCATCTGAACACTAGAGCGCTATCTCCCTAAATCAGGCATATAAGTGGTTGAGGAAGATGCGTGGTTGAGGCAAGCGTGGTTACGCTTGCGGGGAAACAACATGCATGGCTCAGCCTACATTGTAAAGGCGGTTGTCGGACCTGTGCGAATGCAGGCCCAGAATATTCGGGCTCCCTTAAGGGGAGGAGCGCATAGCCTTTAAGACTGCGTGCTCCCTTGCAGGAAGTCGGTCGTCGTCAGAGTGACTTCTTGCTTACTAACTGTTACTTCCCTGGTGTGGAGCTCCGATTAGCATCCTGTCCTGGGGTCATCTGTGTTTCTGTTTTCTGGGCATTGTCACGGCTCCGGTCCCTGTCATTTCGGCATCGGGTGGAGAATCGAGGTGCGCGTTTTCTCCTGGAGCGGCTTCCGTCTTCTTTCGTTTGCTCCCAAGATAAAGAGAATAAGCATTTGCAATGCAATAATTCTCGCATTTACGTGAGTTTGAGCTATTGACATTGCAAATAACAATGCCTTTAACTTTCGTTTTTGTTTTCAAAACATGAATAAAAGGAATTGTCAGTTACATTGTCAATAGCTTAAATTCGGGTAAATGCGATACCTATTGCATTGCAAATGCTTGTTATATAACACTAACTCGGCCAGAAGGCATCAGAGCAGAAGGACACATTCATTTTGTTAGGCACGGGGGATTACGGGCCAAATGTATCAAGATACCAATTAGCGATTCTGTAATAGCGATTTTTAAGAAATCGCTATTTCAGAATCGCAGTTGGAATGTATCAAGAAAATCACATTTTTTTAGCGATTTCTTGATATTCATTAATTGCGAAATCGCAAATTGCGAATTCGCAATTAGGGAATACTTTCCCATTCATTTCTATGGGCCTCCTGGCCCATAGGAAGGAATGGGAATTTATTCTCAATTTGCAATTCGCAATTTGCAAATCGCAAATTGAGAATAATTTCAAGGGTGCAGGGGTGTCCAAAGGACACCCTGTTGCACCCTTGAAATAAGTATGGGTGCACATGTGGTCCACATACATGCCCTAAGGGCATATATGTGCGTCACATGGCACTTTGAAAAATGCTGAAATGTGCATTTTTCAAGGAATTCGCAACTTACCACCAACTAGAAGTTGGTGGTAATTTGCGATTCCTTAAGGGCATTTTTGAATTTTTTTTTGCTGAATACATTGCATTTAAGGAATCGCAAAATTTTCGATTCCTTAAATGCAATCGCAAAATAAGGAATCACAAATTTTGCAATTCCTTATATTGCACCCACATTCTTTCATACATACTATTTTGTGAAAATGAGTTCGCAAACGCCGAAATTCTGCGAATTTCGGCGTTTGCAAACCCATTTGGCCTTGATACATATAGCCCTAAGTGATTTGCCCAGGATCACAGAGGAGATGTGCCATGGGTCTTCTACTGCTGACTACTGGACCAGGAGAAGTGAAGTGCAACCTCTGCTTTTCTGCTTGACCAAATTGTGTGATCCTGGGAAAATATAATTTTCCTCTCTCTCCAGTTCCACATTGTCTACCAAAATTGGGCCTGTTTAGAAAAGTCTAAATTGGCCATTTAAAATGATTACTGTTTATATGTTAAAACATACCTAGCACACACAGGACCAGGCAGAGAACATGTCATAAGGACAGGTTTACTTTCTAATGCAGTTTTTTGTTGCTAAAATCAAAGGACCCACATCATCACCACCTGACACAATTCACGTTACATTGACAGGAAGATGTGGCGAAGGATGCCAGCTTCATGCATATGTGCCCAAGCGTGAGCTACAGCACTGGGACCCAAGAAAAGACGTTCAAGAGCGACGTGTTCTAAGCACTACAAGAGAAATCTACAGAAGGTGTGAGCTGCGCCCTGGATATAGGAGGTGCAATAGATCAAAAGCCCAAGCATAGGTAACATTACCGCTTTGGGAATATACAGAAAGTGTAACAGCCACGCTCAACATTACTTATGCAGTATACACGAAACATATAAAGGTGTATCTACCCCACAAGACAGAACACATATAGCAGATGAACATATAGAAGGCGCAATTGCTGCCCAAGAAGTGATACACACAGTACATGACAACCATATAGAAGGTGGTGCAACCATCCCCCCAGCCGTCATACATATGGGAATACAAGGAATATACAGAAGTTCTTACTGGCCAAAACATACATTAGATGCAACTACCACCCCCTACATCATGCATATGAAATATATGGAGTAAACCTATACAACATAATATGGGTAACAACCACTCAATAAATAGAAAGTATGGTACAGAACATAAGAAAGGTGTTACTACTACCCAGGACATAAGCATACACTCTCCCGTGAATTGATGCCTTGATGTCTGAAGGTGGCCCGGAGGCAGCGGTGACCGGCGAACTCCGGTTGCCGGCGTCGGGGGTGATACTGGGTCCCGTGTGATTGCTGGATGTCTTTGGCGCCAGGGGACAGGGCACAAGAGTGAGCAGAGCTGGTGGCTGTGGCCTGCATGACGGAGAGCTGCTAATCGGAGGTGAAGGAGGGGACCACTGCACCTTTTGTACCAGCGGCCTGCATAAGCGAGGAGAGCTGGAACGAGACCTGACCGGGCTGCGTCGCTAGGGGAGACCTAAAAACCTGCCGGTGCTCAGACCCGGCCCCCTTAAAGCCCTGTTTATATGTCAACATTCAGGAAAGGCCTGCTTTTATTTCCACTACAAAAAAATATCAGGCTTATATTAGCCAAATATGCATATAGCTCGATTTGCTGATACATTAATCCGTCAGTCATAATGCAATCTTCTACTCTAGACGTATTTGTCTGTGTTCCTTATGGCATTCATTGATAAATCCGTTCTAAAGCACGATGAAGCAGATTGAGGAAAGGAGCGAAAAAAACACAAAAGAGAACAGAAACAAGGGTAACTAGGTGGCAACTTATTCCATAATTTATACCTATTGTTTAAGAAGTTAAACATAATGGCAATAGTGAAAGCAAATGCTATAAGGAATACGTTGAATAGTCAGGGACCTCTCAAAGAAACCACTTGACACCTGACAAACAATGGGACGGTGGGTAAAAGACCTTACCTTTCGTATCCCGACAGATCTCTAACATCCGATCTCCTCTACTTTGTCTCCGACTCTAAGCGACCAACTTCAACATGCGAAGGGATCAGCACAGCGCTGGTTGAAAACTGACAGACTAAGGGAATACTATTAAAATCATTTGAATTATGTTCCGCTGTCATCCCTGCGCAAGGTTATTACAAAATAACACTCCCCCAAAAGACAGCCCACCCATTGCCATAGAAGCCGCTACTTCAGCGATATCGGAAGAAAATGCGCCGTGCGCCGGATGAGACCGGGTAGTGCTCTGGAAAATATAGTCCAGCCATATGGGAGCCGGTTCTAAAGGTTCCGGGCTAGCGCCGCAGCTGTCGGTTTGAGCGGTGACCATCTAATGACGAGTTTGGAAAGTCAATATGCCGGGTAATTCAGACACTGTGCCGCACCTATTTCTTTTTCGTCTACCACAGTTAAGTCGTCCTGTCTCTGATTCAAGTTACGGACACCGAGTCACAGACGTACAAGTAGTGGACCCGGTGTAGTGCGTGAGGGGTGCAAACCATAATGGGACATGAGCTGGGCGCCTTCTTCAGTGGGCAGCACGCGAAAGCGCGCCATGCGCGCATTGTGCTGAAACGCCATGAGCCATCACGAGTCGTACACGTGCACATCGCTTGTCCGGGGACGTGCACATCTCCTGTCCCACTTTGAAAGCTAAATCGACACCAATAGAACTTGCCATAGCATGCAGCGCATGCGCTGCATCGCTAGGCGAGACCTAAAAATACAACTAGGAGACATTATTAACTTCTTGTGGGTAATGTGCTGAAAGCGCGTCATTATTTTGAGAGAATAACTTACCTGTTCATATATTGTTAATAGAGTCAATTTTTTGTGTACAAGCTGTCTATTAAAGAAGCAAGAAATTCAAGGACATTTACTAGTGATATTTCTTTTGGAAATAATGAATGGTTTTAAAGTTACATCATTTTACTTAAAGCTGCATTAATTTTATGTTACATTTATCATTTATATTTAGTCTGCATGAAAACCTAATTTGTATGAGGCATGAAGGACTGCTTAATTGTTTTCAGATTTCTGAGAACATATGTACTGTACCTGCAAGTTCCAAGGAAAAGTATGTTTTGAAGATTTGCAGACTGGAGAATAGATGAAATATTAAAATAGTTATAGTACCCATTAGATGAGTGGAATTCGAGGAATTACATTATGTTCTTTTATATTCAGTAACCAGTCAGACTTTCAAGAAGGGCAGCACTATGGGACATTTAGATGGAAGAAGGAATTGTCAGGTATTTCTCTTATATGTTCCTACTTTCAGTCTAGTGTAGTAAATTAGCGTAATATTCTTCATAACTCAAAAAAAACAATCATTTTAATTACAGGAGGAAAGAGAGAGGAAGTTCAAGACAACACAGAAAAAGAAGCTTACCTTTTCATCCCCAGGCAGGACTAGGCCTTGATATAGTTGGGACTTTTCTACTTGACCTGGAGGTTGGGAATATTCTACGTGACTGACCATTTCACTCCTGCGGAAACACATACCAGGTGAGATCCTGATAGCCGTTTCCCACTGCAGATATGTCAAAAAGTAGGGGAAAGCTATGGGAGGAGGGAGGCATGGGGAATTGCTGGGTGCATCAGGCCCAACATTACAGATGCATCCAGTAATCCCGCAATTCTCCATAGAACCTCAGATACCACCTCACTCTGTACTCCCAGAGATATTAACTCCGGGGGAGCAAACTTGCGTGTGCAGGTCCGGTGCACTCACAATAGAGCCATTAGTGGAGAGAGCTTCCAAATCGTCCTTTGTGGTACCTGGTGCTATATGAAATAGCTAGTGCCTTTTATAGCCATAAACGTAGATTCATCAAAATGCCAGAAGTAGTGGAAGGGACATCAGACACATTTGACCTTGCTTAAATCATAGAAAGAGACAACATATGAATCTTCCCAAGAAGCCATGTCACATGACCTTAATCATGATCATGTCAAAATAATTGATAACACTGAAGTTCCACAATATCAGTATGATTAATATAACAACACACATACATTTATTTTTTCGATACCACCTATATAAGGGTGCTGAAATGCTTTTTGAAGGCGCAGAGGCAGAATACTGCCCTGATTTGTAGGTAGTTAGTGAAGCATGGGAGACAGACCTCTTCTAGAGTGGTTTGAGCACCCCCACATAAAAGTTTGGGAAAACGCTGTCAAATAGTACATTTCAAAACACAATTTATTTACACAAATTTTCTAAAATGCCATAGATTCTGAAAGGACACTCATTAAATATTCAAGCCCTTTCTTTGTATAATAAGCCCATGAAACTTGACCTGCCCCAGAAGTTGACCCCATTTTTTCAAAATGTGCAATGGGTAGCTCCATATGTCTAAACGTACTTCCATTGTGCCTGGACCAATATTTTGTCAAGTATGCTCTCACATGTCATTGATGCTCCTTATGGCAAAATTTACATACAATATGTAAGTGCCAAAATGTCGCTCTTAATGCTATCCAAATACCAGGGTTGATCTATTTGTCAAAAATGAGCTAAGTATGTCAGGGCCAGCCTTTTGCATCGGTTGCCTTCTATGCCGAGAATTTCCTCAAGTATGCAGGCATTTTTCCACTGGTGCCCCACATGCCCAGAATTATTTATATTATGCAAGTATCAGTATTTTAGCATGGGTGCCCATTATACAAAGAAACACACCCATTGTGCTGGTACCAGTACTTTGCCATGGGTGCTTTTATAAGACAAGAACTGCCTTCAATATGCCAGAGTCCACCCCACACTTGCAAACATCACACAAATTCTCATGCATTCTCACATTGATTCACTCAGTTTCACTCATTCATTCTCCCACTTGTACTCATTCTTTCTCACTCTTACACTCACTCTTAATTTCCCCCACACACTCACACTCACTTACCCACAGTCGTTCTTACATTGGCTCCCTCATACTTTCTTGCTCACTCACACTCACTTGCACTCTCACACAAACTCCCTCACTTTAACTCAGTCTCACTTATTCTCACTCAGACTCACTCAATAACGCTCACATTCATTCTTACTCAAATTCATTACCATTTATTCTACCTCACTTTCACTAACTCATTCTCACCCATTTAATCTCACTCGCTATCACTCATTCTCACTAACAATCCCTTAAACTCATTCTTATTATTCATTCACATTCACTCACTTCCAGTCACTTTTACTCTAACCTATCCTCACTCAGACTTACTCTTACTCTTACTCACTTACTGACAATCTCACTCACCACCCTTCTGGACAACCTTGCCAATCTGGATCTCAAACAACTTGTTGACACCCCCACCCATATAGCCGGATATACGCTCGACCCAATCTTCACCTCCAGTAAGCACATCTCCTTCGATCACACCACAGCTCTCCACTGGACGGACCACAGCTGTGTTCACTTCAACTAAAAGACCACCTCGACCCACAACCCCCCACAACCTATTCCACGAAGAAACTGGAACAAAATCACCACCGACCAACTGCTCACATCGCTCAATCAAAACCCTCCCGCCCTCTCATCGGGCCACCAAACTCAAAAAATGGATCACTCACAGCGCTGACGAACTAGCACCCTTGAAAAACCACCAAACCAAGCAGGGTAGCAAAAAAGCCCCCTGGTTCAACGAGGACCTTAAGAAATCCAAGAAACTATGCCGTACTCTCGAGAAAACATGGAGAAAAAACCCAACCACTGACAACCTGACCACCTTCAAGACAGCCACTCGCAAACACCACCAACTGATCCGATCCACCAAGAAGTCAGCATTCAAGGATCGACTCGACAACAACGCCCAAAACAGCAAGGAACTATTCAACATCATCAAAGAATTTACCAACCCCACCACAGCCTCAAACGACATTACTCCCTCCCAAGAACTCTGCGACTCCTTATCCTCTTTCTTCTATAACAAAATCGCCGACATACATAACAGCTTTGAGAACATTTCCAAAGAACAGTCCACTCCACCCACCTCCGAACCTAAAACGCCCTCTAACATCCTTAACGCCTGGAACCCAATCACCACTGAAGACACCATCCGCCTAATGAACTCCATCCATTCAGGCTCGCCAACCGACCCCTGTTCCCACCACATCTTCAACAAAGCAGATTCCATCATTGCACCCCATCTCCGTGATGTCATCAACTGCTCCTTCAACTCCGCTACCTTCCCAGAAAGCTGGAAACACGCCGAACTCAACGCCCTCTTGAAGAAACCCACAGCGGACCCCTCTGAACTCAAGAACTACCGCCCCATCTCCCTCCTCCCATTCCCTGCCAAAGTCATTGAGAAAGCCGTCAATAGCCAGCTCGCCGCCTTCCTTGAATCCAACAACTCCCTCGACCCCTCACAGTCCGACTTTCGAGCCAAACACAGCACCGAAACCGCCCTTATTGCAGCGACAGACGACATCCGAACACTACTGGATAACGGAGAAAAAGTTGCCCTCATCCTACTCGACCTCTCCGCCGCCTTCGACACGGTCTGTCATAGCACCCTCATACAACGCCTCAGCAACATCGGCATACAAGGAAAAGCCTTAGACTGGATCATCTCGTTCCTCGCCGGGAGAACCCAGAGAGTCCGACTTCCCCCATTCAAATCAGAGGCCACCGAAGTCATCTGCGGAGTACCACAAGGATCATCACTCAGTCCCACCCTCTTCAACGTTTCATGAGTCCCCTCGCATCCATCGCGCGACAACACAACCTCAACATCATCTCTTACGCTGATGACACCCAGCTGATCCTTTCCCTTACCAAAGACCCTAACACCGCCAAAACCAATCTTCATGAAGGCATGAAAGAAGTAGCCGAATGGATGAAAAACAGCCGCCTAAAACTTAACTCAGACAAAACGGAAGTCCTCATCCTAGGATCATCCCCCTCTGCCTGGGACGACTCATGGTGGCCATCGGCCCTGGGCACGGCACCCAAACCCACGGACTGCGCACGTAACCTAGGCTTCATCCTAGACTCCTCTCTCTCGATGACCAGACAAGTCAACGCCGTCTAATCCTCTTGCTTTAACGTACTTCGTATGCTCAAAAAAATCTTTCGTTGGATCCCCACCGAAACAAGAAAGACTGTCACCCACGCTCTGGTCACTAGCCGACTGGACTATGGAAACACCCTCTACGCCGGAACCACTTCCAAATTACAGAAAAAACTCAAACGCATCCAAAACCCATCAGCCAGACTCATATTGGACATCCCGCGTCAAGCTCACATTACCGGTCACCTGAAAGACCTCCACTGGCTTCCCGTCAACAAGAGAATATCGTTCCGTCTCCTCACCCACACAAGGCCCTCTACAAACTAGGACCCGAATGCCTCAACACACGACTGTCCTTCTACACACCGACCCGCCAACTAAGATCCTCCAATCAAGCCCTCGCTGCAATTCCACGCATCCAAAGATCCACCATGGTAGGAAGATCCTTCTACTACTTGGCGGCCAAAACCTGGAATTCTCTCCCCACTCACCTCCGCCTTACCCAGAACCACATTTCCTTCAGGAAGGAACTTAAAACCTGGCTATTCGATAAATAATGCACCCCCTTCCCCCAAGCGCCTTGAGACCCTCTGGGTGAGTAGTGCGCTATACAAATTCCTGAACTTGAACTTGATTCTAACTTACTACCTGTAACTGATTTTCTCTCAGTTAGTCACACACATGCTTACACTTACAGACATGTATGCTCACTCGTTCATGCTCTCTTCCACAGTAACATACTCTCAAGTGCACACTCAACATATATTTCTAACAATGTTTTACTTATTTGGGCTCCTAGAGAAGGTTCTGTGCTCCATTGTTTACTACAGAGCGCTATTCACTATTAATGTAATTAAAACAGACAGAAAAGAAGGAAGTGAAAACTCCAACATCCCTGGCTTCTTGGCCCTGTTTTGCCACCTCTGAGCCTTGGAGTCACAAATGCAGTGGTAGGGTTCACAAAGGGCAAGCCAGGGGTGGCAGATGTAACCCTTGGTGGAACCAAATGACTTTTATATATATAGCGCTAGTATCACAATCATGCGATTTCTAAGCAATGTAAATATTAGGTGTTACTTGTGCCCAGTGTAATGCTACTCAGTTTACCAGCTTGGAAAGAATCAAAGATTTAGTGGCCCTCCTGGGATTCAATGCATGACTTACAGGTCCTACACAGATGCCAGCAGCGTGTTACACCATGTCTGCCTTACAAACAATCATTAATTTATTAATGGCCCGGGAGCGCACTTTCTGCATTTGGCATGGGACTGCACAGGTGTACGACACATCTGGCTGGAGGTGATTGGGGTCCTGACCACAATGCTGGGATGTGTCATTCCAGAAACACCTTTAACTGCAGTACTAGGTTATGACAAACTAATTCCCAAAGGCGTGCGTAAGCTAGCGGCTATTGGATTAATTCTGGCCAAAAGGAGAACAGCCATGAGATGAATGAAGGGTCGATTAACAACGTTTCTGACTGGAAAACGGACTTAGCCTATTGTTCTACCCAGTCTGCAGCCTATAATGAACTGATACCGGTACGTTATGCACCGAAGGACATATGGGGACCGTATAGGACTTACCTGTTGAAAACTGCTGTGACAGAAGAGGATACTGCTGAGCCACGCACCGGAGTGGCTTAAAGTATTAAGGAATGTTGATTAATAATATACCTAAATAGAGGTAAACTGTGTTTTTTGCGTTGCATTTGTTTGTGATCATCACCCCAGTTCCTAGGACTAAAATGACTAGCTGTTACGTGCGGGCTATTGTATTGATATAACAGGAATGCTGTTTATGTTCACGTTACTTAACAAAAGGTACTGCAAAAGGATGCTGTCAGAACTCGTCTAATTGCACATTATATCATGCCTCAGAATGTCTTCCAAACAGTAAATGTAACTGTATTTTGTTATAATGGAAAACTTAAAAATAAAAATGTAAAAAACAAAAAACATAAAGAGGGAGCAAGACATGATTCCCATGCGCAACGAAAAATGGAAGTAATAAAAAAATACCTCGAATACTGCGCCAAAAGACTTTCAAGTACCCTGTGGGCATGTCAGCGCTATACAAAACTCCTACAGTGTGCACTTGTGACTTGCTTTTTTCATGGTAACAACATTTGTGTGTGTAAGATTGATTCAGTAGTATGTATCATAGGGACACATGCATCAACCAAAATACCTGTCAAAAGGAGCCGATTCTGCGAATCGGCCCCTTTGCGACCGGCATTTTGGCATTTGGGATGCACCAACCCAAATGCAAATTCGCAAAAAAGGCACCGCAAAATTTGCGAAAACCAAAATTGCGAATGCATTTAGGGAATCGCAAATTGCAATTCCCTATTTGGGATGAAACAAGCCTTTCCTAAATGTGACTTTGCATTTAGGAAACACTAATTACCATCAATTGCAATTTGATGATAATTTGCAAAAACCTTGAAAAATGCACAAAAGTGCATTTTTCAAAGTGCTATGTGGCGCACAATCATGCCCTTGGGGCATGTGTGTGCACCACATGTGCACACATGCCAGTTTCGGGGGTGCATCAGGGTGGCCTTTTTGCCCCCTTGCACCCTTGAAATTGCATGCGCAATTTGCGAGTACCTATTTGGTACTCGCAAATTGCACATGCAATTCCCATTCATTCCTATGGGCCTATAGGCCCATAGGAATGAATGGGAAGCTATTCGTAATTGCGAATTGGAATTTGCTATTTGCAATTAAGCGAAACCTACATGCATAGGCAATTGCGATTCCTTAATAATTGCAATTAAGGAATCGTTATTGTCTACCTAGAGGCGTGTACCCCATATTGACTTGTGTAGCTATCAATGTGCCATGCTTGTGGTCAACAGGGTCTCATTCTAGGTGGGCCTGGAACACTGCATCAATATTCCCACACCCAGAGTTACCATACCACAGACATCATATTTGTGGGGTGCAGGAATCTTGTGGTATTCCAATTGGGACCAGGAACTACCCCATGCTTAATTTGAGCCGGTAGTTTCCGGTGCTAGGCACTGGCACTTAATGATCCACTCTGAGCTTGTGACAGCCTGTCACAAGGTGGCACTGTCTGGCTAATTTAGAGATGACAAAAAGCATAAATTTGGGGACCCCCTCTTAATTTACTTAGAGCCAGGGAGAAGAGAGGAAAGTATACATTCAACAAAAGGAAGTTTCCCTCATGGCCCACATACTTTATACATTATAACATAGTTCATATCAATGTATTATGTCCTTCAAGATATGCCAGTAACACTTTTTGTTTTTTGTATGTTTTTCCAAACTTTATTTCTTTTTTTAGGATATATATCCAAAAACTTTTTTTTTTATTATTCTTACTTTTTTTTGAAGATTTTTTTCTTATAAATTCATTATATTTTTCTTAGTCCATCTTTCAACATTTCAAATTTCTATACACAATAAATAAATAAAGTTAAAACCACCCTAATATCATTCATACCACTTACTCATACATACATGTGCCACTCCTTCATTCCTCATCCACACACTCTTTTCTGTACATAAGGTTTGGCAGAGAATAACTCTGTCTAAGTGAAGACCACAGAATGTTATGTGGGAAAACACGCCAGGTCAATTTAGAGATGACCACAACAACAGTTAATTATTAATTGAATATACATTAAAAATGACTACTGCCTGATGCCGAAGCCATTCTTATAGCTTTGGGGGCCTGGAATAGTCTGAATTGTCCCAGTTGTAAGATGTTTAGTAGTTGTGTTGTTACTATTATTTGCAGCATGACAGGGACAACGTGAATTCCCCCCCCCCCCCCCCCCCACACAAATTAACACTAGAACTACCCCTTATAAATGTAATATTTCCATGGGTCTGGTAAGTGCTCAGGATGATGACTGTAATGTTGCGCGCACATATGTAACCCAGCACTACCATCTTGCTTTATAGGCTGGCGCCATTTACCGACCCAGAGGAAATGTAATAAATAACACACATTGCTGAGTGCACATGTTCACCAGCGACTTGCCCTTTAAAACCGTGATTTCAAATGTAATCTACAGATGAACTTGCAGCATTAAGGTGAGACAGAAATAATGACAGTCCTTGGTCACGCCACGCAGGCTGTCATTGGATAATGCCACACTGTCATTCGTGCCTGCAAACCTGCTTATTAACTGCGTGGCTGGAGCCTTGCACTTAACTAGTTTAAGGTGACTGGTGAAGTCAGGAGTACTGGTTTGCTGCTGAATCCATGCTGAGCAAAGCTGCTGCTTCAGAACCCGACACATTCCTGGGCCTGATGCAGCGATGGCTTCGAGCTGGGATGTCTCATCCAAATCTGCACTAGGAGTAACACAATCTCCAAGAGCACTGTGGGAGCGGGACCACTCCTGACACATGTGCTTGTGAAAAAGGGCACTTTATTGGGTGCAAGCAGAGATCACGATTTCCAGCAAGCACAAATAACACACTAAGTAACCCAAATGATATCCTAACAGTAAATTCTAAGCCATTCCATTCCCTAAACATTCACTCCTTCCTTCCCCCGAATAATACTCCACGCCCTCCATGTTTATTTAAGAATCCTAATTCATACTCGTTGTCCTTGAACCTCCTCCGGCTGCCGGGACAGGCCCAGGCTGCCTGGTACCCCATCTCCAACACCCTTACCTCCTTCCCATCTCCCCTACCACATCCCGAGTGCTCTCTTTCTCCTGCTCCAACCACCATAACCATACTGTATCCAGCACAACCCTTTTCATGTACCAGGGTAGGCGATGGGCTCTCGGTGGCACTGAATGGAGTGGGAAATCCTGTCTGACGAGCACGGCTGCCACGGTCCAACAGAACTTCATGCATCCTCCCTGGCCCCTCCCAAGACCCTGTGAGGAGAGGGTGGTCCCCTCTTTCCACGGGGCATCTTCTAGAGAGGGGCCACTCCTGATGCACACGTCTGTTAAAAGGCCTCATTATTAGCAGCAAGCAGAGCTTACTATTTGTTAATAATACCTCCCCTTTGCCAATCACGTCAAATAACCCTAAGCAGTGTTCTAACAGTCATTTCTAATCCATTCCCCCGCCCCCTAAATATTCCCTCCGCTTCATCTCTCCCCTCCGCCTCCAGAATAAAGTTTCACACATGACCATGTTTACCTAAGACTCCTGTTTCCTGCTATTTGTACCTGAATTCCCACCCCCTTCTTCAGCCCCCTGCCTACATTGGGCATAGGCTGCCTTGTTTCCCAACTCCAGTGTGATCTTTCCGCCTTCTTCTCTCCTCCTGACATTCCCATCCACCCCCCCCCCCCCCCCCTCAAAGGATTGTCCATAGCTCTCTCTTTTGTGCCAGAGGAGTTCTTCCTGTCCCCTCATTCTACACTCCCTGCTACCCCACTAATGTTCCCAAACCTTTACCCCCAGCAGGGACAAGTTCACCCCGCCTGGCTTACACAGCATTGGCCATTTCTATTCAGTGGCAATGTGACTCGCCACCCCAATGTTCCAGGCCTTACAGAATCGAGATACTTGTCTTTTCACCTATTTGCATCCCTTGTTAATGAGGAATAGTTCTCTAGTATCCCTCCATACCCTACAGGAAGCTTCAGTGTGACCTGTCCCACTTATCCCGTACACCCACCAAATCGCTTTTCATTATATGTAACAACTCCAGGCCCGTTAATGCGCTAAACAGATATCCAAGGTGTACCCAAATCAAATCAGATCTAGGCAAACCCGCTCTTAGTTCCCACAAGATAGGAAAGGGATGGCCCATCTCACCCCCAGTCCATGACACCTTACCACCACCTTCCTGTCTTCAAATCCCAATTGCTGCCCTTACCACCTCAGGGTTGCATGTCCCCCTGCCCAATAGACAAAGGAGCGGCAACATATTCGTACTTCTTTCTTCTTCCCCCTTGTTTGCGCCATTCCTGAGGAGGAACACAACCCATTAGCACACTCTGCCCAATGGTACGCAGTGTTTCATATCCCCCACATCTTGTTCATCTGCTTTGGCCTGCCCTCCTTCCACCCCGTCTGTGTGCCCAAGGTACCTTCCTATCCTCAAGGGGGGTATCCCAAAGCACTCCCCTCAGCAAGCATCGCAGCAGCATCTACAAACCTGACTGTCCTTTACCCTGCCCTGTTTTTATGAAGAAATACTCTCCCTGGTTCCTGCCTCTTCATCTCCAAGTAGCTCCCCTAAGCCTCACCAGACAAATGCCCTTCCAGCCACACCTAGCTGGACTCAGCCATGCCACTTTCTCTTGTTCACCCGTTTTATTCTTGCGCATGCGTACATGGAGCCAGCCCAGTCCCCTTCCAACCTCAGGTCTTCTTCGTGCGGGTTCACAAAAGTCTTTGCCGCCACTTCTTCGACATCCTGAGTGCCTTAAAAACATCACAGAAAAAATTGCCAAAAACAACACAGCTTTCGAAGGTCATTCCTTCCAGGTTCTCTACTGTAATTGCTCACCACTGTCCTTCTTCTCTCTCTCACAGATCTTCCATTCAAAAACCTGCTTCACAATCGCACCCCATTCATGCCACTAAAAGCAGTGCTCCCCACTTTTCTTGTTATGGTCGCTGACAATAACCCCTGTTCTATCAACGACATCACTACGTTCTCCAGATGCCACCTCCTGGCCCTCATACCTGCCACGTTACACACTTCTTGGCTACGCTCTTAATGATTCTCTCAATGTCCACTATATATCCTCTTTTTCAATACAGCCATAAAGCTTCTTCTGGCATTGTCTCACGAGTGTCCGGTTCCAACAGCAAACCATGGAACATCAACCATTGAAAACAAGATAACACATCTATCCACTCATTCCCGAGGGGGCCTGGTGCAGGAAACAACATTCAAGAGAAGCACCTCGGGACCAGCTCGCCAAGCAATCAAGCAATCTCAGCCCCCCACTGCCATTTGCAGACAACTTGCTGATCACTTTCACCATGGCCTCATTGGCTGTCACATAGGTCCACTTTATACTGCCCAATTTGGGTCCCCATAATTCCATTGACAAAACCACAGGACAACAATCCAGGAAGGTAATGCTGTGGTGGAGTGTTTTCCCAACATTTGGCTGCTTTCTGGTGTAGTCATTGCTCTTTCCAGTACAAGTCAAAACCACCCAATCCAGAAGAGTCTGAGAATATGTCATTGGCCCTTACATAAGGGTCTGTGTCCATGCACACTGTCCCTCAAATGGTAGAATTTTGTAGCAGTCTACCCATGCAATCTTATTCAGGGTGGGGTCAGGCAGTCCACAGAGATGCATGTACACTTATAGGGGTGTCGATGCTGCAGGTTCCGAGGATTGGACATTCAGAGGGGGCATGCCTCCACGGGCAATCGAGGAGGGGAGTCCTGAAGACGTAAGTATGATGGCAGTGCTTCCCTGAACTCTTTAGGGTGAGATGTTGGCGGCATTTGTTCCCAATAATTGGCCAATTGTTCCTGACAGTAGGCCGCATCTTGTGGCAAGGACTCAACCTTGGATGCAGGTCTCCAATCACAATGCATACCAACTTGGCACTTTTCCAGGAACAAGAGCATAGCTGCGAGGCGGCGAGTTTCAGGCGGAAGGTCCTTCACATGGCCCAAAAGGTATTGAAATGGGTTCTGCGGGACAGGATGGCCTGTGATCTATTGCAGAGTATGGTGTACCAATATTCCTCCACTCATGGGCAGTCCCAGGAAAAGTGGCAAAAAGAGGCCCCGGGAGCCAGGCTCCTCACACAGCATGCTTGCGTCGCTAGTCCCATACGCTGTAGTTGTACCGGTGTACGGAATAATTGGTGAAGGAACTTAAAATGAATAAGTCTCAGTTATAGTTGGGTGAGAGAGCTGCAGTCTGCTTTCAGTAATATGTCCACTGCTCGTCTGTGAAGGGAGGGTCTATTTTCCACACCCAGATGTCACTGACTGTTGGGGTGCAGTGGGTGTCTTGTCCTGCATAATAGTGCACAGTCGGGTGACTAATTTACAGAAGTAAGTATTGGTCAACATGTGTTCAAGAGTGAGTAGCAGGGTTAAAGACTCTGCAAATGTGTCGTGCAGTGCCCTGTATGTGGTGCGTATCTGATGGTAAAGCGTGTTGTCTAGTTCAGTAGGGAGTGGGTATTCGCCACGAGTGAAGGGAGGAAGGAAGTGGCCTTCAGGGTATAGGTCTGCAAAAGTTTCCTCTTATGTGTTCGCACTCTGGGGCCATCATCCTGTAGGGCGGGCAGCATTGGAATGCGTGCTAGGAGGATGAATGAAGCATATATGCAATTCAGTCTGGCTCGATGGCTCAGGCCATCTGATGCCCATCTAACACATTCTACTCTACCAATCTCTTTACTTGGAGGCTTGTATTTATGGTATGGTGCGGTAGTTAGCGGCCCGAGAGTTGCAACACCTGTCTCTATTGCCATATGTGGCTGGAATTGTGTAGTATATAGCCAATAGTGTAGGTATTGAGCCTGTGTGCAGAGTGCGCATAATGGCATGCAATTCATGGTTGGCTTCTGGCCCACACCAGTGATATCAAATTGAATCGCCGGCGCTGGAGGAATTGAAGACTGACCGGCATGGGGATATTGATGAAAAGATATATTTGGGCAGCACGATCATTTTATCTATAGCTAGTCATCCTGTTAAGGACAGAGGGAGTCCATTCCACACCAGTATTTTCTCCTCCAGCCAGGATATGGCTCTCTCATAGTTAACTCGCCAAAGTTCATCCATGTCACGACTCAGCCAAATATCCAGATAGCGCACCGGCTCCAGCACCCACCCCAAGGGAAGTTCGGATTCAACTGGAGGCATGTTGTCTGTGAGTTGAAAAAGGATAGATTTAGTCCAATTTATATGACTGCAGGAGTAGCCTCCAACCCTGATGACTTCTTCTATGATAAGATCAAGATTATCCTGTGGGTCCTGAACATAAAGTACAATGTCATCCTCGTACATCAAGATTCAAATTTTGCGTGCTGTAAATTTGAGCCCTCGCTTGGTGTGATGTTGTCTCAGTCTGGCTGCCAGTGGCTTCATCTCAATCGGAAAAAAGGCAAGGGGTTCAATATCATCCTGTTTTAGCATAGTATGACCATTGAGGAGGTGTCTAGCAACCAGACGAGACACACAAACTTCAGACTAAGGGCAGCCGAGAGAGAAGGAAGACTAAGTAGGGCCATTCTAGTGAGTCAAACGCCTTTGTGGTATCCAGTAAAGCAGCAACAGCAGCCAAGCAAGGGTCCATGATCTGTAGCACAGGGAACAGCGTGCGCAGATTATGCACAGTGGGCTGTCCCAGCACGAATCCTGACTGATCCAGGCGTACATTGTCCGGCAGGAGGGCGAGGAGGCGATTGGCAAAAAAGGTTTGGTGAAAATGTTATTATTAATGTTTATCATTAAGAGCGGCTTGCAAGATTCACATCGGTTCACTGGTTTATCAGATTTAAGTATAGTTACAATGACTGCCTCGTGGAGCAATGGGGATAGTTCACCAGCTGTCAAGCATTGCTTGAAAATGTGGGATCAGTTGGGTAGTAAATTCCTATAAATAAGGAGGTCGTAAGACCATCAAGACCTGTTGTTTTATCACTGGGGGGGCTTTTTATAACTTGTAGTATTTCCTCCGTGAAGCGGGAGTCTAGAAATGAATGGTGAGAGCAGTCAAGCCAGATCAACTGTATTGTATTCAGATAGGTCTCAAGGTCCTCCTGGCTCATGGTTACTGAACCTTGTTAGAGACAAGCATAAAAGGAGGTCATTGTATGCAGCAGATCAGTGGGGGTGGATCGCTGTCTCAGTTTGTCATCCAGCATTTTCACTACACAATCCAAGGCCCGTGGCCTATGGAGCATGTTGGCAAGTATTCAACCAGGTCAGTCTCCCTCTCCATAACGACGCACCACTGCCTCACAGGTTAGAATGCTAAGCTCTACTGCTGCCTATTCAGTGAGTGTTTCATGAAAGGTTGCCATAGTGATAGGAGACTTAGAGATATAGTACTCTGCATCCTGCACTGCGAGTTGGCGCTCCACTGCTGCTAGCTGCATTCTGAGCACTTTGAGGATGCCATTCTGTTTCGGGATACACACTCCTCGAATCAAAGCCTTAAAGGCCTCCCACAGTACAGATGAGCCTTTATTAAGATTAAAATAGTCATCAATAGCGTTAAAGACTTCAGTTCAGAAAGCAGAGTCTCGAAGGGCTCCAGGGGGCAGTTGCCACATAAATGCTCGTGGAGTAGCCAGTGGCCGGGGAGCGTTCTGAGAGCACCGGTAGTGATATGAGAGTGTTCGAAGTTGGTGAGAGACAGTAGTGTAGCCTCATCACTAGTGTACTGCATTTAATAAAATATATACCAGCTGAGGAAGCGAGAGAGCGCTACATCCTTACTGAGCTTACAAACTAAGGCACTTGTAATATAAACAATAGATACTGTGCATTATGATGGTAAGACCCAGGGTGGGTGTAAAGCCACCGCAAAAATATTGTAAAAAATAAGATAAAAACATTACTGTTGGGGAAAGTGGTTGGTGTTCGAAATTAACTGCACAAAATTACATCTCTTGTGGGTAATAAAGTGTAAACGCATGTGAAAATGCAGTTAATCCCCCTACGTGTTTCTCTGTGCAATTACATCCCGGGAGTAGTGAAAATTCACAGCAGACAGTCTGGGAAGTCCGCAGCTCATAAACAAAAAATAAAAATTCCATTATAGTGGGGGTTATACATTCGGTAAAGTCCATAGCTGTTGTGCCTGCAACACTAAATAACAAGGGGAGTGGCACAGGCATGCAGCCACATGGGAGGGAGGAAAACTCTATTAAAATGCGAGCAGTTTCGGGCGCTCAGAGGAACACAGGCAAACACTAACACAAGCAGGAAAGGAAAAAGAAAAAAGTCCCTAAACTACAAACAAACAACCAAAGCCTAATAATTTAGTACTTAGGCCCTCCTGTATGGGAGGAACAGAAAGACAAAGAGGAGGGACAAAGAGAAGGATTGACCACTAGTAAGAGAGGATTTTTAAAGGACGCTGAAAGAAACAAATGGCGAGCAGGGGGATGGCTTCAACCCCACAAGAGAAGTTACTATAGGTCTAGAATGCTCGACCTAAAAAGCATGAGAGAACAGTTGGAAGTGGGGCTGTTGTGCCTGATGCTGAACTCAAACCTGAATACTTCACATGTGAAAGAGGAAGTCATCAATGCTGCATAGAGAAAAAGGCCACCTCGACCCACCACAACCCCACAAACCTTCCTAAACCAGTGTGAGAACTGTGGCTGAGAACCACATCCACACCCTCAATGTCCAGCACAAGAAATGCTTCATGTGCAGCAAACAAACCACTTCACACAAGTATACCGAGGAGGAAGGGAGTGAAAACCAAATAGACGAATGGACTCACCCTCACGAGTGCACACCATTAGAACGTGCAGATAGACCACCAGACAACAACTGGTTCTAATGCTTTGCTAGAGAAGGGTTTGGAAGACAAGGAAGGACAAGGAAGAAGCCTTCCTGAAACCCTATGCTGGGCAAAAAACACAGAAAGTAGAAAGTTACAACTGATGTGCAAAGTAACCTAAAGCATATTACATATTTGTATTATTTTCTTGCTCTCCGTGTCAATAGTGTGGGGACAAGATGCAGGTGCCGATCATGTTGTCAAAATGCAACTTCTCTGCATTCCAGGCTTTTTATTGGCTCAAACACCATTGTCGCTCCTGGCAGGTTTAATGAATGGCGGGCGGCTGATGCTGCCTGTCCTTAATTAAAGTTTTCTCTCAGCCTCCTCACTTGTGACATTGCCGCTATAGTGTTGCCATTCACATCATTGCAGACTCGCAGTGAAAATACGGACAGCATCCAACTTTTCAAAACCATGCTGTACCATTTCAATAAATACTTAGCAGCCGTGCTTAATTTGAGCAGGTGGTTTCTGGTGCTCGGCACCAGCACTTAACTGTCAACACCAGCGCTTGTGACAGTCTGCTACCAGGTGGCACTGTCTGACTAATTTAGAGATGACCACAACAATGTTAATTATTAATTTAATATACATTAAAAAATACTATTACTTGCCGCCCAAGCCATTCTTATTGCTTTGGGGGCCTGGAATCATCCGAATTGTCACACTTGTAGGAGTGTGATGGTTAGTAGTTGTGTCGTTTTCATCATTGGCAGGATGGTAGGGGTAATTGTGGTGCAAGCTGTAGTGGCCTCCTGGCAAGAGCCCTGGCACTTATTGTTTTACAAACTATACACTGCTTAGCAGTGAGGAAACCCATGTGGGACAAAAACTTGCGTCCTCGGACTCCAGTCTCCTGGGGAAAAGCATCAATCCGCGGTAATGAATCCAGGGATGCAAGTAACATGTGAGGGGTCGCAAGCTGAAGGTCAGAAGTTACAGTTGTGACCCCTGGCAACCCCCAAAATCTCATCCCTGGTTAGGATCCCTTTGTTTTCTAATGAATGATTTTGCAAAGTTCACTCGGATACATTAGCATACTTGAAGGTATATTGCCTCTAAACTAAGGACCATGGTTACAAAGAATTGGCACAGGGCAGCGCATCAAGTCATTTTGCTGCACTGCCCTACGCCAATGTGAAAGGACAGAAAAGCATGGTATTTACAAGGCACAGTGCATTCCTGTTCTTTCAGCCAGCGCAGAAATTGCAGCTGTGCGGCAAAGCAGGCACCCTTGCACCGCGGTGCAAGGGTGCAAGGGTGTCTGTGTTGTTGGCATGGTTGTTGTTTTGCAGGAAGGGACACCTTCCTACACAAAAACAATCATAAGAAGCGTTTTCTCCGTTCTATGTGCGCTTCAGAATGCTACACAAGTGGAAAGAGGAAAAAAAACTAGGAGAAATGTAAATCTTTCTCCTTGTTGCACTGCTCTGCGGAGGGATACATTTTTGCCACTCCCCTAGATTTCAGGTATTTTGTAAATCTGGGGCAGGTTTAAAAATACATGGGTGTTTCGTGGGAACGCCCACAGTAACACCCATGGCACCAGGGCCAGACTGGGAACTAAAACCGGCCCTGGCAAAGTGCTCAGCCGCCCCCCCTCCCACCCCGTGGGGGTGGGGGGTTGGAATTGCCACCAAGCTCTTTGCCAGGGCCGGTTTTCGGACGATTTTGTTACAGGGCTGATGCTGCAAAAACGGTCCTGTAACAAAAACGGCCCCCACCCGTGCGGCGCACTGGGGGATTGCCCGATGCCCGCTACGGCCAGTTCAGCCCTGCATGGCACGCCTCCCTGCCGCAATGTAAGACAACACACCGACTTGCTGCATGGTCTTACACCTTAGCTACAAGGTCATGTAAAGCCACGCAGAATGTCTTTGTGTGGCCTTGTGGATATGGGCCGACACTGTGCGCCATCGGAGCGTCTGAAGAAGTGACACACCAGCGACCCAAAGGGCTTGAAAATATGCTCCTGCAGATTTGATTTACATTTCGGCGGATGGGTCAGTTTGTCACAATAGTGACAGATATCCGGTCGACCGAAATGTAAATCCCATTATATTCTATGGGATTTATTTTTCGCAGACAGGATATCCATCACCATTGTGATGGAGTTACCTGTCCGCAGTGATCTCATTGCACCATCAGGATTCAAGCAAGCCGGGCCGAAGACGGCTGAAATGCCAGAAACCGGTCCCCGGTAGCTTGTTTCCTTCCCAGTATAAGAATTGGCTTGGTAGTTTGGTCTGCCCTGTTCCCATGATGCACTGGGCCAGGGTCAGACTAATTTGCATATAGCCAAGTTCTGAGCTGGGATGGTGCAGTGAGCTAAAAAACGGTGATGGATCAAGCCCTGATCTTTGGACTGGGTAAGAGTGGTCTGCTTAATTCAGACACTCTGTTCATCACCACCCCCTTTTCTGAATCATTTTTGTCCACCATAAGCGTGGAAGGGTATACTCAGATGTGAGTCCCTAGCTCATTGCACCATCAGGATTCAAGCAAGCCGGGCCGAAGACAGCTGAAATGCCAGAAACCGGTCCCCGGTAGCTTGTTTCCTTCCCAGTATAAGAATTGGCTTGGTAGTTTGGTCTGCCCTGTTCCCATGATGCACTGGGCCAGGGTCAGACTAATTTGCATATAGCCAAGTTCTGAGCTGGGATGGTGCAGTGAGCTAAAAAACGGTGATGGATCAAGCCCTGATCTTTGGACTGGGTAAGAGTGGTCTTCTTAATTCAGACACTCTGTTCATCACCACCCCCTTTTCTGAATCATTTTTGTCCACCATAAGCGTGGAAGGGTATACTCAGATGTGAGTCCCTAGCTCATTGCACCATCAGGATTCAAGCAAGCCGGGCCGAAGACAGCTGAAATGCCAGAAACCGGTCCCCGGTAGCTTGTTTCCTTCCCAGTATAAGAATTGGCTTGGTAGTTTGGTCTGCCCTGTTCCCATGATGCACTGGGCCAGGGTCAGACTAATTTGCATATAGCCAAGTTCTGAGCTGGGATGGTGCAGTGAGCTAAAAAACGGTGATGGATCAAGCCCTGATCTTTGGACTGGGTAAGAGTGGTCTGCTTAATTCAGACACTCTGTTCATCACCACCCCCTTTTCTGAATCCTTTTTGTCCACCATAAGCGTGGAAGGGTATACTCAGATGTGAGTCCCTAGCTCATTGCACCATCAAGATGCAAGCAAGCCGGGCCGAAGACGGCTGAAATGCCAGAAACCGGTCCCCGGTAGCTTGTTTCCTTCCCAGTATAAGAATTGGCTTGGTAGTTTGGTCTGCCCTGTTCCCATGATGCACTGGGCCAGGGTCAGACTAATTTGCATATAGCCAAGTTCTGAGCTGGGATGGTGCAGTGAGCTAAAAAACGGTGATGGATCAAGCCCTGATCTTTGGACTGGGTAAGAGTGGTCTGCTTAATTCAGACACTCTGTTCATCACCACCCCCTTTTCTGAATCATTTTTGTCCACCATAAGCGTGGAAGGGTATACTCAGATGTGAGTCCCTAGCTCATTGCACCATCAGGATTCAAGCAAGCCGGGCCGAAGACAGCTGAAATGCCAGAAACCGGTCCCCGGTAGCTTGTTTCCTTCCCAGTATAAGAATTGGCTTGGTAGTTTGGTCTGCCCTGTTCCCATGATGCACTGGGCCAGGGTCAGACTAATTTGCATATAGCCAAGTTCTGAGCTGGGATGGTGCAGTGAGCTAAAAAACGGTGATGGATCAAGCCCTGATCTTTGGACTGGGTAAGAGTGGTCTGCTTAATTCAGACACTCTGTTCATCACCACCCCCTTTTCTGAATCGTGATCTAAATCAGGCCCTTAGTTCTATTGTCCTAGGAATCCACAATGTCTGAAATTCCTTGGGCCTGCGTCCTTCTACGCCCATTGATGCCTGAAACGTAGGTACCGTAGAGTCTCAATGTATTTTCAGGACTCTCCAGCCTTGAGTTTGTTGCATCACATTTGTCCGGCGTGTGCTTAATGTCAGAGCCTTTGCGTGGGTTGTAATGGGGAGGATAATATTTGCTTTTATCTGACACACTTGCGCTTCTGTTTTCACCATGTCACATATAGTGAATTACACCTTGATTTGGTGGGTCATGTTACTTATGTGTATTCTTACCAACACTTTCATTAGACATGGAGCTAGACGGAGACCAGAAGTGGAGTGATGCTGGTGGCATGCCTGATGGGGGCCATCTATATTCGCTTCGTTGTGGCAACCTCTCCAGCAGGGCCGGCCTTTAGCTTGGGCGAGCCGGCCCATGCCCAGGGTGCCAACCTTCAGAGGGGAGCACTGAGCCGCCTCATTAAGGGCGTGCAGTCAGAAGTCTTGATCTGGCTCCAGAGATTCAATGTAATCTCTTTTTTTAACAGTTTTTATTTTCTATGTGCATAGACACCTGATTTTAACCCTTGACTAACGTCCCTCTCTCAATTATCGTCCCCTCACCAACAACTTGGAAACACCGTAAAGAAGCTGAGCTGTATGTGATTCAGGGAAGTTATGGGTGGTGGATGTAATCAGCCAATGATTAACCTTTGAAAAAGAGACTTATTTTACACACAATCAGTAGCAAGGGCGCAAATGTGGTGCCGCCCAGGGCCCTATTCGAGCAAAGTCCGGCCCTGCTCTCCAGGGTGAAAGGCTGGCTTCCAATTTACATTTCAGGTCCTACTTGGCCCCTCGTTTTTATGTTGAGGGCAAAATACTGATATTTATGGACTGAACAAACATGGTTTTCAATGGAGAGATGTACGATTTTATCACTTATTTAAGGCATCAGTTTGAGGTTAGCAACAAATTGGCAGATGCCTTATTTGCATGCAAACGTGGTGGTTCTTCCAAACTCATTTAGAAGTGGGAGAAGCACTGTGTTTACAAAGACAAACTTTAAAACTCTCTTCGACACTAGGCCATCTGCTGATATTGTCAGAAATTTTGCCCTACTTAAAACTTGCCTTAAAATGACATGTCAGGTGTTTTTTCCGGGTCATGACTGACAATCACAGTACCACAGTTCTGGACAAGAAAAAACAAAGAACGGGCCACATGAACTGGAAGGTAAAACCCAGCTCACCAGACATTGATTTTACAAAACAAATATCCACTTTGGGTTTTTATCTTTGGAAAACATAAAAATATGCAGTTCGTTCTATCATCTTCCAATGGCCTGGTGGGCTGGTCCACATTCATTGTTTGTTTTTGCAATGCCAGCCTTACCTACTCCAAAGCAGTTTCATCAAAAAGGGCTTTCGCACCAGCAGCAAAGTCAAAATTTGGATGTCTGGTGATGCAGTATCTCCCTCCACATCCCCAGGGGTTTGGTGGTCTTCCTGCAGAAGGAATAAACCCCTAGTGGCCACGTTACCGTTTGCATTTATAACCGAAGGGATACATAGCCTAAGCACGACTGTTACACAGCATTTTTGGGCTCACTAGATTGATCACACTCAATATAATTATCGTGATCTCTATACCGCTCAACCACCTGATACCCTGTCCCTGCTTACTACTAACTAGCAGGTACGTGTTCCAACTACTCAAGAAACAATTCTTCGGTAACCAAGCACTTCTGCTTGTTCCCTCCCTAGCCTTAAACCCCTCTGGTTCCGCTTTGATGTCAGACCTACCGGGTACTGTTGACACCTACACACCTTGACCATTAGGTGAGTAACAGTTTACCCAAGCCACAGGATGAACACCGGGGGTTCTGAATAAGCTGCTGCTGTTTATATGTATATATGCTGTGTATATATGTTTTTAATATGTGATTCAAGAAAATACATACTAGTCACAAATCACCACTAGTATGTCACTTTATTCACATCAGCACTGTGTGCTCACGGTCACGAAAGGGTCACTTGTTGTCACTGATTTATGGTAACGATTTCTTTTGTCTTCCCCTAGGCAAGAGCAGTGTCATACAGGTTGTACAACTGATAACATAAACTGATACTTTGTTAGGTCATGTTTGTTTGTGATAGTAGTTACTGATTAGGTCCTGAAGAATCGCAGCCATTGTGCTTAGGCGAGAAACATGTTGACCACACGTTATGTACTGTAGTCCTGGATCGTGACGTGGAATTCTAAATTTCCTACGATCACAGGCTACGTACTGTTTTTAATTGTGGCAGGGGACCACCAGAATAAATTGATCTCCGGTACCTTGTGCCATATTTTAAAATCACTCACACCATCCTTTCTCTCCTGGCCCCTCACCCGCACTTCACCCATAGGCAGTTGGATAAAAGATCTCCCCCAAAGAGACCCTCTTTGAGGTGAGCCCGTTGGGCATTGCGCCGCCTGCCCAACGAGGAGCACTGCCGATGATGAAGCATGACACTCGCAAGGGTGTGTGAGGCCATTATATCCAACAAATTGGATACTCAGTGTAGCCCTCCACTGAGCACTACACCTGCCTTTCCCGTGACCACTTTCTTTCCCTTCTTTCCTCTTTAGGAACGGCCTAGTCGCGTTTGTCAGTTGCTGTCTTTGGGGCTTTGACTGTGGCTGGACCTCCCATTCTCATTTTTCCGTGAATGGTAATTTGAGCCCTTGGATCATATCCTGATCCACTACCTCCCCTTCTTTTGGACGTAACTTTCATAGATTCCCATGCTTTGTATCATTCCCCCGTCGTCGGAATGGGAGCCTCGGTAAATAAAAATAAAATAGCAGTAGGAACAAAAGAGAAAGAAAGGCCTAGGCCTCATCTCATTTTGTAGCATATACACCTCTTTTTGTAAAAGAGACCAAAAAAGTTGCAACAACCAATCAGAATAGCCTCACCCCATAGAACCCTCCTGAGAGAGCCTCAGACCCTCAGATTTTCGTAGCCGTTGTGTAACCGAACTACATCTGCGAGAGGCTGAGCTTTCCCAGGGGAAGAGGGTGGGCGCATGGGAATCTATGAAAGTTATCAATACTGGGGAACCAAAGTTACAGTTAAGTAACTTGTTTTCTTGCCCGAGTATTGGAACTTTCATAGATTCCCATGCTTTGTATCAGAGTAGCTAGCAGTAAGCAATAAGAGCACATTTTGTTACAAGAGTATCAACATATCTTAGTGTATTTCTTTTCTTAGGAAGCAAATATATCTTGCTACAATAGATAGGAAAACATTATCTGATACAAAATGTGCAATCGCAGGAAGGAGTGATAGTAGGGAAAGCTCACCTCTCATTAGAAAAGATTTCTCAGGACTGCTTGTCCGACTGCAGCTTCGCTTCTCATGGAAGAGTCCAAGCAGTAATGCTTTGTGAACGTGTGGGTACTGCTCCACGTAGCCGCTCTTCAAATGTCTTTGATAGGGACTCCAGCTAAGAGAGCCGCAGAGGATGAGACTGATCTCGTCGAATGAGCTCAAACATGTCTCTCTAGCGGCTTGCCCGCTTCCTGGTGACAAAAGTGAATTGTACTGGAAATCCACCGTGAAGTGCTTTGTTTTGAAAGCGGAAAACCCTTCCCCGAGGCACTGTAAGCAACGAAGAGCTGTGAAGATTTCCTGAAACTTCTTGTCTGTTCTAGATAAAATTTTAAACATCTTTGGACATCTAAGGAATGTAGCGACCTTTTTGCTGGAGACGATGGTCGAGGGAAAAAAGATTTCAAAACCACCGGTTCGTTCAAATGGAAATCCGAAGGGACCTTCAGAATGAATTTTGGATCTGTTCTCAGGATTAGAGTGTCTTTCTTGAATTGTAAATAGGGTTCCATATTAGTAAGTGCTTGGAGCTCACCTATCCTTCTAGGCGACGCTAAGGCTAAAAGAAGAGCGACTTTCCATGAAAAGAACTTAAGATCCGCTCTGTAAATATAGGTTCAAATGGGGTCTCATGAGATGAGCCAGAACCAAATTGACTTGCCAGACTGGAGGTGGAGGCCGGACTGGAGGAAAAACACTGAAAAGACCCTTTAGGAATTGCTTGATAATCCTTGCGGACCAAAGAGAAGGACCTGAGGCTGTCCGTCTGAATCTTTGAGATAGCCGCCAGATGCACTTTGATGGAGGAATACGCCAGACCTGACTTAGCAGAGAAAGAGTGAAAGATAAAATCTGGTGAGGAGCAGATGAGTACGGCTGGAGATTCTCTCGTTGGCACCATAAACAGAAACTTTTCCATTTTGCGCGATAAGTCTAATTTGTACTTGGTGCACAGGCTTGAGATAGAATTTCCTTACACTCCTGTGTGATATTCAAATCCTGGAATTCTCGGCGCTCAGAAGCCATGCAGTCAATTGGAGTGGACTCGGGTCTGGTTGCAGCACTTGGCCCTGAGACATTGTCAATAGAGATGGGATGGGCCGTAGGTGAATTGGCTGATCTTGAGAGAGTAGGAGAAGCTCTCTGAACCAGAACTGGTGGGGCCGCGCTGGTGTAATCAAAATAATTCTGCAAGGTTCCGCTTTGAGTTTCCTAATCAGCCTCGGAATCAGGGGTATTGGAGGAAAGGCATAAACAAATGCCAGGCTATCGAAAGAACATTCCCCAGTGAACTGCGATGGTGATCCCTGCTTGCGTAAAATTGGCATTTTCTGTTTTCTGGACTCGCAAACAGGTCTATGGTCAGAGTGCCTCAACAGGCGAAGACCTCGTCGAGAGTGCTTTGAGCCAACTCCTTCTCGTGACAGATTGATTTTAGACGACTCAATGGGTACGCTGTCGTGTTGAGCGAACCTGGGAGGTGTTCTGCTGAAAGAGAAACCCGGTGGAGAATTACCCAATTCCACATTTCTTGGGCTTCCCTTGAAAGAACTCGAGATCTTATCCTGCCTTGTTTGTTTATAAAATGCATGGCCGTCGTGTTGTCTGTACGGACCAGTACCGTGGAATTCCAAATTCTTGGAAGGAAAGCTTGCAAAGCTAATTCAATGGCCTTGAATTCCAGAAGATTGATGTGGAAAATGCGCTGCTCGGGCGTCCAGTGACTGCTCACGTGTAGATCCTGCAATAATGCTCCCCAGCCTTCCAGTGAGGCATCCGTGGTTAGAACCAAGGGAGATGGAGCAATCTTGAAAGTGAGACCCTTAGAGATATTGTCTTTCACCGTCCACCAGTTGGCCGCTTTCCTCATTAATGGTGTTACTGTTATTTTGTCGCTGAATGTGCCTTCTGCCTGGCACCCTTGTTTGTCTAACTGTTCCTGCAGCGGATGCATTCTGAAGTCTGTAGTGCGGAATTAAGGGTATGCAAGATGAAATCAAACCTAGACCGTTTCTTTTGTATTACACGAGACAAAAGAATGAGTCTTTTCTGTCTTTCTTCCGAAGGGAAAGCCTTGCAGCAACTTGAATCGAGAATGGAACCTAGGAATCTGGCCGATCTGGATGGGAAGGTACACATTTGTTCCTGTTGAGTTGTAGACCTAGTTGATTGAAAAGTCAAATGCAGCTGTCGACTGCTGTGGAAGCTACTTGAAAGGATGGAGCCTTTACTAACCAATCGTCTAGGTACAGAAAAACCTATAGAGATTGCCTTCTGAGAAACACCGCCACTGGGGCTAAAACCTTTGTGAATATCCGTGGGGGGGATCTGAGCCCGAAAGGAAGGACTTTGAATTGAAAGTGGCTCTTGGCTACTGTGAAGCGTAAGAATCGTCTGTGAGCTGGATGGATCGGTACATGGAAATATGCGTCCTCTAGATCCAGAGTTGCCATGTAATCTCCTGGATTGAGAAGCCGTAAAATATCCTGAAGAGATACCATTCGAATGACAGCTTTATGAGATAGGTGTTGAGCTCCCTCAGGGCTACAATTGGGGGCCACTTCTCTTCCGTCTTGCGAACTAGGAAAAACCTGGAACAGCATCCTTGTCCTCTTTGAGACTGAGGTACAAGCTCTATCGCCCCCTTGATGAACAGTTGATGGGCTTCGAGACATAGAAGTCGTAGATGTTTTGATTCGGTGGCGCGAGGGGCTCTGGAAGGCGGGAGCTGCTGACATTCCAATGTGTGGCCAAACCGAATGATATTTAGGACCTACCGATCTGATGTTATGATCATCCAGCTGCGTAGACAGTGAGAAATCCGGAGAAGGAGGAACAGTAGACAGAACTAAGAGGCTGCTATTGCCCTGTCGACCACTTGCTGGCTGGCGAGAGAAAGATGCTGATTGACTCTGTCTTTGAGAGTATTGTGGTTTATAGGTTTGAGAGGATTGGGAATAGGAGGAGTACCGCTGTTGGTATCCTCCTCTATAGTTGGAAACATTCTTGCCTTTTGCCTCTCAGAAAGGTACCTCATGATACTGCAGCATGCCTAAGGACTTGGCTGTCTCTGTGTCCTTTTTAATATCCTGTAAGGCGTCATCTATATGCTTGCCAAAAAGCATATCACCATCGAAGAGCAAATCTAAAATCTTTTTTTGCACCTCAGGGCGAAACCAGGTAGCCCGAAGCCAACCTTGTCTTCTCCGAACCTGCCAAGGCACGAAAAGCAGTTGTGGCAATGTCCATGGCGCAGTCAATTATCTCTGAGGAAGATCGCTCCCCTTCCTCCAAAATCTTCCTTGCATCCGCCTTAGCACTGTCAGGTAGCTGATCCACAAACTGAGACAAATTGCACCACATTTGGCTATCATATCGTCCCAAAATTGCAAGTGCATTGGAGGCACGAACCAGGAGGCTGAACATTGAAGAGAATCTTTTACCCACATTGTCCAGGCATTTACCTTCCCTATCAGGTGGTGAAGCCAGAGGGGCCAATGGATTCTTTGATTTTCTCTGTGCCGCCTGGGAGATCACGGAGTCCAGCTTCGGTTGGCCAACCAGGCAAGCGGAACTACCATCAGGGGCCTTGTACTTTTTCTCCAGTCGTGTACCGGAATAACGGTAGCTGGAGACTGCATGACCTTCACACCTTCAGACCACACATGCTTTATGATGGGAATAGAGCGGATGGATTTCCTGTATGGCTCTTTGAAATCATAGAGGAAGCAGTCCGATTGAACCACTGGAACCTGAAGGCCAAACTTTTTTGAAGCTCTATTCATGAGATTATGGAAACCTCCGATGTCTGCTGGAGGGGAATCTACTGGATCCGGTGAAGGAGAAGGCAGGTCTGGAATAATATAATTGTCCCACTCTCTATCCGGGTTTGGGACCTCTGACACTGCCCGTCCATCAACAGAAGAATCATCGTCATTAGCCCCATACACTTGACCGGTGGTGATAGCCTGTCTCTCTTTCGAGGGTTCTTGTTCTGGTGGCTGAACCGCAGAAGCTGATGGAGGAGGTGGTGGTGGTGGAGGAGGTGGCTGTATGAACTCGGAGGATTGAGATGGAAATCTTCTCCTATAATCCATCAACATGATTTGTAATTCATTTATCAAAGAGTAGGGCATAGAAACCATACCCTGCTGGGATTGCTCCTGCGTTCTCTCCCTGGGAGGAGGTTGTCGCTGTTCTTCGTAATAGTCAACAGAGTCTGAGTCCTGCTATTTGACCTGGAGCTGAGATGGACTGTAGACATCCCCATATGGACTATCATCCTCCTCTGAGTAGTCTTCCTCTAGAAGTAATGCCGGAGGAAGGGGCGCCACCCTTCGCGGAGATGTCATCTCCGGTGTAATCTGGCGTCTTCTAATTGAAATTTTAACTTTTTGCACCGTCGACGGAGTCGTCGTTGACGTCATCGTTGGTGATGGAATTGATATATATATATATATATATATATATATATATATATATATTACCTACTGTCGGTCGCCAGTAGGTATTTATAGTTAGGATTTTTTCTCTACGGGTCTTTTGAAAATTCTATGTCTAATAACTTTGGCGTTTGTGGACGGAATCGGCTGAAATTTTCAGGAAAATGGCACATTTTGTTTCTGAGCAGCCCCTGAAAATTTGGGGGGGTTTCGTCAAGGGGGGCCGAGAAAAGAGGGGGGTCCCAAAACGCGTTTTTCCCATTCATTTTTCCATAGGGCGTGTGGCCTCACTTTTAGCTCGAACGGCTGAATGGATTTGCACGAAACTTAGCAAAATTGTAGGGACTGTTAGCCCGATGTGCCTTTGCTGGGTCTCAATATATGTGCTCCAGTGGATTTTGAGAAAGTAACGTTTTAAAAAACAGATATATCTGTGACATCGTCCCGGGTAGCGCTCCGGTTCGCGTACTTTTCGCGTTACGGAACTTTGCGAAGTGAAGCTGATTGGCTCTCCGGTGTCTGTCAACATTCTAACTAGTCCGGAACGGCCGCCATCTTGTCTCTCAGTAGGATCGAGAGACAAGAGGAGGAGAAAAACGAAGGGGGAATTTAATGAAAGGGGGCAAGGTAGACCCCTCTTGACCCCCAAGGAATGATGTTGGGGTTATTAAAGGGTCCCGTGGGGCAAATAAAAAAAATTGGATTTTTCGCGGTAGAAGCGCTTCCCGGTTCGCGAACCGGGTCGCGAAACGGGAATTCGCCATTTTGTGTTTCGTTTTAATTAAATTACAAGATGGAGGAAAAACAATGTGAGAAATGGGTATAAGGGGGTACGGGAGACGTATCCTGACCCCCTATGTTTTCTGAGGGTGGCTGAGGATGCTCATATATGTTGATACATGTCTTCCAGCGGCTGCGCGTGAGCGTTTTTTTTTTTGGGCTGCGTGACGTCTGTTAACGTTCGATTCGAAGGAAATCAGGAAGTGTTGACCGCCATTTTGTCACTGCGAGTAAATATATTGTTAAAAATAATTGTTATAAATTAATCCGTATTGATAAACATTGTCTGCGCCATCTTGCCTTTTTTCCAATGCCACACTTTTGTCGTGCACAGCAGCCATTTTAGATGCCTTGACCAGACCCACTCTCTGCACCCCGCCAATCCTCAGCATGGCTCCCCACCCTCGCAAGCATCTCCCCCACGCACTGGTCACCCCCGCTCTCTCTCTCATGCATGGGCCATAAACCTCCCCCCATCTGCGCTGCTCTTCCCTGAGAATCACACCCTGTGCCCGCCCGACACCTCCCTTTCACCCTATTCACTACCGCACCCTCTGACACTCCTCTTCCTCTGTGTCTGATTGTCCAGGCCGGTCCCAGGCTATCACCTAGCCCTGCGGATGTAGTTTATGGCCCCAACTGTAAAGAATCACCCCTCTTCAAAGGAGTTACAGTAGATCAAGGCCCCCACCCCATGAGATCCGTCACACCACACGCATTCCTACTATCTGATAACGATCCTGTATTGTGATTGGGGAGGGGATTCTCACTGTAAGGGTGTGTGGGACCGAGCCTGAAGCGGAAGATTCCAGGGATGCCTTTTTGTACATCAAAGTCTTCACAATTATGTGTCTCATTAAAAATATATAGCACTCCAACAAAGTAGTAGGATTATAACACTTTAATAACTTATAAATATAAGAGCAAAGAGCAACTCAACTTGGGAAGTACTTGTGAGCACTACAGACACCAGCAGGCGCTGTGAGCTGAGCCAAAGCCCACATTGGATGGTGTCAGGACATTAAAGGAGCGCTCATTATGCTCTGCATTGTTGAACATACTGCCTGTGAAAAAGTGCGTCAGCACGAAACGCGTCGGCGGCCTGAATCTTTCTTGTAAGGTATCCTGCCTGCTGCGCTGCATCTTCCCGATTAAAACTGAAGTTTACAGCCTATGTGTGGCTCTTCTAAAGGGGGCAACTCTCTTGTGTGTTTGATGTTTAGACTGCTGGCCCGGTCGTGTTGAAGAGCCCCACCGCATGAAAGCGGACCTGCGGTGATGGACATTGACAATCACCGATTTTGGATAGGCGGTTGGTTTTGTGGAAGGTATAAGAATGCAGCCCAGTGTGAATGGGACACTTTGCATACCCACTGGGGATTTGATTAGTTCTTACGTGACGGCGCAAAGAGCAACTCAACTTGGGAATTACTTGTGAGCACTACAGGCACCAGCAGGCGCTGCGAGCGGAGCCAACGCCCACATGGGATGGTGTCAGGACATTAAAGGAGTGCTCATTATGCTCTGCGTTGTTGAACATACTGCCTGTGAAAAAGTGCGTCAGCACGAAACGCGTCGGTGGCCTGAATCTTTCTTGTAAGGTATCCTGCCTGCTGCGCTGCATCTTCCCGATTAAAACTGAAGTTTACAGCCTATGTGTGGCTCTTCTAAAGGGGGCAACTCTCTTGTGTGTTTGATATATATATATATATATATATTCCGATGCGAGTGGTCAGCACTTGAGGGTGCACACGCGCAGACCGCAATCTTTATTTCTGGCATCCGAAGCACACCAACCTATGAGTGTTATGCCTGACGCGTTTCGGTTATTTCCTTAATCATAGGCTCACTTGACCAATGGCATGTCAGCTGACACTTTATTAAAACAGGCTCCAATCAGCTTATTACTTGCTCGCCCCACAGATTGCTGGGACTTGTAGTGTCATTCTGTTGCCTCCTGCCCAATTGGGATGGGTAAGTACAGTTCAACCTTCAGCGCTGTATGCGCCGTGATGTGCCTCTCTCTGCCCATCTCTGAATCAGTCCCGCCACAAACAGCAACAGCATGAATTGTGTGCCGTGGCCCCCTTTGGCAATCCTGGGGTGGTGCTTCCCTCCTACGCCTTGAGCGAGGCGCGATAATATTTTCCGATGCGAGTGCTCAGCACTTGAGGGTGCACACGTGCAGACCGCAATCTTTATTTCTGGCATCCGAAGCACACCAACCTCTGAGTGTTATGCCTGACGCGTTTCGGTTATTTCCTTAATCATAGGCTCACTCGACCAATGGCATGTCAGCTGACACTTTATTAAAACAGGCTCCAATCAGCTTATTACTTGCTCGCCCCACAGATTGCTGGGACTTGTAGTGTCATTCTGTTGCCTCCTGCCCAATTGGGATGGGTAAGTACAGTTCAACCTTCAGCGCTGTATGCGCCGTGATGTGCCTCTCTCTGCCCATCTCTGAATCAGTCCCGCCACAAACAGCAACAGCATGAATTGTGTGCCGTGGCCCCCTTTGGCAATCCTGGGGTGGTGCTTCCCTCCTACGCCTTGAGCGAGGCGCGATAATATTTTCCGATGCGAGTGCTCAGCACTTGAGGGTGCACACGCGCAGACCGCAATCTTTATTTCTGGCATCCGAAGCACACCAACCTCTGAGTGTTATGCCTGACGCGTTTCGGTTATTTCCTTAATCATAGGCTCACTCGACCAATGGCATGTCAGCGCTGAAGGTTGAACTGTACTTACCCATCCCAATTGGGCAGGAGGCAACAGAATGACACTACAAGTCCCAGCAAGCTGTGGGGCGAGCAAGTAATAAGCTGATTGGAGCCTGTTTTAATAAAGTGTCAGCTGACATGCCATTGGTCCAGTGAGCCTATGATTAAGGAAATAACCGAAACGCGTCAGGCATAACACTCAGAGGTTGGTGTGCTTCGGATGCCAGAAATAAAGATTGCGGTCTGCGCGTGTGCACCCTCAAGTGCTGAGCACTCGCATCGGAAAATATTATCGCGCCTCGCTCAAGGCGTAGGAGGGAAGCACCACCCCAGGATTGCCAAAGGGGGCCACGGCACACAATTCATGCTGTTGCTGTTTGTGGCGGGACTGATTCAGAGATGGGCAGAGAGAGGCACATCACGGCGCATACAGCGCTGAAGGTTGAACTGTACTTACCCATCCCAATTGGGCAGGAGACAACAGAATGACACTACAAGTCCCAGCAAGCTGTGGGGCGAGCAAGTAATAAGCTGATTGGAGCCTGTTTTAATAAAGTGTCAGCTGACATGCCATTGGTCGAGTGAGCCTATGATTAAGGAAATAACCGAAACGCGTCAGGCATAACACTCAGAGGTTGGTGTGCTTCGGATGCCAGAAATAAAGATTGCGGTCTGCGCGTGTGCACCCTCAAGTGCTGAGCACTCGCATCGGAAAATATTATCGCGCCTCGCTCAAGGCGTAGGAGGGAAGCACCACCCCAGGATTGCCAAAGGGGGCCACGGCACACAATTCATGCTGTTGCTGTTTGTGGCGGGACTGATTCAGAGATGGGCAGAGAGAGGCACATCACGGCGCATACAGCGCTGAAGGTTGAACTGTACTTACCCATCCCAATTGGGCAGGAGGCAACAGAATGACACTACAAGTCCCAGCAAGCTGTGGGGCGAGCAAGTAATAAGCTGATTGGAGCCTGTTTTAATAAAGTGTCAGCTGACATGCCATTGGTCGAGTGAGCCTATGATTAAGGAAATAACCGAAACGTGTCAGGCATAACACTCAGAGGTTGGTGTGCTTCGGATGCCAGAAATAAAGATTGCGGTCTGCGCGTGTGCACCCTCAAGTGCTGAGCACTCGCATCGGAAAATATTATCGCGCCTCGCTCAAGGCGTAGGAGGGAAGCACCACCCCAGGATTGCCAAAGGGGGCCACGGCACACAATTCATGCTGTTGCTGTTTGTGGCGGGACTGATTCAGAGATGGGCAGAGAGAGGCACATCACGGCGCATACAGCGCTGAAGGTTGAACTGTACTTACCCATCCCAATTGGGCAGGAGGCAACAGAATGACACTACAAGTCCCAGCAAGCTGTGGGGCGAGCAAGTAATAAGCTGATTGGAGCCTGTTTTAATAAAGTGTCAGCTGACATGCCATTGGTCGAGTGAGCCTATGATTAAGGAAATAACCGAAACGCGTCAGGCATAACACTCAGAGGTTGGTGTGCTTCGGATGCCAGAAATAAAGATTGCGGTCTGCGCGTGTGCACCCTCAAGTGCTGAGCACTCGCATCGGAATATATATATATATATATATATATATATATATATATATATAGAGAGAGAGAGAGAGAGAGAGAGAGAGAGAGAGAGAGAGAGAGAGAGAGAGAGAGAGAGAGAGGGGGGGACAGAGAGAATGTGTGTGTGTGTGTGTAAGTCAACGCATGTAGATGTGGAATTGACTAAAATGCTATGATTTACCCAAATTCATATCTTGATGTGTGAGTATGCATTTTGTAACTATATGTAATGTAAAACCCTGCACAGGGTTACATGTTGCCACTCCCATCACATTCTTAAATCTGATTGTAACCTGACCTCACACATACGATAAATCCTATGTTTTACCTCTTTGTTGCAAATACTCCTTCTACAATACACATGTTTTCTATAAAGTTCTTTTGCTTCTTGGAGTTAGGTCCAGGCTATCTTAAATACCTAAAATAATTAAATAACATATATGGTTGACTTTAGTGTAATTCTCCTCATGTTCCTTTAAAGCACCCTCTTCCATCTGTACATGTCACACTTCACCTCCACTTTGAACCACCTTTCCACCTTTCCATGATGATCCCATTTTCCTGCATAAAGTAAGATAATAAATGTGCCTCCCTTGGTTCTATTTCTCAATTTTATTTTTAGTAATACAATACTACAACTCTTATTCAAACAGAACTTTGAACAGTAAATGTGATATCACCGTAAACCATTTGGATTATTATTTGGGGTGGGTGGCTTTCCACCTCAACGAATAATCACAATCCTTTTCAGGGTGAACCCTTAAAGTCACTAAATTAACCTAGTTGATACGGCACAGATAAGACAGGCTTAACTTGGGGCAATGTTTAAAGTTTTTAAGCAGTACCAAAACAGTAAATAAGTCGAAATACAAAACAATAAAGCAGAATCAGAAAAACAAAGTAATACTTAATAAACAAATTGACACCAAAATGACAAACAATCTAATGAGAGAAACCTTAAGTAGGAATAACATCACGAAGTACAAAATGCCAATAATGGTCAATGGTCGCGGTAAACCGGGACCTAGGCGCAATGTGATGCTCAGGGCAATGGAGTGTGGGTCAGATACACCAACCAAGTTTGTCCTGGTCAAAGATTTTACCTTCTGACGTACATCCTTTAAGTCCTAATCCAACACAAGAATTCACTTCTACACAGGATGTCAGGCTGTGGTCAAACAGTAGGGTCCAGTCCAGCTCAAGTTTTCACTGGTGATCTGGGTAGTTGAGGGATATGTCCTTTTATGGCTTGTTGTGCCCCTGTAGCTTTAACAGGAGGTCAGCCATATGACCCTTGAAACCCGTTCCTTTATCATGGATACAAAAGAGAGCAGATCCATTCATTTCAGGGCTTTTCTCATGTTGCATTCAGCGGGTTCAATCCTTTTCTGATCCTTCTCAGGTCCAGGAGTGTACTGGAGTGGATGCCTAGAGGTGCCACATTTATGTTTGGCTTAAGCTATTAGATACCAATGACTCCTGGGTATGCCCTGGGTACACCCTAACCAATGCGTTAAAAGTTCCCTGGCCAAACCTACCCATCCTGGGCATTTTCAAGATGGTGAAAATCTTCAATTGTCCACTAACCAATGGGTGAAAAGTTCCCTGGCCAAACCTACCCATCTTGGTCATTTTCAAGATGGTGAAAGTCTTCATCACACTCATATTGGGCTCTGGGGGCTGGAGTGTATGTGGGGAGGCAAGTATGGCAATCCTAGTCTCTTCACCTATCTAACTCCAGTTTGAAGCAGCCAATAAACTCAGAGACATATGTTTGGTAAAATAAAGCAGGGGTTTTCAGTGGATACACAAGAATTTTTTTGGTATCCTGTTCCCCTTCCTTTTAAGTGTGCCCCCTGTGTTATTTATAAAACCCGGCATACCTGTTAAGCAGGAATTGACATGCATGCATAATTTGACAACATAATGTCAAAACAGATGCTCACAGCCCCATCTTAAAGATTCTACCAGGTTCAGAGGAGTCATCTCTGCCTATTCAGGTCAGCCAATTGTTTGTCTTGGGAGGCTTCTCACACCCTTTTTGCACCTATTCAAATGTTAAATTTAGGCAGGGAAAAGGTATATTTTTACATCTTGCCTTACCTTAATATGTATTAAAAATCTGATTCATGAACTGGATTTTTAATAACTATTAAAATAGTTGTTTAATTATTTTTGAGCTAGTCCTAATCCTGAGACACAGTTCTCGGATTTTAGTCTTTGCTCACTTTTTAGGTCTCGCCTGTCGATGCGCATGCGCATCGAGCAAGCGAGACTATTGGGACTTATCCACTCTTTCCCCAACTTGCAAGGAATCGTGGCGATTCCTTGCAGTGCCCGTGACTTTTAAGCTCAATGCGCATGCGCATTGAGCTTAAAAGCGCGTGCACGTCCGTCTTGTTTTACCCGCTCCGCCCCCTCCCCTTCCCGCCGTGTCGCATTTCTCCTCCTCCCTCCCCTCTCCTCCGTCCGTCTTGTTTGTTTAATTTAACCCGCTCCGCCCCCTCCCCTTCCCGCCGTGTCGCATTTCTCCTCCCACCTCCCCTCTCTTCCCTCCGTCTCGTTTGTTTATTTTACCCGCTCCGCCCCCTCCCCTGCCCGCCGTGTAATATGAAGAGTAACCATCATGTGTAGCATGTGTAATACAAGGCTCTGTGGACACCACCAGGGGAAAAAACTTGCGTACCAAACACTACACGCAGACATGTAAAACATTTGTGAATGCGGAGATAGACAAATAACGCTCAGGACACACACAAAAAAAAAGCATTGGCAAGAAAACAAAAGAATGACTGAAAACAACAAAACGCTTCACCAGTGAGCGACCTCTCACCTGTGTCATACCACAATGGCCCATCTTTCCTATAATGTTTTTCTTTGGTCTTTTAATTCTTCTCCCACGTGTAGTGACCCCTAGAGGAATGTACTGGAAAAATGTCAACATTACGTAGCAGGGAGCTTGAATGAAATCGCCTCAAATGTGTGTTTCTGAGCTGTCTAATTGCAAATCCACTGTCAGACGTTTGAAAAAGGTGGCCACTAGACACTGGTACATTACCAAATCGTTCCTTTTCTCCAGAACGAAGTGCGGAGCAGAAGTACACCAGGATCCTGCGACATGCCCGGTCGGCTTTAAACTTCCGTACTTCTTTACTCCCGCCCCCTCCCCTGCCCGCCGTGTAATATGAAGAGTAACCATCATGTGTAGCATGTGTAATACAAGGCTCTGTGGACACCACCAGGGGAAAAAACGTGCGTACCAAACACTACACGCAGACATGTAAAACATTTGTGAATGCGGAGATAGACAAATAACGCTCAGGACACACACAAAAAAAAAGCATTGGCAAGAAAACAAAAGAATGACTGAAAACAACAAAACGCTTCACCAGTGAGCGACCTCTCACCTGTGTCATACCACAATGGCCCATCTTTCCTATAATGTTTTTCTTTGGTCTTTTAATTCTTCTCCCACGTGTAGTGACCCCTAGAGGAATGTACTGGAAAAATGTCAACATTACGTAGCAGGGAGCTTGAATGAAATCGCCTCAAATGTGTGTTTCTGGGCTGTCTAATTGCAAATCCACTGTCAGACGTTTGAAAAAGGTGGCCACTAGACACTGGTACATTACCAAATCGTTCCTTTTCTCCAGAACGAAGTGCGGAGCAGAAGTACACCAGGATCCTGCGACATGCCCGGTCGGCTTTAAACTTCCGTACTTCTTTACTCCCACAGCTTGCGGTTGGCCGAACTTGATCGGACACAGGCTAAAGACAATACGGGTCACTCCGCAGCTCTTGTGCTTCTGTGCTGCCTCCAACACCAAAATGTGGGCACGCAGTCACAACAGCGTTGGGTGGCTGAAGGTGGGAGCATGCTGAAACAAGTCCATTGGTGGCTCGCAGTGCTGCCTTGCAACTGAGACGACAAAGAAGTCCCTGCAGCACCTTCATGTGACCCCATGGAGCAGGTCAGTCTGTGCGCGCTCAGAGTGGCTCGTGACTCAGACGTCAAGCCGCAGCGGCTAAACCGCCCCCAGTCAAGTCATCTGCAATAATTAAGAAATAAATAACAATATTTGTCTCACCTCTGAAGGCCCCCTCTGGCCACCCGATAAGAAGACCAAGTAGTCAAAAGCATTGCGTGTGTCCCTTAAGTTGTCGCACACCGCATGTAGGCGGCATGTAAAAACACGCCCAAGAAACATTATGGGCACTGACAACCACCCAGTTGATGCGTTGCTCAAAGCAAACGCTGATTGAGACAATAAAAAAAAGCACAGTGTGCAGCAATTCCCTTTCCAGAGTATACACATAGATGACAGCACAGCTTGTAATACGACAACCTCAACCCCTCACCCTCACTCACCCTCACTCACCCTCACCCTCACTCACCCTCAACCCCTCACCCACCCTCACCCTCAACCCCTCACCCTCAACCTCAACCCCTCACCCTCACTCACCCTCACCCTCACTCACCCTCAACCCCTCAACCTCAACCACTCACCCTCACTCACCCTCACCCTCACTCACCCTCACCCTCACTCATCCTCACCCTCACTCATCCTCACTCACCCTCACCCACCCTCAACCCCTCACCCTCACTCACCCTCACCCACCCTCAACCCCTCACGCTCACTCACCCCCTCACCCTCACTCACCCTCAACCCCTCACCCTCACTCACCCTCAACCCCTCACCCTCAACCCATCACCCTCACTCACCCTCACCCACCCTCACCCTCACTCACCCTCAACCCCTCACCCTCACTCACCCTCAACCACTCACCCTCACCCACCCTCACCCTCACTCATCCTCACCCACCCTCAACCCCTCACCCTCACTCACCCTCAACCCCTCACCCTCACTCACCCTCACTCTCACTCACCCTCACTCACTCTCACTCACCCTCACTCACCCTCAACGCCTCACCCTCACCCTCACTCACCCTCAACACCTCACCCTCACTAACCCTCACTCACCCTCAACCCCTCACCCTCACTCACCCTCACTCACCCTCAACCCCTCACCCTCACTCACCCTCAACCCCTCACCCTCACTCACCCTCAACCCCTCACCCTCACCCTCACTCACCCTCAACCCCTCACCCCCTCACCCTCACCCCCTCACCCTCAACCCCTCACCCTCACTCACCCTCACTCACCCTCACTCACCCTCACTCACCCTCAACCCCTCACTCACCCTCACCCACCCTCACCCTCAACCCCTCACCCTCACTCAGCGCAACCACAGCATCTTCACTAAATATATTTAATACACTTTAAGCTATTGGCAATATAAAATAAAATCCATTTTATTTACGTATTAATTATTGTTTTTTAAAGCCATTGATTTTTTTTATATCAATACATATAAGTCACATATAAGTCCCGTTAATACAAAACATGTTGCTTTACAAATGCTAGAGGTGTCACATTTAGAAAAATTATAACTATTGGCTTTGTAAAGAAGAAAGCTATTAATTTAGCTATTTAGAAAAAACAACACATAAATAAAAAACAAAAAAATAATTAACACCTATAGCTCAAACTTTCCTACTGCGAGACTTATTGCATTTCCAATGCTTGTTCTATATAGGACATCTAGCCCTGCACCAGTGAAAAATAGCTTTGGTGCTACCCGCTGTTAACAATACATTTCTACTTATCCAACTTTTAAATGCCATGCACCCTGCCTTTTGGGCTCACAGGCCTACATAGCCATGACTTATTTGTTATAGGGAGGTTTTTACCTGGCAAGGTGTTTATTTGACATTTCCAGTTGCAGGCTACAATGGTAGGCCTACAGATATGTTCTACACTGTCACTGTAGTGGATGGCAGAATAGGTGCTGCAGTCCATTAGTAAAATGTAACTTACATGAACTGGGTACATTTTGTACCATATAGTAGGGACGCGTAGCTAAGTTAAATATACCAATTAGGAAGATGCCAATTTGACCATGTTTAAAGGGGAATCATGGGCACTTTACTAGATAACAGGGATAACGTGCACAGAGTTCTAAAGCCAGCACAAACATAGGGGCCAGCAAAAGGTGAAACATATGGTGTGACCACATAGAAAAGGCAGATTTCCTACAGACCCTTTTCCAGCGCATTATCCACTGCAACAGATGGGGCAAGCTCCTTTTTGCAAAAAGAGAGGCATCTTCACATTATATTCAAAAGCAGTCCCAAGATTCTAAGCCCACAACTGATTTCAACATAGTTTGCATCTTGGCCAAAGAAAAGGTATTGATACTGGCAGAGTCTTACAAACCAAGAACTTAACCAGTTTATGCATCACAACCAAGCTGAATATGTTAAAACTCCCCTAAATTGGATCCCTTAACTTTGAGTGGCTGCATAAAGCCTTTGAGTTATTATCATTTTATGCTTTGTGCTGCATTGCAGGTGGGCGAGGCTGCTCTGCTCTTGGAGCAGGGCAGGGGAGCAGTGGTTTGCCAATTCTAAGTGCGCAATGTCGGCCCTCCCGATCTGTCCACACCAGTCATACGCACTTTCCCTGATCTCCATGAGAACATGCCCACCCCTCAGAGGCATAACTAAAGCCAAATTTCGGGGGGGCTGATTCTTCCAGCGATAGTCAGAGTGGAGATGCAGGGGCTCTAAGAAGGGGTGAAAACACAACAAAGCCTTGTTAGGAAGTAAATGGTCTTTTAAAGACAAGTGAAGTACTAGGCGTGGCTGTGTTTGTGCCCTGGAAGCTGTCTCAGCCTGGGCTGCCACACACGACGGGGGGAGGGACTGAAGACCTTTGAGCCCATTGGGCGTTGCGCCCCTGCCAAACTTCCAACGCCTGGCTGAGCGCCGGCCACCAGTGAAATCAAATAATACTAGCAAATTGATAAAGTGTTTATAAATAAAGAAGCAAAACCTACAATTCTAAAACATTTACTACATGTGAAAAAATTCGAATTTGGAGGCTAAAAATGTGCTTACTTCATCGGAGCAGTGCAAGTACAACAAACAGAATATTGTATTAATGTTGTGTGGCCTCAGTCAAAGTGCAGACAAAAAGGAAGCATACATTAGCAGTAAAAAAGACAAAGCGATATGCTAGAGTCGCTTTGTCTTTTAATAGTAAAAAACGAATTTGAAACAGCTCCGACCTTCCCAGTGCTCAATTTGTTAAAAAATAAATGCCTAGCCCCTTGTCTGGAGGTCTCTGAAACTTGCACCACACATTGCCCCTGCCAGTGCTGCAGTACCAACACAATTACTAATCATCACACTCTTGCAAGTGTGACAATTCAGCCTACTATACGCACCCAAAGCTACAAGAATGGCTTGGATGGAAGCCAATAGTCATTTTAGCAGTGCCACCAAGCGGCAGACTGGAACAAGTCCTGGTTTTGACAATTAAGTGCCGGTACTGAGCACCAGAAACCACTGGCTCAAATTAAGAACTACTGAACCTTCCCATTAAAATTTCGACTTTTTTATTTTTGTGGATTAAATATTTCATAAGTTGTATATTTGTTTGATGTGTACTTGTTTCTTTATTTTTGTGTATTGAATTGATGTTCAAATCATAGAAATTGCTCAGGCATGAAACCACCGTCTTACGTTATTGATTCAGAGGGAGGCCACAGAAGTCAAAATGTTAAGAACCGCTGCTCTAAAACGTAAGCATATATCACTGTAGCATATGCCATTCCCATCACCGCTAGGTGAATCTGGCAATCGAATCGCGCAGACCAGCTCTGCTGTCATTATGATCTGGCACCCTATATCTCTCCACCTCCTGGAAGTCTTGTTGAAGCTCCTGGTCCATCTCAGAAGAAAATCCCTGCGATAGATCAGCATACAGCTGCTACATCTGGACCGAAACTTTAGGGGACACTAGGGTGTTTGCACTCAGCGAAGAGGCTGTTTAGAATTTCCATATTTGGGATTTTATACTGTGTTTTTATGTTCATGTAGCCCCATATCGTTTTTAGGTGAATCCATCCATGATGTGTTTGATCAAGAATGGTAATTCGCTCTACCTTGGTTAGCGCGCTTTTGCCCACATGCATCAAACTCCCGTTTTGCGTTTCCAAATTTGCGATTTTTACCGAATCGCAAATATGGATTCGCAAAACGGGATGCATCATAGAAAGTGCTAAATATTTCCGATTCGGTAAAAATCACAATTTTTACCGAATCGCAAATATTTTGCGAATTCAAAATTGCGAATTCGCTATTCCCATTGATTCCTATGGGCCAAAAGGCCCATAGAAATCAATAGAAATTGCGAATTCGCAATTTTGAATTCGCAAATGTTGATGCATTCCATGGGTGCAGGGGGGGTCCGAAGGACCCCCCCCCCTGCACCCCTGAAATGTATTTTTAAATGGATGTTTCACACACACATGTCCTAAGGACATGTGTGTCTGTAACATGACATTGTTTAAAATGTAAATTAGACCATTTTAAACATTTTTCGCAATTTACCACGAGGTTCAACCTTGTGGTAATTTGCACTTGCAATCTTAAAATTCGCAATTTTTTAAAGAATGATGCATTGCATTTAAGGAATCGCAAATTTGCGATTCCTTAAATGCAATCGCATTCTGGAAGTCGCAAAATTAGCGATTTCCATCAAAAATAATGATGCAACTGAAAAGGCATTTTTGGAATCGCAAACGTCCGATTTTAAGGAATCGCACCGTTTGCGACTCCACAAATGTTTGATGCATGTGGGGGTTTATATCTACAATGTTAATTTAAAAATGAGCTCCAGGTGTGTGGGTGTTGTGCCTGTAGGTACTCTAGCCCACCTCATGTGTCCTCTTAATGCCAGCTGCAGTAGTCTCGACTCTAAAAGTAGTCTCTATACTAAGATGTGTGCGCGCCCCCCAACCCGTCCCCCGTTCTGCTTCTTTGGAAAGGTTGGTTTAAGTTTTCTGCTTTAAACTCCTGACCAGTATAGGGGGATCATGGCATGTAACGCGGAAGGTTTTAAAACGTCAAAAGTCCATGGAGTGTGCAGAGTGTGTTAGAATACTAGGTTTGTTTAGTGCATTAATAGACATAGCACCCTGGAATGTGTGCATTTGTAGAAGCCAGACATTTGTGGCTCGTTTACAGGACATTCTCTGCGCTGTCGATTGTAATTCAACACCACGAGGTTCACAGACAAACTTGGGTTCATTTTGCTTTTCTATAACGCACGCAGGTGTGACCCGCCGGAAACACACTAATACGGTTACCATTTACATTGTAGCATCATTCCGCGCCTGCTATCAGGGTTTCATTTCTTTTTTAATTTACAAAGTTAAACTATTTTATTGCATCCCTTTTTAGAAGGAATCCAGCCCTGTGCACTTCTGCTCGCCAAAACATAGGAGTGGCTGACATGCATTTTAGCTCCGAGGTATTTTGCGAGCCCCAACTTGTTCTGGCTGCCGCGGCCACTGTGCAAAAAAAAAAAATCACATTTCAGACAACGCACACGAGAAGACGCGCCATACATTTATGCAAAGTACTTCCCTGAGTGTGATGCACAAAAATGCGGCCTTGCCGACACCATTTATTTTCTTCTGATTTCAACAACTCATATTAAATTGTGTTTAACATTTTATACATCAAAAGATTCGTTCATGCAGACAATATGAGCAATGGATCACAAACATGCAGACCAGGAAGGCAAGACAGAAGAATACTCACAAAGCAAATACTAGGCAATACCGCCCTCCCCTTCCATGGGTCACCCAGCAGTGAGGGACTTATCTTTTTTCTCAGGCACATTTTGGGTGAGACTGTGATAGCACCCGCTTGTCTACACACTTGAACCTTGTCTGACTCCGCCGAGGAAGGGGTGGTAACACAGGCCCTTTGCTTCTTTCAGGTGGCATTAGTCCAGCTGGGAGGGTGCTGGATGGGAGCAGTGAGAAGCTGTGTGATGGTACTACAGATGAATGGGTATTACAGTGTGCTCGTGTGTAATGGACCTCCATCAAGGCTTAAACTGTACTCAACATAACAGTGAATATACGAAAGTGATTGTTTCCTACATAGATGCCCACTATATACCGATCAAGAGTACTGAAACTGCTGAGAAGCGCAGGTACTCTAGCTTTCAAATAAGACCAGTGCAGGTACTTAGTACATGAGAGTACCTGCCGACTTAAAGCACTGGCCACAACCACTGTGTGACGTCACCACTTAAAAGCTGAGAAAAGTGGGGTGTGGTCTGAGTCTGACAAATCAGGCAGTCCTCTGTGGGTCAGTGCCACAGGATAAGGCGGAGACAGGCAAGGAAGGGCAGGCGGGTTCTGAAACTTCTTGTTGTCGCTCAGGTAGCTGTCAGCTGCTGCAGTTGTTTGTGTAGTGAGCCCAGTGGTGACAGAAGGAAGGCCTGCTGGCAGTGGCGGCTCCTCCACTATGGAGGAGGAGCATCACCCCACTGCTTTTAAGCAGTGCAAAGAAGAAACATAAAATAATAATTGTGAGAAAGTGCCCTCTTTTTTGCATGGTATGCCCCCACTTTTTGCTGAATTGCTGATGTTCTTTGACTGAGTGTGCCCTGGGCTCCTGCTAATCAGGTACCCAGGGCCTATATTCTTTTTTTTAAAACTGCATTGAGCCTAAGCCCAATTGGCATCTCTGGCCACATGTCAGCCCCTGGTAAATGGTACCATAGGTACCGAGGGCACTGTGGCCAGAGAAGGCCTCTAAGGGCTGCGGTACAAAAGGGGGTGGTGATGGACAGAGCATCTGAATCAATCAAACACTCACACCCAGTCAACAGATCTGGGTTTAATTCATCACCGTTCTTTAGCCCACTCTGCCACCCCAGTTCAGACATGGCTATATGCAAATCAGTCTGACCCTGTGCCTCATGGGAACAGTCCAGCCCGAACTGCCAAGCCATGTCTTCCCTGGCCCGGAAACAAGCTTCCGAGGACCGGTTTCTGGCATTCCAGCCGTATTCAGCCCGGATTGCTTGAATCCAGTGGCTTATTGTGTCACCCTTAGAGGCCCTGTACTCTGACACTCACACACTGCTTTTGCAACCTGTGTGTCTTGGTGCAGAACAAAGTGAAGAGTCGATATGGCACACATCCCTCTGTGCCATGCCCACAAACCACTGCCCTGGCATACATCAGTCACCCCTCTAGCTGGGTGCCCTATGCCACTGGTCAGGGTACAGGTGCATGAGCCCTGTACCCCTACAGTACCCAGGTCTATTCCTGGGCAACTGGAGAGTGGCAGAATAGGGGGTGTACCCACCCCAGGGAAGGGACTCATTGGTCCCTGCCCTTTACTTACCTGTAAAGCCCCTACATTTTGTATTTAGGGGCACCCTGAACCTTGCTTCCTCAGATCCAGCCTACCTACAAGAAGAAAAGAAGGATGAAGAGCCGTGCAGAGCTAACAAGAGGACGACACCCCAGCCCTACAGGCCTGTCTCCCCTCGAACCTGCTCCTAAGAAATCCCGGCGTGTCCAGCAGCTAGCAACCTCACAAACCCGGAGGACCTGCCTGCTTTCACTTTCTAGACTGTTTCTCCCATAAACACCGGACATGTTTAAACTGCAGCTTCTGGTGCCAACCAGAAACCGCAAATCCAGCCCACTCTGCACCCGCTGAACCTGGCCCGAGCTCGAGTGGAAAAACACCACGAGGAGGTCCCCTGGTGATCTTGACCCGGGATCCAGTGACCCCTGACCTGCCTCAAGCCTCCCGACGACGACTGGAGCCTCAATCAATCAATCAGGAGTTTGTTAAAGTGCAACTACTCACCCGTAAGGGTCTCAAGGCGCTAGGGGTGGGGGGGTGCAGGTTCCATTCCATCAAGGAGGAGGTCTGTTGAAGAGCCAGGTTTTGAGGTTTCTTGCGAAGATGGGGAGCGATGTTCTCTGTCTGAGATGGAGCGGAAGGGCGTTCCATGCTTTGGCCGCGAGGAAGGAGAAGGACCGGCCTCCCGATCTGGTCTTTCTGGTGCGGGGGACCTCGGCGTAGGAGAGCTGGGCTGATCATAGGGTCCTTTGGGGTGCGTGGAATTTGAGCCGGCTGTTCAGGTATGCTGGTCCGGTGCCGTGGAGGGCCTTGTGTGCGTGGGTGAGCATCTTAAAGGTGATTCTCGCCTCGACGGGGAGCCAGTGGAGTGTGCGCAGGTGCTGGGAGATGTGGCAGTGTTTTGGCAGGTTGAGGAAAAGTCTTGCGGCGGCGTTCTGGATGTTCTGTAGCTTGCGGATGAGGTTTTTGTTTACTCCGGCGTAGAGTGCGTTGCCGTAGTCGAGTCTGCTGGTGACCAGGGCGTGAGTGACTGTCTTTCGGTGTTCGAGGGGGATCCATTTGAAGGTCTTATGAAGGAGGCGGAGGGTGTGGAAGCAGGAAGATGAGACAGAGTTGATCTGGCGGTCCATTTTGAGCTCGGAGTCCAGGATGATTCCCAGGTTGCGTGCATGGTCTGTGGGGGTTGGCGGGTTTCCGAGGGCGGTGGGCCCCCAGGTGTCGCTCCAGGCGTCGGGGTTTGGGCCCATGATGAGTACTTCTGTTTTGTTTGTGTTTAGTTGTAGGCAGCTGTTTTTCATCCATTTGGCGACGGCTTCCATGCCTTCTCGAAAGTTGGGTCTGGCGGTGTTGGGCTCGTTGGATAGGGAGAGGATGAGCTGGGTGTCGTCTGCGTATGACACAATGTTGAGTCCGTAGGTTCTGACGATGGGGGCAAGTGGAGCCATGTAGACGTTGAAGAGCGTCGGGCTGAGGGAGGAGCCCTGGGGGACTCCGCACGTGGTAGGTGTGGGGTCTGAGAGGAAAGGGGGAGTCTGACCCGTTGCATCCTGCCGGAGAGGAAGGAGCAGATCCAGTCGAGGGCCTTGTCCTGGATTCCTGCTTCATAGAGTCTGTGTATTAGGGTGCGTTGGGAGACTGTGTCGAACGCCGCTGATCGGTCTAGGAGGATGAGGGCTACTGTTTCTCCTTTGTCCAGTAGGGTGCGGATGTCGTCTGTTGCGGCGAGGAGGGCGGTTTCCGTACTGTGTTTTTTTCTGAAGCCGGATTGGGAGGAGTCGAGGATGTTGTGTTCTTCAAAGAATGTGGCGAGTTGGCTGTTGATGGCTTTCTCGATGACTTTCGCTGGGAAAGGGAGCAGGGAGATGGGTCTGTAGTTTTTGAGGTCGGTGGGGTCCACTGAGGGTTTCTTCAGGAGGGGGTTGACCTTGGCGTGTTTTCAGTCGTCGGGGAACGAGGCGGTCGTCAGGGAGCGGTTGATGGTGTGGCAGAGCATGGGTGCGATGGTGGTGGTGGTGGTGGTGGCAGGGGTCTGTGGGGGCCCCTGAGTGGATTGACTTCATTGTCTTCAGTGTGTCTTTGGTGGTGAGGGCTGTCCAGTCATCAATCGCTGGTTTCCGGATGTCGGGGTGGTTGGTGAGGGTTCAGTGTGTTGGTTGTCTTCGTCGAAGTTGTCGTAGATGCTTTGATTTTGTGGTGGAAAAAGGTGCTGAGTTTCTCGCAGAGGTCTTGTGAGGGAGGGATGTCGGTAGACTCGCTGGTGGGTTGGGGGAACTCCTTGATGATGCTTAAGAGTTCCTTGCTGTTGTGTGCGTGGGTGGAGATTCTGTCTTCAATCGCTTTTTTCCTCGTTTCGCTGATGAGTTGATGGTGAGCGTTGGTGGCGGCTCTGAAGTTGTTGTGGGCTTCTGTGGATTTGGTGTTTCTCCAGGCCTTTTCGAGGTGGCGGCATGTGCGCCTGGACTCTCGAAGTTCGGTGGTAAACCATCTGGCTTTCTTGGCATGGGTATTGTTGTTTTTCTTGAGAGGGGCTATGGTGTTGGTGCTGTCCGAGATCCATCTATGCAGGGTTTGGCTGCGGGTCGTCGTTTTCCGCAATGGTTGGGGTGGAGTTGTTAAGTGAGGAGATGAGCTGGTCGTCGGTGATTTTGGTCCAGTTTCTTTGTGGAAGCAGGTGCTGGTGTTTGTGGATGGTGGGTGTTCTGAAGGTGAAGTGGACGCAACGAATGTCGGTCCATGGGAGTTCGGTGGTGTGGCTGAAGGTGATGGAGCTTCCTGTAGTGAAGAGTGGGTCGAGGGTGTGTCCTGCTGACTGCGTGGGCTCGGTCACGATCTGGCAGAGACCAATGTTGTGGAGGTTGTCCAGGAGGCATGTGGTGTTGGGGTCCAGTTGATTGTCGAGGTGGAAGTTGAGGTCTCCCAGCAGGGTGTAGTTGGTGGATGCGATGGCCTGCGGGGAGATAATGTCCATGATGGAGTTGGCAAAGGGTCCGTGGGGTCCAGGGGGTCAGTAGATGAGGGTTCCTCGGAGGGCGGCAGTGGGGCTGGCCAGTATCTTGAAGTGAAGGTGTTCCATCTGTTCTGTGGACTCGTCAGGGAGTGTGCTCAGGCGGAGGCTGGATTTGTGGACGATGGCGATTCCTCCTCCTGGGTGAGTGGGGCGGTCCTTCCTGTAGATCTTGTATCCTTGGGGGATGGCGATGTCCGGTCCTGAGGTGGCGTTGGTCCAGGTTTCGGTGAAGAATGCTACGTCCGGGGTGGTGCTGTCGAGGAGGTCCCATATTTCTGTGGCGTGTTTGTGGAGGGATCGGACGTTGAGGAGGATGCATTGCAGGGTCTTCGGTTTGGTTGTGTTCTTGTGGGCGGGTTGTGCTGGATCCGTGTTCTTGGCGGTGCTGCAGGTGTGCCGGCAGCGGTGACAGCTGAAGAGTCCTTGGGTGTTGGCTGGTGATGGATGCTAGCTTCCAGTTGTTGTTGCAGCCTGGGTTGAGTGCGTGGAGTGCTGCTGGGTCGTAGCGTTGGCGGGGCGGAGGTCTAGGGTTCCTGGTGCTGGTCGCGGACGGGTCGCGGACGAGCGCAGAAGTGCTTGCCTTTGACGCGCCTTCGGTGCACCAGCGGCGCGCCCGCAGCCCGCGGCCGCGCAGTGGCCGCCATTAAGTAGGGGTCGGGGAGGGCTGGACAGCTGGGAGGCGGGAGCGGGAAGAGGAGCTGGATTGGGCCAGTCGCGCTGGGGGGGAGGGGCCGCTGGGACAGCAGCGGCGGGGAAAGGTAAAGGGAGGAAAGAAGGGATAAAGAAAAAAGGGAAAATAAACAGAAATAAGGCACAAAAGAGCAGAGATGCAGAAAAGGGTAGAAAGGTGAAAGATGGAAAGGGTAGAAAAACGAGTAAAAACGAGTGACGGAGCAGAGGGAGAGAAAGGGAAAATGGGCAGAAATAAGGCAAAAAAGAGCAGAGGTGCAGAAAGGTGAAAGATAGAAAGGGTAGAAAAACGAGTGAAAACGAGTGAAGGAGCAGAGGGAGAGAATGGGAAAATGGGCAGAAATAAGGCACAAAAGAGCAGAGATACAGAAAAGTGCAGAAGGGTGAAAGATAGAAAGGGTAGAAAAACGAGTGAAGTAGCAGAGTGAGAGAAAGGAGACAGAGGTCCACTGGACCACCAGGGATGAGGCGCAGGGAAACCTGCGGGTGGAGGAGGGCCTCGATCACTAACACTCAAGAGTGCAGGGGCAGGGGCACCTCACTTAATGGTGGAGCTGCGAGGGTGGGAGAGCAATTTCACTGACAATGAGTCAGTGCCTCAATCCAAAGGACCCCCCTACCTAGACCAGAGCGGGTAAGAAAATCCGACCCCTGCACCCGACACACAACTGCCTTGTGTGCCCAAACCAATGGTGCCTAACCAACCCTCAACATCCCAGCTTACCCCTCGAAGTGGTGGTCGCACCTGGAAGATCCTCGTCCCCGAGCCTGCAGTGGTTCTTTGTCCCGGAGGTTCTCCATTGGAAACAAAAGGGCACCTGACCTAAAAACAGCACCCTGCATCCGTCCACCCTAGTGCCACTGAGGGTGCACTTTGGTGCTACTTGGTCCCCAACTTGCCCTGGGCTAAACCCTAGGAGATTTGCTCCCACACCCTCGTGGCCTGCTTGCCAGCAGACACCAACCGGAGACCCCCTATCCTCCTTTGGATAACACTGGGCCTCAACACTCTGCACCCGGCCGCCCTAGTGCCGCTGAGGGTGCAATTCCAGTGCATCACTGAGTCTAACGCCAGAACCTTAACTTCCACAGTCGTTTACTTACCTGCAAACCAATAACCTGTTTTTCCTCCATAGGATAACATTGACAATTTTCCCTCCAAAAAACGACCAAGTGTGGAGTTTTGAAAACTAAAGATATTCTTTAAAAATCGTACAAATAACCAAAACGGTTTTTCTCACCTGTTTGCAGGACATGTCCCGGTGCTGAATCTAGGCATCCAGCACTGAGTTAGAAAAAATACCATAAGAGTAACTTACCCGCAATTTGTTGACAAAGCCTATTCATTTCAATGTACAGCTCCCAAAAAGTTTCTGTGTGGAGTTTTGAAATCAGAAAATATTCTTTAAAAATCGCACGAATAACAAAAACACGTTTACTCACCTGTTTCCAGGAAATGTCCCAGTGCTGAATCTAGGCATACAGCACTGAGTTAGAAAAAGTAACTTATCTGCAATTTATTGAAAAGGCCTATTCATTCCAATGTACCACATTTGCTAAGTGTTGCATAATACTGCTCCCCTGTAATTCAAACAAAGTACAATTTCTATTGCATTTTTAAACTGTTCTATATCCAGTAACTTATTACTGAAAAGTATTTAATGCTTACCTGTGCCAGGCTTACTTGGTACTAAAAATAAACAACAGTATATTTTTAAACAAAAACAATTTGCCTAGAGTTCAGTTCTTGAGTGTGTGAATTCATTTACTGATTGAGTGGGTACATCAAGTGCTTAACACTGTCCTCTGATAATGCCTTACTGCTCTACCAAGCTACCACAATTAGGGAGTAAGGTTCTATCTAACTTTAACCTCTGTCTACCTCTGGGGACACTTGGACTCTATGCACACTATACCTCACTTTGGGGGTGGGCGAGGTTGCTCTGCTCTCAGAGCAGGGCTGGGGAGGAGTGTCTTGCCCACTCCCAAGAGTGCAATGACTGTTTAGTCGGCCCTTTTGGGCCGACCAAACCAGTAATGCGCACTTTCCCCGTTCTCCATGCCGGCTGCAGTACAGCCTGCGTGGAGAACAAGCCCAGGAACCCATTCCCTGGTTGAGCGTCGAACCAGGACGCTCAAAACCAATCACAACAACAGCATTGTGATTGGTCAGGGGAGCCTGGGTGCTTACCAATTACAACCGTACATTGCAGCGTTGTGATAGTCACTGGGGCCTGCTTCCTTTTACTCAAGTTCCACGAGGAGAAAACTAATAGAAATGCGGGACCCAGCACAAAAGTAAGTTTTGTTTCTTAATGTTTTTTTTATATGCGTGACCCTCCAATGCAGCCCCTTCTGCGCGACCCACCCACCCCACAGCCCTCAAGTCATGCCGGCCGCCACTGCCTGCTGGACAAGGGTGAAAAGCAGCCAGCTCTGACTGTGGGTCGAGTGGGAACTTAAATCTTTGCCAGGCTTCGTAGGGTTGCTCAGGTGGAAGGCATGGAGGAGGAAAAGTGCTAAGCTCCTGAAACATAGAAGGCATCTCAGTCCTTAGGGAAGTACATCTTGTCCAACAAGCATTTTCAAACCCAATAGGTTTTGCCTGTGCGAGATCTATTCGCTTTGACAATGTTTTATTAAATATTTTGCACAGCACTGCAAGCTGCTGTACAACATGGCTTAAAGTAAAATAAACAATAAAATGCACTATGACATGGCCAATGTTGACTGTGTCATAGCATTTCTTTTCCTTTGAGCCACCTAGCAGAGCAGCCCACACTGTTGTGCAGTATGTCTTAAAATAGTGCAGGGGATGGGGGTAAACCAACAGAAGGGAGAAGGTGGATAAAACAAGCGGACAGTGGGAGGATGGCAGGGGTGATTAAAAAGAACGCACAGCAGGAGTTCAAGTTCAAGTTCAAGTTTGGCATTTATATAGCGCACTACTCACCCATAGGGTCTCAAGGCGCTTGGAAAGGTGGGACATCACTTATCAAAAATCCAGGTTTTGAGTTGTTTTCTGAAAGAGAGGTGGTTTTGAGTAAGGCGGAGGTGGGTGGGGAGGGAGTTCCAGGTTTTGGCCGCTAGGTAAGAGAAGGATCTTCCCCCCATGGTGGATCTGTGGATGCGTGGTATTGCGGCGAGGGCTTGATTGGATGATCGAAGTTTGCGGGTGGGGGTGTAAAACGAAAGACGCGTGTTGAGGCATTCAGGTCCTAGATTGTATAGGGCTTTGTGTGCGTGGGTGATGAGATGGAACGTTATTCTCTTGTTGATGGGAAGCCAGTGGAGGTCTTTCAGGTGATTAGAGATGTGAGCTCTGTGGGGGACATCTAGAATGAGTCTGGCTGAGGCGTTTTGGATACGTTGGAGTTTTTTCTGTAGTTTGGCTGTGGTTCCGGCATACAGGGTGTTTCCATAATCTAGTCTACTTGTGACCAGTGCGTGGGTAACCGTCTTTCTAGTTTCGGTGGGGATCCAACGGAAGACTTTTTTGAGCATACGTAGGATGTTGAAGCATGAGGAAGAGACGGCGTTGACTTGTTTGGTCATTGATAGGTAGGAGTCTAGGATGAAGCCCAGATTACGTGCGTGGTCCTTAGGTGTGGGGGCGCTTCCTAGGGCCAGAGGCCACCATGAGTTATCCCAGGCTGAGGGGGATGATCCTAATATGAGGACTTCTGTTCGGCCACTTCTTTCATCCCTTCGTGTAGATTGGTTTTGGCTGTGTTTGGGTCTTTGGTGAGGGAGAGGATCAGCTGGGTGTCGTCTGCGTAGGAGATGATGTTGAGGTTGTGTTGTCGAGCGATGGATGCGAGGGGACTCATGTAGACGTTGAAGAGTGTGGGACTAAGTGAAGAACCTTGTGGTACGCCGCAGATTACTTCGGTGGCCTCTGATCTGAAAGGGGGGAGGCGGACTCTTTGCGTTCTTCCGGCGAGGAACGAGATGATCCAGTCCAGTGCTTTTCCTTGTATTCCAATGTTGCTGAGACGATGTATAAGGATGTTATGACAGACTGTGTCGAAAGCCACGGAGAGGTCAAGAAGGATGAGGGCAACTATTTCTCCATTGTCCAGTAGTTTTTGGATGTCGTCTGTAGCTGCGATGAGGGCGGTCTCGGTGCTGTGTTCGGCTCGGAATCCGGATTGAGATGGGTCGAGTGATTTGTTGGATTCGAGGAAGGCGGCTAGTTAACTGTTGACAGCTTTCTCAATGACTTTGGCAGGGAAAGGGAGGAGGGAGATAGGGCTGTAGTTTTTAAGTTCGGTGGGGTCTGCTGTGGGTTTCTTCAAGAGGGCGCTGAGCTCGGCGTGTTTCCAACTTTCCGGGAAGGTTGCAGAGTTGAAGGAGCAGTTGATGAAGTCTCGAAGGTGGGGAGCGATGATGGAGTCTGCTTTGTTGAAAATGTGGTGGGGACAAGGGTCGGTTGGCGATTCTGAGTGGATGGAGTTCATCAGGCGGGTGGTGTCCTCCGTGGTGACTGGGTTCCAGTTGCAGAGGATGTTAGGAGGGGTATTTAGTTCAGAGGTGAGTGGGGTGGGCTGGTCACCGGACTGGTTTACGAAGCTGTTGTGTATGTCGGCGATTTTGTTGTGGAAGAAAGAGGCTAGGGAGTCGCAGAGGTCTTGGGAAGGGGTGATATCGTTGGTGCCGGCTGAGGGGTTGGTGAATTCTTTAACGATGTTGAACAATTCCTTGCTACTGTGGGCGTTGTTGTCGAGTCGGTCCTTGAATGCTGATTTTTTTTGTGGAACGGATTAGTTGATGGTGTTTGCGGGTGGCGTTTTTGAACGTGGCTAGGTTTTCGGTTGTTGGGTTTCTTTTCCAGGTTTTCTCGAGGGATTGGCATGTCTTCTTGGATTTCTTAAGTTCATCATTGAACCAGGGGGCTTTTTTGTGATTTTGTTTGGTCGGGTTGTTTTTCAGGGGTGCCAATTCATCAGCACTGTGGGTGATCCATTGTGCGAGATTGGTGGCTGCTTGGTTTGGGTCTGATGAAATGACAGGGGGGTGTTGGTGGAGCGATGTGAAGAGTTGGTCGGTGGTGATTTTGTTCCAGTTTCTGCGGGGAATTGGTTGTGGGTGGTTGTGGTTCGTAGTCTTTTTGTAGTTGAAGTGAACGCAGCAGTGGTCCGTCCAATGGAGAGTATTGGTGTGATTGAAGGAGATGTATTTGCTGGATGTGAAGATTGGGTCGAGTGTGTGTCCGGCCCAGTGTGTGGGGGTGTCTACAAGTTGTTTGAGTCCGAGATTGGCGAGGTTGTCCAGAAGGGTGGTAGTGTTGTTGTCACTGTTCTTTTCCAGGTGGAAGTTGAGGTCGCCTAGTAGAATGTAGCCCTCAGAGGGGAGGGCGTGTGGGCTGATGAAGTCAGTGATGTCTTCAGTAAATTGTGTGCGGGGTCCTGGTGGTCTGTAGATGATTGTGCCTCTGAGTGTGGTCTTGGGGTCGATGTGAATCTGGAAGTGAAAGTGTTCGGCGGTTGCAGGTTGTCGTCTGAGCTGGTAGTGATGCGGATGGTGTTCTTATGGACGATGGCGATGCCTCCTCCTATTTGGTTGGTGCGGTCCTTACGGATAATCTTGTAACCGTCAGGGATGGCTATGGCAATGTCAGGCGTGGATGAGGTGTTCATCCATGTTTCCGTAAGAAAGGCGACGTCTGGTGATGTGGTGTCGAGTAAATTCCAAAGTTGAATGGCATGACTGTGGACTGAGCGGGTGTTCAGAAGGATGCATTTCAGGTGGTTGTTGTCGGGATTCTGTTTGGTGTTTGTGGGTTTGGTGAGGGTCCTGATGCAGTCAAACTTGCAGGAATTACAGGTGAATGGTCCATGGGTGTGTCCTGGGGCGGCTTGGAAGCAGGTAAGGGGTCGTCCGGGGTTAAGTGCAGAGAGGGTAGCGGCGTCGTATGTAATGCGGGGGGGGTGTTTTGCGGGGGACAGGGGGTCTGGCGCTGGGCGCGGGCCAGGCGTGGACGGGCGTAGACGGGCTTACCTTTGGCGCACCTTCGGCGCGACTTCTACGCGTGGACGCTGCGCGTTGGTTCATGTGTCTTTAATGGATAGTGGAGGGGGCGGAGCGTGGGAGGGGCAGCTGGGAGGCGGGAGCGAGGTGGAGGGACGGTCAAGAGGGCACAACAAACAAAATGGCAGCAACAATAATAAACGCTGCAGGGCACACAATGCGTTTAGCAGTGGTGTAGCGCTTAGAATACACCAGCAGTCGGGCAATGTCAAAATATGAAATACGATACCACAATGCGAGCAATCACAGTATTTTAAAATAACCAAACCACAATGTAAATAATTCCACCGTAGTCGAGCGCGTGATCAGCAGTGGAGCGGAACACAAACACAGCAATTTAGGTGCAAAGCGTAGAGGCAGCTGAGGCACAAGCGCTACGATACCAGGGGGGAGAGGAGGTGAAGGAGAGCGACCGCTTCTGAACAGGTCAGGACGGTCACAGCTCTCCACGAGGGCGAGGTCGGCCAGAAGTACCAGTGGGTGGGAGGGGCAGCTGGGTGGCGGGAGCGAGATGGAGGGACGGTAAAGAGGGCACAACAAACAAAATGACAGCAACAATAATAAACGCTGCAGGGCACACAAAGCGTTTAGCAGTGGTGTTGCGCTTAGAATACACCAGCAGTCGGGCAATGTCAAAATATGAAATACGATACCATAATGCGAGCAATCACAGTATTTTAAAATAACCAAACCACAATGTAAATAATTCCACCGTAGTCGAGCGCGTGATCAGCAGTGGAGCGCAACACAAACACAGCAATTTTGGTGCAAAGCGTAGAGGCAGCTGAGGCACAAGCGCTTCGATACTAGGGGGGAGAGGAGGTGAAGGAGAACAGACAGCAGGAGAAGGGCAGGTCTGCCTAAAAAGAATGTATAGCAAGAAGAGGGTGGGCGCTGTTTGTAAAAAAGGACAGGCAGTGGGGGGAGGCCGAAGGAGGACAGGTGTGGGTAAAAACAGAGGGAGTAGTGCAGGGGTTGGGTAAACCAAACGGACACCAGGACGTAGGATACAATTCTGCCCTGACCATTTGGCACTGAATGACTTTAATGCCAGCTCCAACATGGAAAAAACAGACAATGGGGCATAAAGAGGAACTGAATTCAACTTTTACTCACAGGCTCCTGTGTGTGAACTAAATTGCTTTCTGCTTGGGGTTGCTAAACAAATATGCCCCGGAATACATGAAAGAAATTTTGGTAATTGCTAGCGAAGTGCTCTATGTGCCATTTCTAATTTGTTAAAAGTAATTCTGTGCTTTATAGGGAACCAATGAAGCTATTGTAGTAATGGGAAAATGTGAGCCCCCTAGGGGTCTTTGTGTTAAGGCAATCTGCTGCATCCTTCACCAATTGCACCCATTAACATGTAAATTCAAAGCAATTTTTGTAACTTGATCCTTCAGTGAATAGTCATTGTTGATATCAATGCCTAAGTTGCAAACTTATTTAGCAGGTACTGGGCATGGGACTGTTTCTGTAGGTCAGGTTTACTAGTTGAATAGATAAGGTTCACCCAAAGTAAGCAGAAGCTGTTTTGGTGGGTTGGGTGTAAGAACATTATGTGATATCCATCATATGATAAGTAGATGAAAGTCTTTCATAGAGAGTCCTAAAAGTTTAGAGCGGTTTCTTTCTTCCCCAAACTGAAAATTAGCTAAATCTTAGCAGCAAAGATCAGTGGCTGCTCCTCCGCTAAGGCGGAGGAGCACCGCCTCACTGCTCAAAAGGAAAAATAAGATGATAATGACATATTATTATCATTGTATTTTTTCTATGGAAGTCAGTGACTTGTGGGGTAGTGGGTGGGCAGCACAGTCGAAGAAGTGGTTTGCACTACCTAAGTGTGCATGACTGCTTGGCCTGCCCTCTTGAGCCAAAAAAACAGTCCTGCACACTTTGCATCTTCCACACCAGGCTACATTACACAGCCTGTTGAGGAATATCCAAAGGCTTCCTGTCCCCATCCGAGCACTGAACCACGGCAATCAGACCGATCACAATGCTGCATTGCAGCATTGTGAATGGCTTAGGAGAGCCTGTGTGCTCGGCTGCTTCCTGCTGCTGTTGCCGGACGGGACTGGAGAAAGGAAGATGAAGAAGACGGAGGAGAGGCAGCCGTCCATCCGGTTCAGGTAAGTACTTTTTATTTTTTTTCCATTTCACTACCTCACCTCACCACCCACTTCCGGTAGCACCCACTACTGGTGAACATACACAACCTTATACAACTATACTCCCATAGCCAAAAGCTGCCTGTAAATATTAAACAATAGAGGTGAAATGATAGATCCTTGAGGAGCCCCATATATTTTGACATGGATGGTGGCCCACAGATTGATGGCTATATTTAAGGAATAAAATTAGCCATTTGAGTGGTGTACGTATTATATCAACATCCTAGAGTTTTGAAATAATATCAAAGTGGTGGAAGGTGTCTACAGACACTATAGGTTCAGATTTACCAGAGCTCTGACCTCACTTCTATCAACAGCTCTTCTCAGATCATCTGTTGAAAATACTGCAACTAACTCAGTACTCCAGCCAGTGCAAAAGCCTGCTTGGTGGTAATCCAGGAGACAGTCTTCCTCAACATAACTCTGCAACTGAATGTTCTCTAACACTTTGCTCTGAGATAGAAAAAGATAGGTCTTACATTTTTTTGTCATCCCAAATAATGATTGAGTGGTAATCATGTCAAATTGATCAAATTTGATTAGTCCACTCTGAACATCTTCCCTTAACTGACAATCTTAATTAGGATTAATATCAGGTCTAACAATTATTTCTCTTTGAATTTATTTCTGAAATGTAATAATCTTGCCTTTAAAGAAGGTTCATTTTTTGCATAGATTTTGTGAAGGTTTATCATTAGAATGGATAGCCTGAGGGTATTTGTCATTCTGTTATACATTTTAGACTGCTCAATATAATTCAATTTTGTTTCGGGACCATAGCCTTACCTCCATTTATGATCTGCTTGGTGCATTAGAAATGTATCCTCAGCAAATCCCATTAAGAACCAGGTTCTGATTCTTTAGTTTCTTTGTGGGTTTTTTTATTGTAAGAGAGCATTGTCTAGAAGATTCAAAAATAGGATCGAATAGTTGACCTACTTTATGTGTAGAAACTGAGTTGAAGATCGAACATTTCCATACTTAGTTTGAATATGGCCTGCTTTATCCACTGGTTGGTCCAACCAATCATTTAAATCACCAAGAACTGTTCATGCCTTGTTTTCTCCAGCCAAAGTTTCATTTGGTGTATTAACTTGTTCGAATGATGAAAGGGGTGCATGGGTTGGGAGATATATTAGTAAAATACAAAAACTTTCTTTTAGTTCTAAGCATCAGTATAACGTTACAACCCCCTCATGTGCTCTCTGTGTGGTGGGTCTAGCGCGCAGGGCTCAAATTGTATTACCCGCATGGCATTTAATGGCACGATATGATACCATTACTGATGCTTCCCAAAGCCAGTGATTCTATTGCGCTTGACTCCCTGCAAGCATTCCCCAGAAACTGTGAAACAACAGAGCACCTTGCACCCTATATCACTAGGGCCTTGGTGTGGTTATCCATTCAGAATCTGCAAGCTTCCCCCAGAATCCTGTGGACCAATAGAGTACCTTGCACCTGCTGTTACTAGGGCCTTGGTGTTGGTTTCCATTATGCACATGCCTTTCCTGTAAGGTCAGAGCAAGTGTACTAACACGTGTTTTCTTTAAGGGTCGTTGAAAACCTTCCAGATTGCCTTGTACTTCATAGGCCACATGTGAAATAGCTACAGCCGTTAAGCCTTAGAGAGGGTATATAGACCATACCCAACCCCGAGTTGTGGCTTGGCCTCACTCCCCGAGAAAAAAGCTTCACCCGTCCCAGTCACCTGAAGAATCCAGCCAGAACCAAGAAGTGCTATAGTCTCCTTCAAGTTCTAGTTGAACCGGTGGTACCTGTGGCTGCAGCTCCCTTGATGCCTCCTTCATCTCTTCCTCCTGCACAGCTACTCCTGTTTGCCCGCGACTCCCTGAGTCAAAGCCTCGAGATCTTCAAACTTCAGACAAGTGGAAGAACAAATCTATGTACTTGATATCAGGCTAGTGCGCACTAATCTTCCTATAGTAGTAAGCAGGACTGAGTATCAGTATTTGCAAATACTATAGACTTTTCCTCTGTGCCCTCTAAGTGATTTCCTCCAGCGCTTCTTGAATGTTTATGCTCCGGACCCTTCTTGCAACCTTGGTGCTTGAACTGTGATTGCTCAAGAAGTAAAGACTTTAGCTCTGTGTTTCTCTGATTAACAGTAGTGACAAGAGAAAGCACTTCAGAGAGTATGACACATTTATGAACCGTTTACTGAGCTCTGTGTTCCGAGTTTAATCCTTGGGAGTGTCAGTAGCTTCAATCTGTGTTTCAAGTTAAGCCTTCTGAGTGTCAATAACTCCAGTCTGTGTTCCGAGTTTATTTTTGGGAGTGCCAGTAACTCCAATCTGTCTTCCAAGTTTATACTTGGGAATGCCAGTAACTCTGCTTGCACGAGAGGGATTTCCGGTGCCATGTGCCAGGACGGCCGGGAGCCGTCCTGCGCACACGAGCACTGTGGTGCACGACGGCTCCCAGCCATCGTGCACATGTAAAGGGTTAACCTTCTATGTTTCTCAGATTTGCTTTTAAATATACCATTTGCCAAGTCTTTTTTCAAAGATTTCTCAGGGGGATAATCCCCCTGAACCCTCTTTATTATGGTCAGGCTCACATGCTCACCACAAGGCACTCATCCCAAACTTTTACGCCTCACCACTTTCAAATGTCACCAGCCACTACTGAAAAATACTGGAGAAATGCTTTCTTGCACTACTCAACTAACACATTGACTCTAACAATTTTCTTGACTCATTCCAATCGGGGTTTAGGAAAGGATGTAGCATGGAAACTACTCCTATACAACAATGGAAAGACCACTCAGATCGAAGAGTGGATCAACACCGTTGATGCTGGCTGAATCCACCAAATCTTTGGGGATCACCATGGACTCAAGTCTGAGCATGAGCCTACACATAAAGAGAAGTCCGAGCATGAGCCTACACATAAGCAATACAGCAAAAAGTGCATTCTACAACCTAAATCACCTACACAAAATCAAGCCCTTCCTCCGCCAGAATGATCTACAAATCAACACTCAAAGGGATGGTACTCTCTAGATTGGACTATGGGAATGACATCCTCCCTGGAACCGCAAAGGGTTAGACCCTCCTAAGTGCCACACTAACAGCAGCAGCAGGGATGGTCACCGGAGTAAAAAGACATAATTACATCTTATGTGGTTCCTAATCAAAACCTGTTGCTGCTTCAAAACTGCCTGTCTCACTCACAAAGTCTTTCACACAGGGAAACCAGCCTACCTTGGGTCCAAATTCACAATGGCGGACCAGACGAGTAATCTTAGAATCACCAGCACTCTGCTTCTCATCCCATCCAAAAATATCACCAACAAAAAGCCCTGGGACGCTCCTTCTCGGGCATTCCGCTCAAAATCTGGAACTCCCTCCCAGTTCACACCAGGACAAACCCCTCCTTCATGAGCTTTAAAAGACAACTGAAAGCTCTCCTCCTCAATCGACACCTCAATGCTTCAGACTGTAAAACATAGCACACCACAGGACTCCCTTCTTCATATTATTTACTATATGTGTGTCCCTCTAGAAGAATTACTTTGATCCGACCTTCAAAGAGTTTGCATTTTGCAATCAATTATTGTGTAACAGTGCCCTGACTATGTCGGTAAACCGCTCTGATACCCTTGGGTCTTGCTAGTGCTATATAAAACTCTTAAAATTAAAAAAAAAATCAACTTCAACAATTTTGGTAGCGATCCTTATTAATTGGGAAGTGTCCTAGTTCTCCATGCACCTTATGACCCAGCTGAAACAAAAAAAACGATCTCTCTAACTCCTCTGTCCTTGACTTCAGGCCCCTCCCTCACACTTGGGGTCATAGAAAGGGAGAATGTCGGTCCCTTATCCTGTCATCACAAGAATTAGGGATCGAGGTTGTGACAGTGGTAAGAGAGGGCAGAACTGGGATGAGGACAGTCAAGTGCAGTAATGAAGATTACCAGTGAGTAAGCTGCACATATATTCTTTTTCTCGTTTAATTTCTTTTCATTTTGTTATCCGCTGTATTAACTCTATATTCTCTTTGCTTCCTTTCCCCCCATGGCCCACCCATTGTGCAAGTAAAACTCAGTAAGTGACAGAACCCTTAAAGTTGAAACGCAATATCCAAGTCTGACTCCTGATATATTTGTCTGCATTCACTTCTTTTACAGACCTCTCAATCGTTCACAGCCACTTCACGGGTAAGACTCAATTTCGAAATGAGATTCTAGATTTTTTTACCCAACAAGTCCCTACTCCACAAACGCCAGACAATACAGAACACCGCCGCCAGACTCGTCCTCGGCATCTCCCGAAAGGAACACATCAGACAACACATACGAAGTCTCCACTGGCTCTCTGTGGAAAAAAGAGTCACATTCAAAATCCTCAGTCACGCCTACAAATGCATACACAACAAGGGACCCAAATAGCCCAAGAACAGAATCAACTTCCACGTACCCAAAAGAAACCTCCGATCTTCCAACCTCACACTGGTCGAAACCCCGCACATCCACAGAGCCAGAGCAGGCGGAAGATCCTTCTCTCACATTGCAGCCAAGACCTGGAACGAGCTACCGGCAGACATCAGAAGCACCCCCTCCCTGAACACTTTCATGAAGACCCTCAAGACTTGGCTCTTCAGACCCCCCCCCCCCCGCAGCGCCTTAAGACACTCACAGGTGATTAGCGCACTTACAATTACCTGATTGATTGATAATGTTGAACATTATGACCTCATATTTTCTTTTGGTTGTATGTCCTGCCCAGCCAAAGCAGGAATTCCTGGTCACTCATGACAATGCAAACACAAGGAGATGATGGACGGAGCGCTGAAACTTTTCAGACACTCACCCCCAGTCACGGATCTGGATTGAATCCATCATCATTCTTTAGCTCACTTCGCCACATCAGTTCAGACCCAGCTATATGCAAATCAGTCTTGACCCTGTGCCTCATGGGAACAGTCCAGCCCAAACTGCTAAGCCAGGTCTTCCCTGAACCAGAAACAAGCACACTGGGGCCGGTTTCTGGGTAACGCCCTTCATCAGCCAGGCTAGCTTGAATCCAGTGGCAAAGTGAGCAAGGGACCCACGTCTGGGCATACCCTACCAACTTAGGGCGAACAAAGCAAACACAAGGAGATGATGGGCGGAGCAATGCAACTTTTCAGACACTCACCCCCAGTCACAGATTTGGGTTGAATTTATCATTGTTCTTTAGCTCACTTCACCACCTCAGTTCAGACCCAGCTATATGCAAATCAGTCTTGACACTGCCTCATGGGAACAGTCCAGCCCGAACTGCCAAGCCAGGTCTTCCCTGAACCTGAAACAAGCATCCTGGGCCCGCCCTGTCCTGGTTAAAATCCTTTCTTCACTGTCGTTTCTTCCAGGTGGCGGAGGGCAACCACATCTCCAAAGAGACTTCTATACACTGCGGAGTGCCGCAGGGCTCCTCGTTGAACCCTACGCTCTTCAACGTGTATATGTCTCCCCTTGAAAAAATTGTCACCCCATATGGAATCAAACTTCTGACATATGCGGATGACACCCTGCTGGTGGTATCTCTCAGTCATCAGGAAAATCACACCACCGATCTGTACTCCTGTCTGAGAGATATAGTCAGCTGGATGGACAGGCCCCATTTGAAACTTAACAGTGACAAAACGGAGATAATGGTGATGGGCAACCAGTCTCATTTCATCCCTGTGCCCCCATGCATGGGCCTGCCCCTAACCCCCAAATCCGACATCAAAAGCCTCGGGATTTGGCTGGACCAGGACCTCACCTTGAACACCCAAGCAAGGAAAACGGCTGGAGCCTGCTATGGTCTCCTCCGTACCTCTTGTGAGATCCTTCTGCTGCTCCCCTTTCAGTCAAGGAAGCTCCTAATCCAGGGCTTTATCTTGTCCAGACTGGACTACGGAAATGCCCTGTACCTTGGGGCTCCGAAGAAAGTGACAACCAGGCTCCAGGTAGTGCAAAGCGCCGCTGCCCGGATTCTTACTGACACCAAGAATCGCTGCTCGGCCAAACCGGCCATGAGAGCACTGCATTGGTTGCCCGTCCTGGAAAGAGTGCATTTCAAGGCCCTCTGCCTTACCCACAAAATTCTCCATGGGAAAGCTCCACCTATCCTTAAAGACCTCATCGTTCCTTATACTACCTCCAGAACCCTCTGATCCTCAAACCTCCATCTGACCTTGCCACCCAGGATCAAGAGGTCGCGCTCTGGCGGCCGGCGTTTTTCATATAACGCTTCCAAACTGTGGAACTCACTCCCTCTTGACCTACGTGCCCAACCCAATCTCCTTCCATTCCGGAAACTCTTAAAGACTTGGCTGTTCCCGTAACTTCCTTCTCCTGTTTTCCGCCTGTTTCTACTGTCAGCGCTGGGATGCTTACGGGCAGCCATGCGCTTTAGAAATCTTTTAACATTAACATTTTAACATTAACGTTTCTGGGCAACACCCTTCATCAACCAAGCTAGCTGGAAACAAGCATACTAGGAGCGGTTTCTGGGTAACACCCTTCATCAGCCAGGCTAGCTTGAATCCAGTGGCAAAGTGGAGCAAGGGACCCACGTCTGGGCATACCCTGCCAACTTAAGGCAAACAAAGCAAACACAAGGAGATGGTGGACCGAGCACTGTAACTTTTCAGACACTCACCCCCAGTCACAGACCTGGGTTGAACCCATCATCCTATTTTAGCTCACTTTAGCATCTCAGTTCAGACCCAGCTATATGCAAATCAGTCTTGACCCTGACCCGTCACCAGCCGTCTGGACTACGGCAACTCCCTCTTCGCCGGAACCACCGCCAAACTCCAGCGGATCCAGAACGCCTCAGCACGACTCATCCTGGACATCCCCCGTCTCAACCACATCTCCAGACACCTGAGAGACCTGCACTGGCTCCCGGTCAACAAGAGAATCACCTTCCGTCTCCTCACCCACGCACACAAAGCCCTACACAACCAAGGACCAGGATACCTCAACAACCGCCTCAACTTCTACGTTCCCAAATGCCAGCTTCGATCGACCGGCCACGCCCTCACTGCCGTCCCCCGCATCCGAAGAGGCACCACAGGGGGAAGATCCTTCTCCTACCTGGCCGCCAAGACTTGGAACTCCCTCCCGACCCACCTCCGCCTGACCTAGGACCACCTGGCCTTCAGGAAGCAGCTCAAGACTTGGCTGTTCGAGCAGTAGCGGACCCCCCACCCCCTAGCGCCTTGAGACCCTCCGGGTGAGTAGTGCGCTATATAAATGCTTTTATTGATTGATTGATTTATTGCCTCATGGGAACTGTCCAGTCCGAATTGCCAATCCAAGTGTTCTCTGAACCGGAAATAAGCATCTTGAAACCGGTTTCTGGGTAACACCCTTCATCAGCCAGGCCAGCTTGAATGCAGTGGCAAAGTGAGCAAGGGATCTACGTCTGGGCATACCCTGCTAACTTAGGGCGAACAAAGCATGCACAAGGCTTTAGGCCCAGATCTCTCTACTGAGGTGAATATATGACATTATTCTGCCCATCAATTCTTTGATGGGGAGAAGATATAGCCTTACGGCTAGAGCGGTCGACCTCGAAGCTGGGGATCCGGGTGCGAGCTGCGGCAACAACGCTCAACATTCTGTGATTCTGGGCAAATCACTTAATCTCCTGTGCCTAACAAAAATTAATGTGTCCTTCTGTAACTAAACTGGTGCTCATCTAGAGCGCTCTGATACCTGATACAGGTCTAGTTCGCGCTATATAAACCTCTAGCAAAAAAACTGCATATTACCTCATTCAGAAAGGTTTCTATCATAAATTCCATTTAAGACTGTAAAAGGTTGTAATCAGTGTCACAAATCCAAGTTCTTGATTTAAAGACCTATTATTGTAGGATTTTTTCAACTATGGCAGAAAATTCACCAATGCAATTTCCTGTTTGAGTACATTTAGTGTTAGGACTGGGTACGGTGCACCTGGTGCAGAGGCCTGATGGGGACACTAAGAAAGTGTAAAAACACACACAAAATAGTAACTTTGTCGGTTTTACAAGCTTTCCCAAAGGTTTCTCAGCAAATGTGTCCTGTACTTTGGTGGCAAAAATCCAGGTGCAATAGTTAAAGTATGACGAGAAAATATCAGACTGTCCCTATATTTGCAGGGAGTTTGGGGGCTGAAATGTTTCCATCAAAAATATGTTTTTGGTGGAAATTAATTGCAATCAACATTTATATATATTGAGGGAGATGTCCACTCTGCTGACTCCTTCAGATTGTTACCCTATACAATAATCTGCCTGCGTAGGGAAACAGCAATACCAATGAACAGTTTACATAGATTTCCATGAGTGCGCCTGTGGATTTTTGGGACACCTGAAAAAATACGAAATGTATTTAGAAATATTAGGAGGAAACCTGCGATAAATCTTGTTCAGTTTTAAAAAAATTGCTTTGTGAATATGCCCCGCAGATACTTTCACAGTTCATGCCCTCTATTTAATGCTCTGGTAAATATCAGTTCTGTGGATGCCTATCCTGGCCATATCCATAAATCGGTCAACCCCATGACCTCATGGACCCGAACTTGATCACTTTCAACAGTTTCCGGGCATAGTAATGCATCCAGTCAGAACCACATTCGCGCCTCTAATTTCGCCTTCACACGAAAACCAAAATCTCTCCACAGCTGCCACGTTCCGTCATTAAGTACATGTGTCCGAGGCCAAGCATCGGCGGAAGCTAAAGGTGACGTGATGAATATAATCGCCGAGTAACTAACATCTCAGCTTTAGGTAATGCCGCACCACCGCTATGAAAGGATATCTCTGGCTTGAAAAGGACCCTAAAACTAGTACTCACTGCCGACAACCCTGCGCAGGAACGGACATCACCGCATGCATGGAAAAGTAAACACAGCCATTCAGTTATGTTTAATATCTGCAGCTAAAAAAACGGTTCCATAAACCTCCATAAGGAAAATAAGCAAGAAAACATACTGTGCGCGTAAAATGCTCTCCAGTGCTACTGAACGCCATAGTTGCTGAAGATACAAAACCCTGCACCGTCCACTTGGTCTTCAGTGACTTATTCTTACACCCGTTCCATAGTCCCTCAGCTGGCCGGCGGTGCTGGAGCAATGTTCAGTATAGGGGTGCTGCCATCAATAGCACATCACTGCACCCCTAGCGATTCTTGCAACTCCAAGAATCATATGAAGAACAAGTGTTACACATGAGCAACGCCCATTCAGCAGGAGACTGGTGAAAGTGTAGCTAGAGCATTCTGGAGCACACGGTCACAAATGTATGACTAAGGTATGTTGTGGTAGCCACTGTCCTTTGCAGAACGCACATTTCCATTGAAATGGGCACTAAATTTGCACAGACATACAATTTTACTGATAAATTTATAAAGGGTACAAACAATGGTGTATGGAAATTGGGTTTCAATGAATGTTTGTCATTAGGGCATTACCAAGTAAAGTGTCTTGATTTGTTTATATCCTATTAAAACCTTTGTTTACATCAAACTTCAGTTTTTAATGAAAAAAATGCTTTAGTTGTGTTCTCCATGTTATTTATTTTGAAATATATCTACAGTTAATTTATAGGTATATTCATTTTGTGTTTTGTTTGAAGAAAACATGAAACACATCAAAGGTGATGGGAGGCCGCTTGCAATAAGTGTAACCACTGGCAACAGCTCAGGTTAGCATTCCAAACCTTTGTTCTTTTGCCCACCACGCCGTCTCAGTATGAACCCAGCTATTTGCAAATCAGTCTTGACCCTGCTCCTCATGGGAACAGTCCAGCCCGACCTGCTAAGCCAGGTCCTCCCTGAATCGGAACACAAGCAACCAAGGACTGGTTTCACACGGGTTATGGGCTCATCAGCCAGGTACAGCTCGGTTCCAGCGATACAGTGAGTATGGGACCCTCGTCTGGGCATACCTATGCCACTTAGGGCTGCGCATGAAACACACAAAAGGTGACACATGGAATGCTCGCAATAAGTCTAACCACTGGCAATCGCTCAGAGTAACACCTCAACCCATCGTTCTTTGGCTCTCCATGCCACCTCAGTTTGGACCCAGCCAAGTGGCATGGGGATGCCCATAAGGAAAAGAGTCAAGACTGATTTGCATATGGCTGGGTCCAAACTGAGGTGGAATGGCAAGCGTGCACAAATGCAGTTACTTTTGTGACTGTATCTGGACGACATGCCTTGCTTGGATTGTCAATAGGAACTTCTTTCAGGCAGCAGTAGTGTTCTCGTGGATGATTGTGTTCTATGATGGTGTTGCATCTCTGGTTTTTAGAGCTGCCCCTTGATTCGTAGTTCTGTAATAGTAGATATAAGCCTAAGATGATGGAGCTATCTCCAAACACTTAAATGTAATAGCCCCATGCCTTAAACTGTGCACCCTGTAATTTGCTTGGCATGTGGGTTCTTTGATGAGATTTTATTAACTTTTCCACTGACTATTTATCATATTTTTTTTCCTTAAGCTGAAAACCCCCTTGTGAGTTTGTGTTTATAAGTTCAACTCGCTGTAACTGCAATCTATGTGTTGTAAATCAATGACAATAAAAACTCAAGTAAGTTACGATTTGCTCTCCTTGCTCAGTGGTATCCTTGAACTTCCAACAGAACCAGACTACACTGATATCAAGTTCTATCAAAGAAGGCATTGAAATTGCTACTAAGGCAGCAGACATAAAGATAAGATTGAAAGTCAATCATATCATAAAAACATGATAACAAATGTAAATAATGGCCAGCCTCCACCTGCAGCGGAAGAACTGAGTCACCATCTACTGCGACCCACGACAACCTTCCTGGCCAAATGCAAGTGATGGGGTCTTGTTTGGATGCATTATTTGATTAGGTGTTCGTTAAGTCTACACAGGGGCCAGGTTTCACTAAATAAGGGCAAAGGGAATAGAAGTGAGCCAAAACCACCCTGCGTTCATTTATTGAGATGTGTAGGTGTTATCTTCTTAACTTACACATTTGCAGCTCTTCGACCTCAAACCTGAGGTATTGCGCTGAAGCTGCTCTTTGCTCCACCTCTGCTTTCTCCGATAAGTCCCTGCCTCAGCTCCACCGGTGTTTTTCTAGTGGCGGATTGCATGATGCTTCTAGGACACACACCTGTTATCTTACACCTTTATTGACTGCAATGTGTTTGTCGGTGTCATGCACACCGCCTTCAGGGTACTGTGCTCTATACACACATTTGTAAGGGTACGCATCACAGATGTGGTCATGATTTGCAGCAAGTTATTTCAACTTTGACAAATGGGTGATGTGTGTGCCATTAATTCGGCAATTCTTGCAAATTTATCATGAAGGAGTTTTGACCTTAGTTTACATGTCAGGGGGGACAAGTTGGTGATCTGCCAACCATTTTACTACAATTCAACTGGTTGTGAGCAGTACGGAAATTGGCTCATCATTCATATGACACTATATATATATGCTGATATGCATATGTGTGATGTGCACACTACTCAGCTAAACCAGCAGTTTTTAGTACATTGTCATTCTTTGCATAAGCAAGACTTTGTAGTAGCGAACATTCAAATGATACCCCCTTTTTTCAAACTGATTCATCTGCGTATTTCAGCACACTGTTTTAAGCAAGTTCATTTTTTTTACATTTTAATATTGTGCACCATTCTACAGATGATTCACTTATCTGGATTATTTATTTAGTTTAGCTGTACTAAGTGCGCTTTTATTCTACGTTCTTATGGTGTACGAGTGTTTGCTGCCATCACAGTTTAACATACTGTAAAATTACAAGTTATATTTTAGTGTCTTTATTTATATCAGTTTTATGTGTTCAACCATAATACATTACCATCATGGAAGCGTACATCCACCACCAATTTACTCCTGGTGAATCAGTTATAGAATTGAAAGACCAGTACTGACCTTTTAAGCAAAAATGAAAAAAATAATTTTTAATGCACTATTTACAAAGAGAACGTCAGCATATTTCTTAACATTTGCCAATTTGTACACCTGCTGAAGGTGAGGAACTTGATGAGTTTCAGGAAGCTGTTCAAAAACTGTAACATTTCTTTGGAACACAAAATACATTGTGGTCAAACACCTCATTTTTTACCCTAGAAAGCAAACCGAAGAACCTGTGGAATCAAATGTCACTGCCTTAAGCATTTTAGCTGCTTCTTGTGAACCTGAAACCTTCACTGATCAACTGATTAGGAACCAGCTTGTTGTGAGATGCGAGAATAAAGTCATTCAGGAGAAGCTTTTATACTAAAAGAAACTTTCACTAACTGAGGCAGTTGAAGCTGCTTCTATCTTTAAATCTTCACAAGCCGATTTAATTGATTTTTTAGAGAAAAGTTCGAAGAGTCAGTGTTCAATGTTAAAAGCAACCCTCAAGCCAACAAATCATTATTCGTTCAAAACAAACCCAAACTGGTTTTGAAATCAACCAGTAAGTTTCGTGGACACTGCTGTTGAATGTAGCAACATTCAAATTTTGCCCAGCAGCATAGAAAAGTTGCAACCATTGTAATACTGTTGTATATTTTGCTAAGGTCTGCATGAAATAAACTCCAGGTCAATGAAAATGAAGAATTTTCTGAAGATAACAAATTACAAAGAAGCTTAAAGGATTTATTTCTAAATATTGAATTGTCTGACCATTCTACTTGTAAAACCCCGCTGCTGACATAGATTTGGATGGTCATGTAGTCAAGTTGTTAATGGATTCTGGTGCTAGCTTACTTATCATTACACATGACACTTTTTTCGAGGGGGCGTGGCTTGGCGCCGATGAAGCAGGCGGCGTGAGCCGATAGCTCCGCGCCCGATCCCCTGATTAATCCTGAAAATCGGAGTCGCAGTTGGCCTGGGACCGAGGGATCAGTGTCGGAACGCAGGCGGCACAGTTCGCGACCGCCATCCTGGCTGGAGGAGGTCGAGCACCGGAGTTATCCTGGTTGAATCGGAGCTGGAACGGTCCGAGACGGAGCACCCAAGATGGCGACGGTCCCTTCCTGGTGACCTTGTAAGGAGCGGACTGGCTTTGAGATCTGCGGCCACCTAAGCGGAGGTGAAGCTGAGGAGGGTCGGCGGCTGCACGGCGCGGAGCTCTGTGCCCTACAGAGAGTCGCTGTGGGGGACAACCGGTGCCGCCTGGTGGCTGGGGAGATCGGACCTGTGCACCAAGATGGCGGACACCGGGCTGGCGATTGGGGAGCAGCAGTGATCCCTAGTTGGGGATCGGAGCTCGGTGGAGGCTCGGGGCAGGTCCTGGCTGGCGGCGGCCACTGCCTACGGACAGGCCGGAGCCGAGCTGCACCGGCCGCTATTACGGCGAAGGGCGGACTGTGCCTGCTTGTAGTGGCGCGGGAGTGAACACAGCCCGGCACGGAAGAGCGTGGGCGACCCCCCTGTGATAGTGTGCACTGAGGAGCTGTGAGGGGCCGCTGAATGCGAGGGGTGCCCCTGGTGCGACTGCGGATTACCCGCGGTCATCCGGGTTGGACAGAGCCGCCTCTGGATGATTGGGCTTGCCTGACGGGGCCCGCTCGCACAGGAGGAGACGGAGAGCCCCGGAGGAACGCTGAGGAACTGAGAGGTCCCACCCGCGCGCCTGGTACGACTAACCGGCCGGAGGGAGGGCCGCAGTACGGGACGTTCCGGACGAGAGCCCTCCTGATAGCTCCTGATAGCGGCGGACTGGAAGTGAGGCCCGGGGCGAGGGGCACAGGAGGGACACCATCACGCTGCACAGAGCCTAGGACTGACGCGGGTTGCCCGACACTCGCCTCCGAGCACAAGCGGTGTTCAAGCCTTCCTTCACTGCACGGCTGTTGAGTGGCATATCATTGGGACAGCGAGTATATCTGGTGCTCTGTGGTGTGGAGGACTGAGAGGCCCTGGACGCGGGCGGTGCTGCCCAAGGCAATCAGGGGCTACTGGACCATGGAAAGGGCCGCGGGGCCTTGGAAGGTGAGGCGACATTAGGGGGGTGCCCGGCCTGATCGGGAAGTCCCGGGGCGAAGAGCCGCCAGCTGATGGTGGGGAGGGCTCCCGGAGGGGTGTGAGGAGCGGGTCCTGGACTGGCTGATGCGGAGGGGACCTCCCTTTGGAGCCTCGATTATCGGCTGAGGTGGAGCGTGGAGACTTTGGGGACCAGCAGGCACAGGTGCTTAGGGACCCGGGGCGGACTGGTGGACCAGGACCCGAGTGCGTGCAGGACACTGTTGGTCAAGTGGGTGCCCGTGCGTCTGCCTGGCATGCGGGGGGGCCTGGGACTGTAGTGCACACAGGAGGCTGCTTGGATTGTCCTGGGTTCAGCGGAGGTGTTTGTGGGGGACCCACCAGCGTGGCTACAGGCGAGCACGGCCGAACTATAGCGGAACCCTGTGGACCTCTGAAGCGGAGAGTCGCTCCCAAAGGTGCTGACCAACGGAACGGTGCGGGGTGCGGCCGGAGCGATGAAACCTGGAACGGCGGAGGGAAGCGTGGCACCCGAGACTGTCGTTTCAAAGGGTGCAGAGGCGATGGAGGGCTCAGAAGTGGAAATAAGACTGGGCAAGCGCCTAGATCAGATTCTGGATGCCATTACTGTAACCAAAGACTCCCTCCATAATGACATTGCACAGGTTGCGACGGGGTTGGGCCTCCTGAAGGCAGATCACTCGAAGCTGGTGGACAGGGTGAAGGACGCTGAATCGACGGTGCAAGAACTGAAACCGGCGGTAGTCATGGTGGAACGGAAGCTGGAAGGAGCGCTGCAAAGACTGTCAGCTTTTGAGAAAAGGGCGGAGGATGCAGAAAGTAGGAACAGACGCAATAATGTGCGTGTGGTCGGCCTGCCAGAAAAAATTGAAGGGGCGGACATGATCGCATACCTGGAGAACTGGCTGCGGACACAGGTGGCACCGGAGGGCCTCTCCTCCTTCTTCACGCTGGAGAGGGCACACAGGGTCCCGGCCAGGCTGCCGACACTGGGGGGCCCTCCTAGGCCGGTGGTGGCACGCTTACTCCACTATAAGGACAGGGATCTGCTGATCCAGAATGCGCGAACGCTGGGCCCATTTAAAGTGGAGAACAGTTCGGTGACCATCTTCCCAGATTATACCCAGGAGATCCAGAGGGCTAGGGCTTCTTTTCTGGCGATCAAGAAGGAACTCAGGAACGAGGGGATCCAATATTCTTTACTGTTCCCAGCCAAACTGCGGATTATCCTAGATGGCATGACTCAGTTTTTTACAACACCCGACGAGGCCTGGACCTGGCTGGAGACTTACAGAGCGGGTACGGATCGCAGGCATAAATCTGAGACTGACCGGCCGAAGCCGACTAGGGTGCGGCAATCTCAACGGCTCCGGAAACGGCATAAGACCCAGCAGGCCCAGCTGCTTGCGCAGTTGGCGGCGGACAGACAAGGGGCCCTGGAGGCAACGGCGACCATCACGGGATCGAGAAAAGAGTTGCTAACGGAAGGTTCTGCATCTGAGGACGACAAGAGACGGTCGGGGGCTGAGACTTCGGATGTTGATAGCAACTTGGGGCCGGAGGTGACTCCCCGATCGGCGGACGATTTGTGACTTGGTCGGCCCCCAGAGGGCGATGCGGGGCGAGATCGCCAATGGCAGGCAGCGGTCATCATGGTATCCTTCCAGTGCACAGTACACGGCCCCAGGCCAATGGGGAGGGGATCTTGGGGCGGAGGGAAGGGGCGAGGGCTGCCGCTTGTCGGGTCATAACCACCCTCCTATTGCCCCTAAGGCAACCTGCAGTGGCTACTGCAGGGTAGATTTGTTCGTTTGATGTGGGAGGTTTGGATGGGGGCAATCGCGCTGTTGCTGGTTCCTGTCCTGGGGGTCTGGGTGTTGGGGGTTTTGAGGGGTGTTTGGGGGGGGGCATTTTTGTTGCTGGTGTGTGCTGCGGAGCTGGGGCTGAAACACGGAGATTGAAGGGTAGCAATGGGGACGGTGCCTGAGCTGAAGTGCGTCACGTGGAATGTACGGGGACTACACACCATGTCCAGACGTCATAAAGTGCATGCGTACCTGGTGCGCCGGGGAGTCCACATTGCAATGCTCCAAGAGACTCATCTTACTAAGCTGGAATGCGCGGCGCTCCAGAGGCGATGGATGGGGCAAGTGTTTGGCACAGCGTACTCAGCCTTTGCAAGGGGGGTATTGATTTGGGTACGGGCGGGGGTTCCCTTCCAGGTGACGAGCCAGACGATTGACCCGGAAGGTAGATATGTGGGGGTGGCGGGGAGACTCTATGGTAGGAAAGTGGCGTTCTGCTGTATCTACACCCCGAACACTGATCAATCCGGCTTTTTTGACTCCATTTCGGGCCTACTGGCTCAATATCTGGCAGGGCAGGTCGTAATGGGAGGTGACTTTAATTCTGTCACTGATGTCACCCTGGACAGGTCACACCCCCCACTGGTCACATCCCCGGTGCGCAGAATGGCGAAGCATAGGAGCGATTGGCAGGCTGAATGGGGGCTGGTTGATGTGTGGCGGGGACACCACCCTAGGGTCAGGGATTACTCCTTCTTTTCAGCTCTCCACGAGTTACATGTCAGGATTGATACGATCCTCTGCGACCCCACCTCTGCCTCATTAGTGAAGCACACTGAGTACCTGGCTAGGACGATCTCTGACCACAACCCCCAGTTGCTCTCTCTCCAATGGCAGAGGGTGAGGACGGCGATTCCCAATTGGCGACTGAACCCAGACGCATTGGAAGATCAGGTTTTCACATCCATGGTCCGTGAGGGGGCGGAATCATACTTTGCGACCAATAGGGGCACGGCCTCTACTCGGGGGTTGGAATGGGATGCATTCAAGGTGGTCATGAGAGGCCTCTGTATTGGGAAGCTTTCTGGAGAAAGGAAGGTGGTACTGGACGAGGTCAGGAAAGCGGAGGATGCATTGAGGGAGGTGGAGAGGCAGAGACCAGAGAAGGGAGCATTGCAGGCACGACTCGTGGAGGCTAAGGAATTAGTGGCCTCGGTGACCGAGAGGCTCAGATGTTATGACTATAAGCAATACATGGCAAGGGTCCACGCTGAGGGCGACAAGGTGGGCACGCTACTGGCGAGGCTAGCGAACCCAGAGCCACGGGGGTGTGCGATACTGAGCGTGCGGTTGGAGTCGGGAGACACTGTCCACTCCCAGGGGGCGATACTCTCTCGTTTCACTGAATATTATGGGACCCTGTACCAGAGCCGCTTGGAGTTGGAGGGTGCTGATCTCTCCGATTATCTAGCGGAGGTCACTTTTCCACTGCTTGATGATGAGGAGGCTAAGACCCTGGGCGATGTGATCACGCGAGCGGAGATTAGGGGGGCTATCAAGCACATGGCGCGGAGGAAGACACCGGGGGTAGATGGCCTCCCGGTTGAATTCTATGCCCAATTTGTGGACATCCTGGCACCACAGTTACTGGAGGTCTACAATGAGGCGCTGAAACTGGGCCGGCTACCTAGCTCGATGAGGGAAGCGCTGGTTGTGCCTCTGTTGAAACCGGGTAAGGATGGTACGGACGTGACCTCTTATAGGCCACTGTCTATGCTGACGGTTGATTATAAAATCTTGAGCCGTATCCTGGCCACCCGACTGCAGCCGCACATGACATCCTTGGTGCACGGCGAACAGGCTGGTTTCATCCCCACTCGGAACACCTCGGCTAATATCCGCCGGCTTGTACGAGTACTGGGTAGTGAGATGGATCCGGACGTCAAGCCTGTGGTACTATCAGTGGATATAGAAAAAGCGTTCGACAGTCTGGAGTGGGGCTACTTGGACGAGGTGCTGGGGAGGTTTGGTCTCGGGACTGGGTTCCGGCGCTGGACGAGAGAGTTATACTCATCGGCCACTGCCAGGGTGCGGCTGGGTTCGGTGATCTCCTCTGCGTACCCGGTCCAAAGAGGCACGCGGCAGGGGTGCTCGCTGTCGCCCCTATTGTTTGCCCTGGCAATAGAACCATTAGCGATTCGAGCGCGGTCGGGCTGATACAGGAAGGGATCGTGTGTCGAGGTGAACGACATCATATCTCGCTTTACGCGGACGATCTCTTGCTGTTCCTGGAGGACGCGGAGGGGGCATTGAGGAGAGCAGCAGCTGCGCTTACGGGGTTTGGAGTCCTATCAGGTCTTAGAGTGAATTGGCGTAAAACTTGCCTTTTCCCGGTGAGAGCGGGGACGCCGCAACCGCGGTTGCCGGCGGACGTGGTCTGGGAAGACTCCTGTTTCACCTATCTAGGAGTTAGGATCTATCATACGGCTGAGGGGTTGCTGGAAGGGAACTTGGGTCGATGCATGAGAGCACTGCGGGGCTCGATGGCGTTCTGGGCCACGCTTCCGCTGGCGGCAGTGGGGAGAGTGGCACTGCTTAAAATGGTGGCACTGCCTCGCCTATTATATTATTTCAGGACTTTGCCCATCTGGGTCCCACCTCGGTTCTTCAAGGACCTGCGGACCCTCACCACTGGATTCATCTGGGGGACTGGGAGAAGGCGAGTAGCGCTGGACACTTTGCAGAGGCCGAAACTCGACGGAGGGATGGCTGTCCCTGATTTCGAACTTTATTATTTGGCGGCACAGCTACAATTCCTTACGCAACAAGTTGCGAAGGAATTTCGGGGTCCTGACCAACACAGGGGCATGGGGGTCCCGAGACATATCCTCTCTTATATCATAATGGACCAGCGGCTGGACGTTCGGGATCTGACGCTAGAGGAGAAAACGTTGCGGTTGTGTTGGAACAGAAGTCGAAAACGAGCGGGGGTGGTACACCCATATGCCCCGGAGATACCCCTGGGCATGTTAACGGCACTACCGCATGGAGGGGATTGGACCCCCCTTTCGGACTGGGAAGAGTTAGGACTCCAGGTAACAGGCGACTTGTACGCTGAAGGGGAACTGCTGCCTTTCCAGGTGGTGCAGGACCAGTTCGGGGTGCCAGCGGGGCATTTCCTCTTGCACATGGCTGTTACGGCAGGGATTAGAAGGCACTGGGGCGTAGGGCAGGGAGAAGCAGCAACCGCACTGGCTTGCCAGTATGTTGTGATGGCTGCGGGGACAGTCAAGGCGATCACATGTCTCCAGTCGCGCATGCTCCGGGAAGGACTGTCGACCCTTCCTGCTTTGAAGCAGAAATGGGAGGAAAGTGTAGGAAAGCCAATACCGGATGCAACATGGGGCCATCTCCTGCAGAGAACAGGGAAGGGCTGCAGGAATGCGCGCTTTCAGCAGGTGCATTTCTTTGTGGTCCACAGGGCCTATCTCACTCCGGGTAGGATACAGAGACATTTCAGAGTGGAAGGGGCGGCTTGCCCCAGGTGTCATCTTCTGGGGGCAGAACTGGATCATATGTTCTGGGACTGTCCGAAATTGGGGTCGTACTGGATAGATGTGGGTGAGCTCCTGAACGAAGTGACAGACAGGTGACCTTTGATAAAGCCGCCTGCCTGCTGCTATGGTTTCCCCACACGAAGAAGACGAAGGTTACCAATAAGTTTATTGACCTGGGGATAATACTAGCTCAGAGAGAACTGACATGGCGCTGGAAATCAGTTGAGGGCCCCTCTAGTAGGCGGTGGGTGGTGGAACTGAGTAAATGGGCCAAGACTGAGAGTATGATCCGGCTCAGACAGGCAACGCGCACGGCGGATGAGAGGGAACTGGAGGTGGCGCGAGCGTGGGAATGTCTGGTGCAAGCGTTGGAGGACTACAGGTCACAGGAGGAGACTGAGGAAGAGTGAAGCGGAAGGTGCATTCCGAGATGGCGCACAGGTGCCTGAGTGTTGTTCCCTTAGCTCCTGCACCAAGATTTACTATTCCAGCAGTAGGCACACACCAGCGGGGGGTTTAGGTTTTGTCTTTCTTAGGGATTGGGTGGGAGAGGGTGGGCACGGGGGGGGCTCCTAGGGAAATTAGAAGATGATCATGGTGCGTGATGACCACGAGCTGCTGCAGTTAGGCGGGCTGACTCCACCCTGTTTCCTAGGGGGGGGGAGGGTGCCACTCTGCATCGTTATACCTTGGGGCTTCACCAGGGGGGGCGTTCTCGGTTTGGGGTTGGGGGGAGGGGGGAATAGTTATTGGAAAAGCAGCGACATATGATGGGCCAGCCACGAGAGACATTGAATGGATGTGCATATAATTGTTTTGTCACTCAGCGCCTTCCAGGTCGAAGCCTTTTGCCGCCCAGCCTCCGGGATGTGGGCTGAATGGCTGTGTGATGCAGGCGGAACGGTAGAGGGGTGGGCGAAGTGTGCAAACTGGCTGGGAAATACGTATGCTGTGTAACTTTGATGCTGCGACAAAAATAAAATTAAAAAAAAAAAAAATAATTACACATGACACTTTTGAGAAAATGTGGAGAAATGACCTTCTAAAGGATCCTAACATCGACACTGAGTCCTTTCAAGGATCTAAAATCTACCTTATTGGGTATTTTTTTTTTAAATACCTATATCACAGGCGAGGTTTATGTTACCTTTAGAGGTACAACATACTAGGTTAGGTACATCAAGCCATGTTAAATATTGTTTTTTTCCCTAGTACAACTAAAAAAGTAATGTCCTTTAAGGAACAAACTGAAGACATTTTCAAACAATATGGTTTGTATAATGCCATTATCAGTTTTGACAGTATATATCCTGTGTTCAATAAAAACACTAGAGATGACGTTTACATACAAATTCATGAATTAGTTGAGGAGTACAAATAAAAAAAATTCAAATGAATTGGGGTTCTTCAAGGATTTCATATTTGATATCAAACTGAAAGAAGGAACTATACCAAGGAAGAATTAAGGTCAGCCTACCATCAAATTGCTCTAGAGACATCTTCACACCACTTCACAGCTTTTGTAACTCCTGATGGTGTTTTTCGATTTAAAAGGATGCCTTCTAGCTTGGCATATGCTTCTGTTTTTCAGAGGATAATGGACAAAAGTTTGGGAAACATGAAGGTGTGCTGACCTTTCAAGACAATATATAAGTTTTTTATGAGGACTGTCAATGTCGTAATTGCAAAATGATGCCATTTTTGAGACAGTAAAAGCCAATGCACTTTGCTTGAGGCAGGAAAAATTTAGTTTTGGTCAAGACCAAATGGAATATCTGACTGACTGACTGACTTACTGATGGTATTTATAAAGCGCACTACTGCCGAGGCGTCTTGGCGCTGAGGTAAGGAGACTGAGCTATAACCACTAACACATTAAGGTTGGGAAAAAAAGCCATGTCTTGATTTCTTTCCTAAAGGATGATCTATTAGGTACTTTTCTCAGATATACAGGTAGTGTATTCCAGAGTCTAGGTGCTAAAAAGGAGAACCGTTTTCCTCCACATCTTACTCTTTTTATCTTATGAATTTTCACTAGGACAGAGGTGGATGACCTTATCTAAGTCATTTTGTAAATGTGCAAGGGATAAGTACCAACACTTGTTCAATGTTTGTGACTATTGGTGAAGATGGAGAAGTGTTAATTTATTATACCTGTGTTCTGTATCCCCTGAACACTCTGGAGGATCTTTTTCGTTTTAAATTTACCTAGAAATATAATCAAATTTTATAAATTAGTGTTGGAATTCTTGGGTGTTTCGTGTATTGCTTCCTCAATTGTTCTGGTGCTGTTTAAATGCTTTACACTTGTTCCTTTGTGTAAGTCTGACTGCTCCACAGCTACCCAGAGTTGAAATAGAGGTTTAACAAATGAAATCTACTGGTCCTAAAGGGGTTGGTAAGTGTATTACACAGTGAGGGCACACAACAACACCATATAATACACTCCATTTTCTCACAACTATGTATAATGTTATTTTCTACAGCTACATCCTCCATCTGCATGCTATGTCAGAAAGCCATGTCTCACTATACTCCTTAACTCCTGCATGACAAATTGACCTTGATGTACTTCTGATTGATTACTCTGCTTTTTTTATTCATTGACCCTATTCTTACCACGTTCCTCTGCATGCCTTCTTTTTTGAGTATAGGTTCATCTCAGTCTCATACCTGTCTGCCTTAATCCTTCCGATTGTAATTCTGAAATTAGCTGACATCTCATTTAATATATCATGACCTCTCCTCTTAAAAACTCTATCCTTGTAAACTAACATTACCTAATCTCTGCCAGCATATCTATCTCACCAACCATTCACCTGAAACCACATTTCCCCCACTAATGAGCACACATAACTGGTATTAATATATCACAAAGTAACAGGACTGAATGCATGCAATAGTTTTCTGAAGAGGAAATGACTAATCACAATAACCAATGATTCCTACTAAATTAACAACTAGCCTTAGGTTCAGGAGTAGCATGCTACTCACCGTAAATCACTTTAAGGCCTCTTCAGGGGTAGAAATGGCAAAATAAATTCAATAACAGTTTCAATAACATTACAAAACAGGTTTGATCAAAGTAACTGAGAAGGATTTGCAGCCCAAGAGCAGAGAACATCTTGTGTTATTTATTGTCTATAAGAAGTCTATGTAAAGTTTCGACGACGTGGCAGACTGACATGACATTGTGGGGCAGAGCGGAGGGAGCGGCCCTCCGTAGGGAGGAAGAAAGAGGGCTACGCAAGCACCGGATAGCATTGGAGTAGGAAGCTCTGTTGATTGCTCTAGAAGCGCTGGATTTTTCCCCAACTGTATTGACTGGGTCCCAATAAGACGATCTAGATCCCTGACACTTTGTGCTGTATGGCCCTTCTCATAGGAATAAAATTGCGATATTTTAGTTCTACAGGCCCTGTTAATTGGGTGGCGCTCAAAGACGGTGTGGATAAACTGGGTTCGGGAGGGATTGACCAGGAATCAGGTGGGTGGGCGGGAGTGGGAAGTACAGGTTACTTTAAGTTTGGTAGGTTTGTTATGTAAATAAGTGATAAACGACTATATGATGACATTTGGAGATTACATGGCATGATTCTGTATGGTGCGGGAGTGGGAGGATTGTAACGGGCTATTCATTCTGATATTGATTACGTGATGTTATTCATCTATGCCTATTTTAAATATACTTGCATTGATCTGATAGGGGATTGGAGAAAACAGTGAAAAAAAGACTGTCGGAATCTTTATCTGTACTGTATTTGATCATGTATAGCCACGGTCACCAATAAAGTGTTTAAAAAAAAAAGAAGTCTATGTAAAGTTTCTTTCAAATTTTGCATCAGTTGCTGAACCCATCACTAGTCCTCTAAAAAAAAAAGGGTAGATTATATTTGGTGTGATAAACAACAAGGGACATTTTCGCAAATCAAATTCTAACTTATAACAAACTCCTCTTTTACAACCATACATTCCAGGTCTTCAAGTTAGCATTACTGTTGATGCTAGAGAGTTGAAGCTGTTGACGAAAGTCCTGAGGGATCATTGGATCTCCTGACACTCTCTAGGTAAGAAGGTTAAAATTCCCTGTTTGAACTAGGGGGTGACTTAATCCGTCTACATCTGTAAGAAGATACACTAGGGAAGGAATTAGCAAGGGAAGGTCGTAAGCCAGCTCCTGGGTACTGGGGAACCAAGCCTGGGGTGGCCAGAAGGGAGTGACAAGGACAATGGACCAACATTGATGTCTCAATTTCTGGAGGACTCTCTGGATCATGGAAAAAAGGGGAAAGGCGTTCGCGTTGGTCCCCTTCCAGCACTGAAGATTAGTGTTCACTGCTAGAGCACCCGGGTCGGGCATTCAGCTGTAATAATTCTCCAGTTGGAATGTCAATCTGCTCGCAAAGAGATCTATTTCCAGAGGATCTCATATTTTGTTGAGAGAATTGAAAACAGAAATGTTGAGCTTACAATCGCTGTGGTCTACGAGGAACCTCGAGTTCCAATCCGCACATATAATGCAAAAACAACAGTTGATGGACGGAATGCAGAACAATGTCATACATTCACCCCAGTACAGAGATCTGGGCCTAAATTAATTGTTGTTGTTTTTCCATTTGTCACCCCGAGTGGGATGGGTGTGCTCAGACGTGAGTCCCATGCTCTCCACACCACTTGAGTCAAGCTATCCTGGCTGAAGACAGCTGATAGCTAGAAACTGGTCCTAGAATGATTGATTCCAGTCCAGGAAAGACATGGCTTGGCAGTTGGGGCTGGACTGTTCCCATGAGGCACAGGGTCAAGGCTGATTTGCATATGGCCATGTCTGAACTGGGGTGGTGTGGAGTGCAAAAAAACGATGGATTTAGGCCCAGATCTCTGTACTGGGGTGAATGTATGACATTGTTCTGCATTCTGTTCATCAATTGTTGTTTTTGCATTTGTCACCCCGAGTGGGATTGGTATGCTCACACGTGAGTCCCATGCTCTCCACACCACTGGAGTCAAGCTATCCTGGCTGAAGACGGCTGATAGCCAGAAACCGTTCTAGGATGCTTGATTCCGGTCCAGGAAAGACATGGCTTGGCAGTTCGGGCTGGACTGTTCCCATGAGGCACAGGGTCTAGGCTGATTTGCATATGGCCATGTCTGAACTGGGGTGGTGTGGAGTGCAAAAAAACGATGGATTTAGGCCCAGATCTCTGTACTGGGGTGAATATATGACATTGTTCTGCATTCTGTCCATCAATTGTTGTTTTTGTATTTGTCACCCCGAGTGGGATTGGTATGCTCAGACGTGAGTCCCATGCTCTCCACACCACTGGAGACAAGCTATCCTGGCTGAAGACGGCTGATAGACAGAAACCGGTCCTAGGATGCTTGATTCCGGTCCCGGAAAGACATGGCTTGGCAGTTCGGGCTGGACTGTTCCCATGAGGCACAGGGTCAAGGCTGATTTGCATATGGCCATGCCTGAACTGGGGTGGTGTGGAGTACAAAAAAACGATGGATTTAGGCCCAGATCTCTGTACTGGGGTGAATGTATGACATTGTTCTGCATTCTGTCCATCAATTGCTGTTTTTGCATTTGTCACCCCGAGTGGGATGGGTATGCTCAGACGTGAGTCCCATGCTCCCCACACCACTGGAGTCAAGCTATCCTGGCTGAAGACGGCTGATAGCCAAAAACCGGTCCTAGGATGCTTGATTCCAATCCAGGAAAGACATGGCTTGGCAGTTGGGGCTGGACTGTTCCCATGAGGCACAGGGTCAAGGCTGATTTGCATATGGCCATGTCTGAACTGGGGTGGTGTGGAGTGCAAAAAAAGATGGATTTAGGCCCAGATCTCTGTACAGGGGTGAATGTATGACATTGTTCTGCATTCTGTCCATCAATTGCTGTTTTTGCATTTGTCACCCCGAGTGGGATAGGTATGCTCAGACGTGAGTTCCATGCTCTCCACACCACTGGAGTCAAGCTATCCTGGCTGAAGACGGCTGATAGCCAGAAACCGGCCCAAGGATGCTTGATTCCGGTCCAGGAAAGACATGGCTTGGCAGTTCGGGCTGGACTGTTCCCATGAGGCACAGGGTCAAGGCTGATTTGCATATGGCCATGTCTGAACTGGGGTGGTGTGGAGTGCAAAAAAAGGATGAATTTAGGCCCAGATCTCTGTACTGGGGTGAATGTATGACATTGTTCTGCATTCTGTCCATCAATTGTTGTTTTTCCAATCCGCACATATGTTTATTTTCCCTGGGAGGTATTCGGACCTTAGGGAGATCTTGTGTTCCAGGCAGAATATTCCAAAGTTTCTAAATTCGAGAGGTCTGCAGACTTGGATCCTCCCAGACGATTTATATAGGCAATATCGTACTTATTGTCCATCTTTAGAATGACTGATCTGCCCTGAAGGGAATGTCTGAAACTCATTAACGCATAGAGACCAGCAGTCAGTTCTAAATAGTTTATATGTTGAGAAGATTCTTCTTGAGACCAAACACCGCCTTTGTTCTGATCTAGGAGACAGGCTCCCCAGCCATGAAGGCTTGCATCGGATTCTAAGACATACTCTGGTGCTGAACCAAACACTGCTTTTCCATTCCAAGCATCTAAGTTCTCTAGCCATCAGGTCAGTTCTAATGTACTTCCTTGTCCAGGGAAATGCAATCCAAGTACCAGAGGACTGATCTTAGAGCCCTCGCTTTTATCCTTTAAAGAGCTCAATAATTTAGGGGACCCAGAAAGATAGCTTGGATAGAGGAGGAAAGGAGACCCAGTAACCTGGCTAGTTCCTTAAAGGATACATTCTGTTGTTTCAGAACTTGTCTAATCTCTTTCCTGATTTTGGATATTTTTTTGATGGGAGTAGAAGAAGGCATTTCATGGTATCCAAGGTAAACCCCAGGAATTTTAGGGTTCTGGAGGGATATAATATTGACTTCTCTCTTTTTATGATGAACCCCAGGTTTTCTAAAAGATCTATTACGGTTTTCAGGTCTTGAATGATTTGAGAATGGTCCTGGGAGAAAATGACGATGTCATCTAGGTGTAGGATCAGACGAATACCCTTTTCTCTCAAGGAAGAGGAGATTGATTTCATCACTTTGGTGAAACACCATGGTACTGAGGAGAGGCCGAAAGGGAGTGTTTGGAATTGAAAGATATGGTTTTTCCACATAAACTGTAATAATAAGTCTCTCAGAAATTGGATGCCCCCCATCTTGAAGTGCCTGTAAACAAGATATTTGTTGAGTCCCCTTACGTTTGTGACGGGTCCCCAACCCTTGTCCTTTTTCTCGACGAGGAAGAGTGTGCTTATAAACCTTAACATCTCCAGAGGGACTTCTATAATTGCATCTTTCTGAAGCTTGGAGGATATCTCCTCCTCTATTATTTTTTCCTGATCTAGGGTGAGAGGGATATCTCTGGGAAAAGAAGTTTGATAAGGAATTTCTATGAAGTCTATCATAAACTCTTTCACCGTATTCAGAACCCCCTGGGTATTGAGTAATTCATTTCCACCTTGTGGGAAAAAGAAGTGGAAGGGAAAAGAGTTGTTGTACTCACTTTGAGGGTTGTTGTCGCTGGAGGCTCCTCGTGATCGGAAGCTTCTAGAGCGAAAGCCTCTTCCTCTTTGTGGATAAAACTGAAGGGTATTTGAGGGTTGGTAACCCATTCCACCCTATCCTCTAGATCTAGGCTATGTCTGCGGTTGAAGTGGCCGGAAGAGAGGCCCCTTCTTCCGGCTCTGCCAAAAAGGTTAGTGGTGTTAAAGATGGGCTTTGCCTAATGCCGTAAAGGTAGACTCGTATTTACCTAGATCGTCTTTGTCTAATGCCGTAAAGGTAGACTCGTATTTACCAAGAGTCTTAATAACTTCTTCCCCAAAAAGTAATCCCTTGGGGTTGAGGGAGGGCTCTTTGTCAAATGACTCAATTTAGGACTGATTTAGGTGAGAACCACTCTTCTCCTCTCAGAGTTGAGGCTGGCATAGGCATTGCCCAGTAGAATTAAGGCTCTCTGGCTTAGACTTCTAATTACTACAGTGTCCAGGGGCGTGCCGTTGATGTGGCTATCCTCAGCTGTATTGATGATCCTGGCCAGAGGACCAAGGATATCAAGGACCCGGTCTTGACAACCCTTAAGGGATCTCTCCATCCCTTTTCTCGAGTCCCTTCCGAGTTAAAGAAGATATTTAATTAGTTTGGGTTCAAGGTTTGGGGTCTGGCAGACTGTCTTCTATAGAAGGCCAAGAGAACTCAGCTCTTAGTAGATTACGAGTATCTCTCTCCAAAGCGTTCCTTGGCAGTTTTTTTCAAGAATTTGCCCGCGTGTTCGTGGGGAACCATTCTGAGCTTCTAGGGTGTTTTATATTAAGGGGAGAAAACATTTAGTCACTTAAGGGTCTACAATATTGTCTTTTGACGAGGAAGGGAGGTCGTCCTCAAATGGTTGAGAATAAAACTCCTGGGATATCCTCATCTAAATCCAAGACATATTCGTCTGGAAGATCAGAGGCATCATCGTCTCGAAAATCATCCTATCTCAACTGGAGATCATTATGTTGAGCACTTAAATATTTTGTGCCGCTAGGGTCACCCAGATATTTTGTGCCGCTGAGGACACCATTAGAGTTGTGCCGCCAAGGACACCCAGTGTATTTGAGGTGCGGTGACCTCCCATAATAGTTGAGGTGCTGGGACCTCCCATAGTGCTCTTGGGGGTTGGTTGATCAATATTCTCATTCTTTTTAAGCCTTTTCCCTCTTACTTCGATGAGATCGTCAGTGGGTAGGGTATGTTGGTTCTCGTTAGTATCATCCTCCTCGATTGCTGTGTGTCGATTTAGAAATTGTATCTAGATTTCCCAATTAATACCCTTATATTGGTATAATTCACATTGACCTTATTTAGGCATAGAAATCCAGTCCTTATTTTGGCATTGCTCATGCTAACCAAATACAGGCATGGTCAACTACATCCGTTCATCTACGTCACAACGAGTTCTTGGAAAACCAGACTCTTAAGCCTTTAGGACTTCCCCTTGCTTGCATATTGATTTCTCCAAGAACTCATTTATTATGCATGAACATCTTCGCCTTAGGGGTTCATTAATGACGTTCTTATGCCCCACTTTTACGTCAATACCGGCATTCCTTAAACACCTTCAAGGTATAAATATGCCTTCACTTGCTATGGCAAGGCACGGTTTGGTGCGGTTCGACTACCTACTTGCATGATGAGGCTCGCCACTGCATGTCCCGAAGGTAGTCAAGCCCCCAACTGACGCACTGACCAGAGGCTGTCATACTCCTCGCAGAGAATCCAGCTCCAGTGTTTCTGACTCCCCTTGCTGGGTGTTAGAGATCGATTCCCGGGAAAGAGATACAAACCTCTCTCAATCTAAGGTATGAAGCTGATTAGAACCTAGAGAAACTTTTGGCAACTCTTGGCATAACTAAACCAGACCAAGAGAGCACCTAATTCTTCCCTTGTACTGCACTTAGTTTATGTACACTGGGGTAGGATTATTTTAGAAGCACCAGATGATTATTTTAGCCTGTGTTATTTATGTATGTATTTTAAAGAATATATGTCATAGCTACAAGACATGCTATTACAGTATTATTTTATCTTACTGCTAACGCTGTACATTTTATACTTCACATTCTGCCTTATGATTGTAGCAGTTCATATCTCTTGCATGAAAAAATAAGACAGTTCAATAAACCCTTCCTATTGAAACGTCCGTCTCTCTATTTCTGTGCAAATCTGTAGGAACGAAGCATGCACGATTGACTGAGTGAAACGGTAATCTATGGTTTCCACGACCCTGAAGATATTGTTCCGACGCTAAGGGAAACAAAGTTGTCATGATTATGCGGTTGTCAGAAATGAATCCCTTCTTGTTCATTCGAGAAAGTTTCTAGTGACCTCTGAGTTAGCTGGCACACACACACTTAAGTTTAATGTACTCGATAGAGACATACTGACCTCAGTCCTATATCAAAACTATAGTGTATATTATTCCAATGCGCAGAGCCTATCAGGGATATAGGAACTACACTACACGGTGGGGAGTGATCTCTTCAATATCATAACTTTAGATAGGGTTTCCAACATACAAGATCGCATTTCTTTATGAATTGTACTTTTGAAGGCTTTGTTAGCCATACTAGGGATGGGGGCGCTAGTCTCATTGGAGTCTATATCAGACATAGTATAGATGTCAAAGGAGTAATAGATAAACAGTAAAATGTTTAATCTGACCTTTTTTTAAAATATAATTTTGGATTAACAGTTAGATAAATTGCGCCCCCTTTTTTTTAATAAATATTTTTATAAAATTTTTAAAACAGGTAGGCCAAAGGAAGGAGGGGAAATATTGTGCGCCCTATCGAGAGACAGCCGGTGGGAGTACAAAAGAATGTTTCAGCAAACACAATATGAGGCACTAAAGAAGCTTTAACGGCTACGTTAAAATTAAATGATTTTGGTAAAAAAACGAGCGTCCGATTCACAAAAACGAGTGTCCTATTCAATATCAGCTGATCGGGAGCCGAGCAATTGTCAGAATGCTCATGCGCCTGATCAGCTGGAGCTCGTTGCTATGTAGTGTGTGAGGAAAGCACCCTGGCAACGCGATGACGCGATAAGCACGTTGCCAAGGTCTTTCCTCTACAGCAGTGGCAGCTACCCCATTGGTTGTAAACATAAAGTATATTGGTCCGTGCACTGACTGTTGATATAGTATCAAACGAAAATTTGAACTTTGTAGGTGCTCTTAGGTGTTGCCCATCACCCTAGGGCGAGTAGTTAACAATCCACAAACAGTGTGATCAATGGGACATTGATGACATCCCTTAGGCACTTAATCTGGTGTATTCCTCCTGAATTAGTCACAAAGAAGTAAATACGTTTCAACAGTTATTTATTTCACTTCAGTAAATGGTATTCATTTCATATCCATTTGCAAAGTTTTTCCAAAAACAATCCAAATTCAAAGATACATGTTATTGCATCCAGCTCCAATGCATTTCGGGCAACCGCCCTTCATCGGGGAGCATCTAGAATAAAGACGATATCAGGTTGTAACCCTCATACAAAACATAAGCAATATCAAAGGGGAAAAAACGGGGAAAAAGTAAGAAAGTTCCTTAACCCGGTTGGGGCACCGAGGTGCTAGTTAGAGAAGTGTGGTATACTCAATAAGACTTGGCAGTAAAATTAGTGACTAAACAGTGGTGTGTGGTAATTCCAGATATTACCGGGTGAAAAGAAATGGCGTGTAAATAGAAAGTTAAAAAATAGCAAGGCTAAAAAAACGGATTATAACAAAGTGAACTCGTATCTAGTTATCATGTGAACTAAGCAAAGAGTGACAGCGCGCCGAATGCAGTGCTCAGAGTTAGCCATTACTTACGATATTGGAAGTTTCATAGGATTCCGGACGCCAAATACGGCAAAGGTTTAACCGGAAGCGTGAATCCGGTCTTCATAAACAGAAGCTGGGGAAAGTATAGGTCATGTGATTGGGAAGAATGAAACTAGAAAGAGGACGTGAGTAAACGTGGAAAGAAAAGAGACTGAATAAAAGTGAAAAAAGAAGATTAAATCGGCAGGATGATGCCTATGTAAAGCAACAATAAAATAACATGAAATTACATGAATTACAAAAATTCAAAGTATGCGGTTAAAGATAATTATCCACATAAAGGAGTCAGATCAGAACCATATGGCACAAAAATGTGCTGTCAATCAAAATTACAAAGAGTCTATAGATAACATGAAAACTCAATACGTTCATTTAAGCCATATGGCTTAATTGAATTAAGTTTGTAAATCCAGTGATTCTCTCGTTGTAGTAGCATCCTGTTATTGTCTCTTCCCTCTGTCTTTTTGATGATTTCCAATGCCATAAACTTAAGTTGGGCTATGTTATGGTTCATTTCCAAAAAGTGTGATGCTACTGATGATTTTAAATTCTTGGTTCGGATGTTAGATTTGTGTTCATTAAGACGGGTCTTTACTTTCGTTCTGTCTTTCCGATGTAAACCTTCCCACATGGACATTTGAGAAGGTAAATAAGATTGTTAGAATCACATGTAGCCGTGACTTTCAGGTTGATGTTATAACCTTTCATCGGATGAGTCAGTTTATTACAGGGAATTATGTTGTGGCAGTTATTGCCGTTGTTGCAGGGTCTGGTTCCTTTTGAAATGAAAAGCTGTTCCGTGGGTTGTTTTAAAATCTCGCCCAAGTTTTTCCCCCTGGTATGGGCAAATATAGGTCTAGCTTTAAACATGTCTTTAAAGTCTGTCTCCAACTCTAACATTGGCCAATGCTTGAGTATGATGCTTCTAAACATCGTGCTGATGTTGGAATATTTTGATAATATGACCATCCGGTCACTCTCCTTTTTCTTGTTAGATTGTTGGAACAAATTGTGTCGATCCAGTTTATCCACCTCATTTTTCACTTGTTCAAGTAGTTCCTCTGGATAGTCTCTCTCTCTGAAACGATCTATCATTTCATCCATTCTTGTTTTTGCCAAAATAGGATCAGAGGTGATGCGTTTGACTCTAAGTAATTGGGATTTATGTAGGTGGTTTTTCAGCGATGTCTGGTGAAAACTGGTATAATGTAACATATTGTTACGGTCAGTTGATTTTCGAAAGATGTCAGTTAAAATTTGGTCATTTTGTAGAGTTATTCGAACATCCAAGAATGTTATGGTTTTGGAGTCTATTGTCCAGGTAAACTGGATTCGTTGATTGGCTGAATTTAGGGTCGTCAACGCTAGTTCAAGATTTTCCCGTGTATCTTTCCAAAGTATGAATAGATCGTCTATGTAACGAGCATACATTTTGAGGTGATTTTTCCACATTGGATTCGACCAGATGTTGGCCTGTTCGAATTCTCCCATAAAGATGTTAGCGTACACTGGGCAGCGCTGTTTCCCATGCTAGTGCCCACTAGTTGCAGAAACCAATTATCTTTGTATGTGAAATAGCTATGATATAGGGTAAACATAACTAATTCCATCAAAAATACTTTCATGGGTTCATCCACTTCTAGTTTCAGAATAGCTTGTTCCATAGATTCTATACCTTCCTTATGCGGAATAGAAGTATATAAAGAGCTAACATCAGCGGTACATAGCCATAGTTCTTCGTTTGGGTCTATTTGAATGTCTTCAAGCTTTCTCAAAAAGTCTGTGGTGTCACAAATGTAACTTGTCAAAGATTGAACAATGGGTTGGAGATGACGGTCCAAAAACTGGCCTATGGGTTGATGTATACTACCACAGGTTGATACAATAGGTGGAATTGGTGGGTCCATAAGATCTTTATGGATCTTAGGTACGGCATATATGTTTGGGCTTCTGGGGTTGGATTTCAACAAAAAGTTCTTGGTTTTTTGGTTAATCACTCCAAGTGTTAATGCCTTATCAACAATTTCTGTTAGTATCCTTGTGTATTCTGTGGTAGGATTGCCTGGAAGTTGTAAATATGTGGTCCCATCTGATAGGTGGTTGCTAAGTTTCTGATGATACATTGTCGAATTCATAACTTCCAGGCAATCCTACCACAGAATACACGAGGATACTAACAGAAATTGTTGATAAGGCATTAACACTTGGAGTGATTAACCAAAAAACCAAGAACTTTTGTTGAAATCCAACCCCAGAAGCCCAAACATATATGCCGTACCTAAGATCCATAAAGATCTCATGGACCCACCAATTCCACCTATTGTATCAACCTGTGGTAGTATACATCAACCCATAGGCCAGTTTTTGGACCGTCATCTCCAACCCATTGTTCAATCTTTGACAAGTTACATTTGTGACACCACAGACTTTTTGAGAAAGCTTGAAGACATTCAAATAGACCCAAATGAAGAACTATGGCTATGTACCGCTGATGTTAGCTCTTTATATACTTCTATTCTGCATCAGGAAGGTATAGAATCTATGGAACAAGCTATTCTGAAACTAGAAGTGGATGAACCCATGAAAGTATTTTTTGATGGAATTAGTTATGTTTACCCTATATCATAGCTATTTCACATACAAAGATAATTAGTTTCTGCAACTAGTGGGCACTAGCATGGGAAACAGTGCTGCCCCAGTATACGCTAATATCTTTATGGGAGAATTCGAACAGGCCAACATCTGGTCGAATCCAATGTGGAAAAATCACCTCAAAATGTATGTTCGTTACATAGACGATCTATTCATACTTTGGAAAGATACACGGGAAAATCTTGAACTAGCGTTGACGACCCTAAATTCAGCCAATCAACGAATCCAGTTTACCTGGACAATAGACTCCAAAACCATAACATTCTTGGATGTTCGTATAACTCTACAAAATGACCAAATTTTAACTGACATCTTTCGAAAATCAACTGACCGTAACAATATGTTACATTATACCAGTTTTCACCAGACATCGCTGAAAAACCACCTACCAAAATCCCAATTACTTAGAGTCAAACGCATCACCTCTGATCCTATTTTGGCAAAAACAAGAATGGATGAAATGATAGATCGTTTCAGAGAGAGAGACTATCCAGAGGAACTACTTGAACAAGCGAGAAATGAGGTGGATAAACTGGATCGACACAATTTGTTACAACAATCTAACAAGAAAAAGGAAAGTGACCGGATGGTCATAGTATCAAAATATTCCAACGTCAGCACGATGTTTAGAAACATCATACTCAAGCATTGGCCAATGTTAGAGTTGGAGACAGACTTTAAAGACATGTTTAAAGCTAGACCTATATTTGCCCATACCAGGGGGAAAAACTTGGGCGAGATTTTAAAACAACCCACGGAACAGCTTTCCATTTCAAAAGGAACCAGACCCTGCAACAACTGCAATAACTGCCACAACATAATTCCCGGTAATAAACTGACTCATCCGATAAAAGGTTATAACATCAACCTGAAAGTCACGGCTACATGTGATTCTTACAATCGTATTTACCTTCTCACATGTCCATGTGGGAAGGTTTACATCGGAAAGACAGAACGCAAGTTAAAGACCCGTCTTAATGAACACAAATCTAACATCCGAACCAAGAATTTAAAATCATCAGTAGCATCACACTTTTTGGAAATGAACCATAACATAGCCCAACTTAAGTTTATGGCATTGGAAATCATTAAAAAGACAGAGGGAAGACCCAATAACAGGATGCTACTACAACGAGAGAATCACTGGATTTACAAACTTAATTCAATTAACCCATATGGCATAAATGAACGCATTGAGTTTTCATGTTATCTATAGACTCTTTGTAATTTTGATTGACAGCACATTTTTGTGCCATATGGTTCTGATCTGACTCCTTTATGCAGATAATTATCTTTAACTGCATACTTTGAATTTTTGTAATTCATGTAATTTCATGTTATTTTATTGTTGCTTTACATATGCATCATCCTGCCGATGTAATCTTCTTTTTTCACGTTTATTCAGTCTCTTTTCTTTCCACGTTTACTCACGTCCTCTTTCTAGTTTCATACTTCCCGATCACATGACCTATACTTTCCCCGGCTTCTGTTTATGAAGACCGGATTCACGCTTCCGGTTAAACCTATGCCGTATTCGGCGCCCGGAATCCTATGAAGCTTCCAATATCGTAAGCAATGGCTAACTCTGAGCACCGCATTCGGCGCGCTGTCACTCTTTGCTTAGTTCACATGATAACTAGATACGAGTTCACTTTGTTATAATCCGTTTTTTTAGCCTTGCTATTTTTTAACTTTCTATTTATACGCCATTTCTTTTCACCCGGTAATATCTGGAATTACCACACACCACTGTTTAGTCACTAATTTTACTGCCAAGTCTTATTGAGTATACCACACTTCGCTAACTAGCACCTCGGTGCCCCAACCGGGTTAAGGAACTTTCTTACTTTTTCCCCGTTTTTTCACCTTTGATATTGCTTATGTTTTGTATGAGGGTTACAACCTGATATCGTCTTTATTCTAGATGCTCCCCGATGAAGGGCGGTTGCCCGAAATGCATTGGAGCTGGATGCAATAACATGTATCTTTGAATTTGGATTGTTTTTAGAAAAACTTTGCAAATGGATATGAAATGAATACCATTTACTGAAGTGAAAATAAATAACGGTTGAAACGTATTTACTTCTTTGTGACTAATTCAGGAGGAATACACCAGATTGAGTTCCTAAGGGATGTCATCAATGTCCCATTGATCACACTGTTTGTGGATAGCTCCCCCATTGGGGCATGGGGGCGTCGCCCCACTGCTTTCTTGCGGTGCGAGAAGGCAGAAACATAAATGGTAATACCTACCATTTATGTTTCTGCCTTCCCGCACGGCGAGAAAGCAGAAGTGCCTGGTTCGGGGTGGGCGGTCCTGCTAGAGGGCAGGGGGGAGTGGCTTGCCCACTGTTGTGGGTACTGACTGTTTGGTTAGTACCCTCAACTGTGGACAAGCCACTCCGCCTGCCCACGAGTAGGACCGTCCACTCTCCCTTTTACTCTATGTGAGAAAATGGCCCGGGTGGGGAGCGCTACGATGCGCCTCACCAATCACAACCTGTCATTGCAGCATTGTGATTGGCGGAGGGGAGGTAGGGAGGCTGCCTTTCATGATCACGAGTAGAGCTGCAGCTGGAATTGGAAACCACAGGACTGGACGGCGGGAAGCTGAGGTGGCACAGGACGGTAAGTTTAATTTTATTTTATTTAAACCCCTCCCTCCACCCCCCATCCCCTCTGCGACAACCCCATTCCCCCCCCCCCACCGCCTGTCATGCCGGCCGCGACATGATTCATGGCCCAATTCTTTAAACGAGTTACATCACACATTTACACAATAATATACCTTTCCCTCAAATTGCGCTAGTCTTTTCTGCAGCCCTTTTTACATTTATGCATATGGCCCGCGAAAAATGAAGGCAGTGGTCTAATGGATATTAAAAAGAACATTCTAGAAAATTGCCCCGCTGAGTTCCATTTTGTGGCACATCGATCCAGCGTGCAGAGGGAGACTGATGTGTGGGCAGACATGATGTAATGTCGCATGTGCCAAATGCTCTATTGAACAAAAAAATAGATGTGATGCAGGAAAATAAAAGGCACAGGAAAGTAATACTGAGGGGCCATATTGGCATGTGCTCCCCAAACGGGCCTGCCTGCTTGAGTCACCCTCCGCAATGCAAATTATCATAAGTGAATTGCTCATACAGATGAGGCCTCAATGCGAGGAGCACTGGTACCAACACTATTCCTCCTTAAATACATTCCCCGTCGTTAAACCCTGACACATAGCCAAATTCTTTTCTAGTAATGTCCCCCACATGCACAGGATGTATAAATGGGACTGTTAGACCAGGTTAGGCGGCTAGCAATCTTAGTTAGCAACAATACATACATCTGGCTGGCAACGTCCTAGAGGGTCTTCGTACATTTTCAGACAGAAAGACCCCCAGTTGGTATCGGGGCAGCTTCTGGCTTCTGAACCCAGCCATACTCTGCCCCCGCGCCTCGGCTGTTGCATAAACACGGCGAGGCAGAGCGCATAAATACACGGTGAGACAGGCACAAGATACTCCCCAGACTGTGCATCCTCCCAGGCTCCAGTGACGGACAGGCCCGGCCGAGGAGGTTACTTCTGACAAGTCTCAATGAAACCATATGCAGCGGGCTCTGCTCTTTCAAGCTGCTGCTGTGACGGACAGGACACACTCTAGAGCACACTTTCAAGGTGATAAGTTAACTCATGTGTGATGCAAGAGGCTTAGAACAAGCTTTTAATTAATGTGTCCGCTATAAACACTGAATACAGAGGTACATTTTATCGCTCAGAATCCATTCCACCAGATGTGTCCGTCTTTCGAAGCATGCATGGATCAGGACCTATCCACTATTCATTTTATCCACTCATCTTCTATTATGCCGTCCCGTCCACAGGTTAATCCACCTACCCACCGTTGCAACACCCATTCATTCACTCATTCATTTAACCGAAACTTCTTCCATCGATCCACCTTTTCTCCCACTTGGCAAGCTTCTTTCCACCCATGAATCCATCCATCCATCTACCCACCCACCCACCCAACCAATAGGGTATTCTTTCATATAACCAGCAAACTGTACCTGTAGTTGCTCGTGCTGCTGACCGAGGGTGCGCCTCATCGTGGGATCCTTAGCGCTTGTTCTGGGACCTTTGACCTCGCCGGACCCGCTTCGCGGGTCCCGCAGCGCCTGCTCATCTGGGGCTGTGGTTGTCGAGTGTACACGGCTGAGGAGCGGGCAGGCAGAGGAGCCGGCGGGGCTGCGAGCACAGGCAGGGACTCCAGTATCCAGGAGCCCCTGCGCGCCCATTGCTCACACCTGGGCTGCTCTCCCCGCTGGCCACGCCCCCCGCCTTGGAGGTGAAAACCGGGCTGAGTCCTTCGACCTGTGGAACACCAGCAAACTGTACCTGTAGTTGCTCGTGCTGCTGACCGAGGGTGCGCCTCATCGTGGGATCCTTAGCGCTTGTTCTGGGACCTTTGACCTCGCCGGACCCGCTTTGCGGGTCCCGCAGCGCCTGGTCATCTGGGGCTGTGGTTGTCGAGTGTACACGGCTGAGGAGCGGGCAGGCAGAGGAGCCGGCGGGGCTGCGAGCACAGGCAGGGACTCCAGTATCCAGGAGCCCCTGCGCGCCCATTGCTCACACCTGGGCTGCTCTCCCCGCTGGCCACGCCCCCCGCCTTGCAGGTGAAAACCGGGCTGAGTCCTTCGACCTGTGGAACACCAGCAAACTGTACCTGTAGTTGCTCGTGCTGCTGACCGAGGGTGCGCCTCATCGTGGGATCCTTAGCGCTTGTTCTGGGACCTTTGACCTCGCCGGACCCGCTTCGCGGGTCCCGCAGCGCCTGGTCATCTGGGGCTGTGGTTGTCGAGTGTACACGGCTGAGGAGCGGGCAGGTAGAGGAGCCGGCGGGGCTGCGAGCACAGGCAGGGACTCCAGTATCCAGGAGCCCCTGCGCGCCCATTGCTCACACCTGGGCTGCTCTCCCCGCTGGCCACACCCCCCTGTCCACCAACCAATGACTATCACTAATAGGGAATAAAACGGAACGAGACACCTGCGTCGCGGGAGCGAGCGGGAGCGTGCCGGGAGAAGCCCGGGACAAGGGCGGGACCGTTTGAGGCCGTTCGAGGACTGAGAGGACTGGACTGGCCCACCCCTCTTGGCACAACATTCTTGGTAGCTAAATTATTAACTGAGGGGAAATAGACCTATCTTCGTCACAGTGCCCCAGTGCTATGGATCCAAGGGTAACCCGTAGCAAGTCTTCTAAACGTGGGTCACTAATCAGTGGCCCCATGGATGACTTTATAACCCGCACTAACATAGCCATAGACGAAGAAATATCCAAGCTTCAAACCCGGGTCTCGCTAGAACTAGATGCCGCAAGAAGAGTGTCCCAAGTAATTGCACTTTCCAAGAAATCCTCCCTAGGCCACATAGCCACTTCTGTTACCCCTGAGCGCCCAGCCCGTCCACATTGCATAGTCGCTCAGGTAGATGTTCACCATACACCGACCCCGGCTGTTCCTCAACCTGCCTCAGGAAGTAAGGATGAGGAGACTCTATCGACACCTCTTAGTGTGCACATCCCTGCCCCCATTGTATCTCTCCCGAATCTGTCTCATACTATCATCAGTGGCAAACAACCAAAGAGGAAACGCAACTCTCGCTCAGCTTATTTCCGTAAGAAAGCGAAAATTGCTGTTCCAAAAGATCTGCCCACGAATAACATCACAGCATCTAATGCTGGAGCTGAGCTCACCCCTAATACCCAGTCATGTAGTGAGGGACAGGGAAAAAATCCATCCATTCCCCTCCTTAATACCACAGTAGGCGAGGACCCTGAAGTAGACGGGCTAACTAATAACAATAAAGAATTTATAGAGGTGGTTTGGGACACACTTAAAAAACTTCTGTCACCTTTGGACCTAAGACTATCAAGGATAGAAAATAACTTGTTAGAAATGGAAAAGAGCATTATTGCGCTGGCCACTCTTGGGTTGAAAAGTCTGGAAAACCAGGGCATTATTGCAGCTGACCCAATGCCACAACCTACCGCACCCCAAATCAATCTAGCTTCCTCTTCAGTACCACCTACAATAAAACCTGTTCCTAAACCAAGGACAGTCACGGTGGAGCAAGCTCGCGTCAAACCAAAGGCTTCTCCGCGAGGCTCCACACGTAACTTGCAACATCCCAAACACGAAACACCAATTAGACCGATTCCTAGTGAAACCCAGGTCCCTTCAGGTAAAGACAACTTTAGAGGTGGCTATATTGACCTTCCCCCAGAGGCAAACGACTATGTTGTTGTCTTGACGGGTGTACCAACGTTAGGCAATGGCCAATCTGAAAATCACTGGTCACTTAAAAATAAAATAATGCACTGGTTAAATGTCAACAGACCAATCCCCAATGGCAGAAGAAGTAGGGTATTGATGGTTCGCAGAACTCCCTGGGTAGGGCCAACGCTGAAATCCAGTCCGGGGGACTGCATAGTAGTGACCTTCGAAGATCCACACACGGCGCACCACATTTGTAGTTGGCCTAGTAATGATGACTCCCTAGTCAAACCCAAGCTACTATCCTTTTTCTATCCTCCCCGACCGAGCTATAATCAGGGGGACAATTGGACATTGGTCCAGCATCACCAACGGCCGAATAGGTCCCGGGGCCACAGGGAGACCTTGCTACATTGGAATGGCCTCTCTACCTATAATAGATTCGGTGGTTTAGAGGAGGTGGACTGACTCCCTGTGCAAGCAGCCAAGCAACCCCGAAGGGAATTCTTAACTTTGCAAAGGCATCATTCCACTGATTGTCCTGCCCCTGAATCGGTAACAAGTCGAGTAGGACGATCCAACAACGCAAGGGTTGATGGGGTGACAACGTCATTGGACATAATAGCAAATTGTAACAGGGAAGATTGGCCAAACCCGCTCTGTATGACCCCCCCTGCACCAACTTCTCTTGAACAGTCGGATCCTACCTGCCTTGCCCCCTATGTGATCTCCAATCTCCAGCAAATCGAGCCACTTGTGAGGTCCTTAAAACCTGTGGGTGCGACTGTTTCTCTTATGCCCATGCCTATTGACCCCACCAAGGTCTCTCCACCAGCTGACTCTGTCCTAAAAATTCTATCTTGGAATGTGGCTGGTCTTGGTCGTAAATTTGACATCCCCGAATGGAACGACTTCCTGGAACCCTTTCACATCTGCCTCTTTCAGGAAACCTGGTGTTTGGAGCCAAGACACCGAGTGGGATTCTCCACCTTTTTTATCCCCGCAGTCCAGGAGCAAGGATCCAAAGGTCGCCCGTCAGGCGGTCTTATTATATGGATTAGTATTGCTCTGGGCCTCAGGGTAAAAGAAAGAAACACCCAATCTTCGGATCTCCAGTGGCTAACGATAAGAAACAAAGGGGGAAGAAGTATGGAAGTCTTTAACATCTACCTGAGGGGTGCCAAAGGCGGTGCATCCCATCTACCATCCACAGGTCTAAACCGCAACCTGGCTGCCTGCGATGCAGATTCCCACATAATGCTTGCAGGGGATTTCAATTGCTGCTTTGAGCCCTTGGCCAGCGAAGATATCTTGGACACTTTTGAGGAGGACACCAGGAGAGGTATTCCTATTTTGAATCTTGACCCGATTCCCAAATGGTCGCAAAACGCAATAGAGATCAATGCCCTGTGCATGGAGCACAATTTGCGACCGACAAATGGCCGATCCAAATCTGACCACATGGGTGCTCACACCTATAACAGACAAGACCACACGTCTAGGATTGATTATATCATGCTTAATTACAACCTCTGGCAACACCACCTAGATATGGAGGTTATAGTGTCGGGCGATAGCGACCACAACCCCTTATCGCTATCTATTTCATCTCCTTGGCAGGCTGGAAGGCAAGGCCCAACTGGTCATAAGTGGAAATCCTCCCATGAATTAGTCCCCACAAACTGTAGCAGGCGCTTAAAGTGGGCAAAAGTCTTAGCCGATGATACAAGGATGGCCCAAGCCGGGACAATTTTGGAAGAGGTGGAGCCCCGGATGATCACTTTAAGCCAAACCGATAACAAGATCCTACCTCTATTCACTGAGACTGTACTGGCGCTGAGTGACTTATTTATTGTTCCCCAAACCACTCGAAGGGGTCTTTCGAAAACATTTCCTAAACAGTCAGACAAGTGGTATACTCCAAAATGTCGTGAGGCTAAGAAGGAACTTGTTGTGACATTAAAATCCAAAGACGCAGTTGCCATCAGGGCTGCTAGAAAATTTTACAAAAAAATCATAACTGAAGCTAAACAGATTTATGATTTTAATTTTTGGGGAGACCTAGTAGAGGCCAGCACTAGGAAGGATGCCAAGAGGTTTTGGGACCTATTAAGATCCAGGGAAAAGCCCATTGACCAGCAGCTAACTTGTAACATCACAGGGGGTGCATGGTTCGACCACTTTTCACAACTATACTCTGCTCCTTCAGGCCCAGCCCAGGTAGCTTGCCCACCCATGGGTCTTACAACTAACCTCCCGTGCTATGATGGCCTATTTACCAACCTAGAAGTAGAAAGAGCAATCCAATGCATTGTCTCGAACAAAGCAGCGGGTCCTGACGGAATCCCAGGAGACCTAATCAAGAATTACCCATCTCCTTGGAGTAGATTAATTGCCTCGCTTCTGAATGAAGTGATGTTGGGTGGAGTCTTTCCTGACTCATGGAGGGGCGCTGAGGTCGTACCTATTTTTAAAAAAGGCTCTAGGGACGACCCAGCGAACTACCGTCCAATTAGTTTATTAGACTCTTCTCAAAAGGTAGCAGGGAAGGTGGTATTGGGCAGGATCATGGAGTGGGCAGACGAAAATCACATCCTGTCAGATCTCCAAGCGGGCTTCAGAACAGGAACAGGCACAATCGAGCAGACGTTCCGCCTTTTAATGATTTATTGGAAAGTGGTGGTGCTGGGAGGGGGCAGTCTGTACTTAGTCTTCATTGACCTGCGGACTGCCTTCGACCTGGTACCACGCGCGCTTCTATGGAACGTCCTCGATGGGTTAGGCCTTCCCCCCTATTTGCTGTCGCTGCTTGTAAAATTCCACGATAGGAATTTTGCCCAAATTAGATGGGGTGCACAGGGAGAGAAAACATCTCGTATCCCCGTGGACAGAGGCGTCCGCCAGGGGTGTGTGCTTGCCCCCACTCTGTTCTCTCTTTATATTAACGGAGTGGTGGAGCATCTTCTACAACAACCATCAGATGCACCCACCCTGGCTGGAAGGAAGATCCCAACGCTCCTGTTCGCGGACGATACCCTCCTAATTTCAAAATCACCGATGGGCATCCAATCGTTGCTTTCCAGCTTTCAGACCTTCTGTAATGAAAGGGGTTTGGCCATAAATATAGGCAAAACTAAGTTTTTAGTCCTCAACCCGCCAAAAAAATCTGTTTACCCCCCGCTCCTAGATTCTGTCCCACTTGATCGCGTGAAAGAATTTGACTACCTGGGTATACGCATCAGTGACACTATGAGCTGGAAGGCACACCACCAAAAAGTCTTCCTTACCCACAAAAGGGTGGCAGGTGCGCTGCTCAAGGAGCAGCGAGCATCATCATCAAAACCTATTGGGGCTCCCCTAGATATCTATAGGGCAAGGGTTGTAAGTGCGGCACTTTATGGTGCTGAGCTGTGGGGCACTCAAAGAGTTGATACTCTGGCCCACCTTGAGAACAACTTCCATAAAGACCTGATGGGTTTGCCCCACAGCACGCCAACAATCCCATTGCTGATAGATGCAGGTACCCGGGCAATCTGCGACCAAGCGAAACTACGCCCACTCCTGTTATGGTCCAGAATCTGGAATGTGCAGGAATTAAGTAGTTACGCAGACGCTTTGAACAACATTTTGTCATTACCGGGTTCTCATAAGATTATCTGGCTTAGGGAGGTTAAAAAGCTGCTCTACAAATTAGGCCTAGGAGAGGCTTGGTCCAACAAATCTGCACCGACGAAACATCAGCTAAAGAAGGTCTATTGGGCATGGGTAGACAGTGAGAGGGCCCGAAGCACAAACCATTGTAAATCTGTAGTTCTGTTTCTGTCAGCCAAAGAGTTACCGTTAAGGGAACCTTATCTAGACACCATTCAGAGCTCAAGGGACAGAGCACTGTACATCAAGTTCAGGTTGGGGGTGCTTCCATTATGTGAGTTCACGTCCACTTGGAAACCGCCCGCTCAAACTGTACCCTATTGCCCCTTTTGTGATCTAAGGGTAGAGACTGTGTCCCACATGTTGTTCGAATGTAGTGTCTATGTAGCCCCGAGACGTAGGTGGTTGAAGCCCCTCTGTAGAAATCTGGGAACTCGCTCTCACTTGGAAGCCCTGCGTATTTTACGTACAGATGCTAGACCCTACTTCTCTACTTGCATGGCAAAATTCTTGGGTTGGGCTTGGCGTCTAAGAACTGCAAGAAAACTGTTAATCCAGTGAACGAGCCCACCTACCCAATATGCTGTTCTGGATATGAAATGTTTTTATGTTGATGACTGTTGTTAAAAATGTTTTTAAAGATGTGAAAATGCTTTTATGATATGTTTTTATCGAATAAAGCTACTACTACTACTACTATATCCAGCAATCCATTCATCCACTTTCTCTCTCTCCTTCGGAGTATATGCACATTGGGTGGAGTTCTGTTTTAGGGAATAAAATCGAAGCTTCCAGCTGGAACCACTTCCCTTTCAGATCTCTCTTCAAAGGGACTTAAAACATCAAAATGAGAGTCACTCACAAAGAGAGAACATGTCCGGGTGAGAGTAGTAGATGGGGAAGAAACAAGTGTTAGTGAAATTGCCACTTTAATATACAAGCGTTTCGTTGGAAATTATAAAAAATAAGAAACTATATTTAGCTTATTTAGGCAGTGTCTTGACTAACATTTTGAAAAAATGTATGTATGTCTCAGTCTCTCATCTCCCACCAATACAAGTATTAATGGAGCAAGTTAAGCTGCAGTAAAATGCTTACTTTCCTCAAGCACTGTAGTTTTTATGCCTCTGCTATCGCTTTTTCCCATGTTTGACAGAAAAAGTAAACCATAGGAATAGAAATGGAGAGCTATTAGTAGGCCAGAAACGTGATCTGTGTTATTTTGCTCTGAGTGATCTTCATGAATGCGGCTGTAGTGAGTTCTCCATCCCATTTATTTCCCAGATCACGGATGCTTCTGAGCAGCTTTGCTCATGCCCCCAGTGTGGTTTACTTTCTAGGGAGTGCTTCATAGTCATTTCAAGTTGAACCAGGTTGGTAGTGGTGTCCCCTAAAGGGGGGGGGGAATACCGCACCTCAAGACACAAGCATAAGTAAAAAGATCTAATAGTTAGGGGCGACAAATAAGTAGATAACTGTAAATACAGTGCGGGTGCTATGAAGACTAATGTCACTCACTACCAGAAGTGACTAAAGCAGATCAAAGGGAACTGCCGGCACAAAACTTTTTTGAGATAGTCAGTACAGCACAACCAAATTTAAATTGTTACATTATCTTATACATGTCAGGACTGTATATAGAATAGAGCTATAATATCAATGTGATGAATTAACAAATCTCCAATTGTATCAAGACAAGATGACCTGAAGAAATGTTGGTACATGTAATTTTCTTTATTTTCGTATTCAGATTCAAGCGTAAAAGGCAGCCGACGCGTGTTTCGTCTGTACAAAGTTGATATTTCAGACTTTTTCAAGGCTAAGGCAAACGGTCGAAGTAGCTTCAATATATCAACTCACTATCTTGATGTGCGTTGGATAGCCCCAAAAATACTATCATATAAATGGGACAAAAAGTGGTACAGTGCAAAATGTAAAGAGCAGTGAAGATACAAAATCCAATATTATATGTAGAGTAATTTGTGATTAACGTCTTATTCCTTTGACCAGGTTGAATCTCAGAAGGTGAAAAGAAACCTGTACTATTAATGTCAAGTCACAGGTGGGCCGTAGAAAGAGCGTCCTCAAACAAGGATGGAAGAACTGTAATAATATGGTCAAATCACGGGTAAGGTGAAGAGATAGCGTCCCCCAAAGTGCGGGAATACATATGCAAATATTTTTAAAAACATCCGTCTCGAACTGAGAAACGCACAGGAACCCACACGCCTGATAACGCGGTAAGAAGCGTTATCAGTTCACGACGGACGGGGTATTTAAATATTTGCATATGAATTCCCGCACTTTGGGGGACGCTATCTCTTCACCTTACCCGTGATTTCACCATAATATAACAGTTCTTCCATCATTGTTTGAGGACGCTCTTTCTACGCCCCACCTGTTACTTGACCGTAATAGTACAGGTTTCTTTTAAGCTTCTGAGATTCTTCAGAATTATCCTTGGTTGAAGAAATTGTTTACAGAGATGAAAAATTAGTGCCTCCAAGTTCTTTAAGAAGTGAATTGCAGGACGTGGCTTATGTTGGGTATTTAAGGATGACTTTGAATATAAAAGGTTGTGTTAAACATACTAGTGGCCGAAAATGGATTTTGAAGTAGAAGAGAAGGTAAAAAGAAGTGAAGTTTGCAACAGGGCAGATAAACATATTGTAATTGCATTTATATAGCACTTAATTCCCTGACGAGGGGGCACAGCACTTTTTCGGCAAGTAGCATGCTACTCCGGAACCCATAAAGGATTATTGGTGAATTAGTATAGTGAAAATATTAAAGTAATTTGAGTGGTTGATATGTTAGTCAGTTATTTGGATTGATAAGGATAGAGGAGGGATAGAAGAGGGAAAAAGGTTTGCATTTATATAGCACTTGCTACCCTTGATCGGGGGATTGAAGTGTTTTTTTTCTGTGAGTAGCATGCTACTCTGGAACTCGTAGGTTTTAGTGGTAAATTAGTATAGTGAAATAGTAGTAGGAGAAGGCTTGGGGTGAGTAAAAGGGAGGCAGAGGGGGATGAGAAGGGGATGAGTAAAAGGGAGTTGGGGGGAAGAATCCGAAGGAGGGTTTAGAAAGGCTTGTTTTGGGGGATTGGAATACTAAAAAGAGGTATTAGATGATGCACAGGGGTGGAGTGAGGAAGAGTCTCTAAATGGTTATTTTGGGGACCATAGTAGTGGTATGGGGTTTGGGATAAATGAGAGATTGGCGGTAATGGATATATTGATCGAGGTATAGGGTGAGAAATATGCTAGTGCATTGGAAAGAGTAGTAGAAAGAGGTTTGAGATGAGTCAGAGAGTTGAGAGCTGTATAGGGTGAAAATAGGGCAGTGCATTGTATATGCAGAATTAGAAGAAAAGTAATACATAGGTAAAAGTAATAAATATATAGATCCAAAAGTAATAAAGATATAGATCCATAAGTACATGGAAGATGTATAGATGCATAAAGGAAGGTAGTATATATGTATATTAAAAATGCATTAAATAAACTCTGGCTTTCAAGTGTTTTTGTAATTAAATTTATTTGTATTTATTTTTATATACATATATGTTTGTTTTGTAGATTAATAGTGAGGCAACTAGTAAAGTGACTATCAAAACACCACCTATGAAATGATTGCATGGTGGACTTGCCACAATTCTTCTCACCGACAATGGTGTGCAGTTAACATCTAATGTCATGCTGAAGTTCTTTAAAAGAAGCAGAGATTGAACACAAAATAGTCTTTACAATCCCCAAAGGAATAGGCTGGCCGGACGGACTGATGAGCTGCCAGGCTAGCAATTACAAGTGGTTTACATGTAGAAACTATTATTCAAGACATGTTTCCTGCTTATCATGCAGTTCCACACTCTACTATAGGGATCTCTTCTTTCCAGACCAAGGGGGTCATTAGGATGGCGGACGGACCTGCGTCCATCCGCCACCCCCGAGGTAGAGGGACCGTCCGCATGGGCAGCGGTGGTCCCTCCATGCAAATTAGGATGTGACCGCCAACCTGGCAGTCACATCCCGTATCTTTAACCTAGCGGCGGGTGCTGCTTGAAGCAGCACCCGCCGCAAGGTTAAAAATGCATGTGTTGCATTTACATGCACAAAGCGGCAGGCACTGCACGGTGCCTGCCGCTTTGTTCATGTAAATGCAGGGGGGTACCATAGGTAACCCCATGTGCACCCCCCACCCCCTGACACCCTGGGGGCCCACAACCTGCCCCCAAACTGAAAAGACCACATGCTTTTCCACGGCAGAAAAGCCGCCGTGGAAAAGTATGTTTCCTGCCCCATCCTAATATGGCTGGCGGTGTCTGATAGACACCGCCACCATATTAGAGCTTTTCCGCCACGGTCGGAAGGCGACCGTGGCGGAAAAGCGGCAGACGGTTTTCCCGTCCGCTGATGACCCCCCAGCCATCCTAATCTGGCAGGGGGTCTTTGGAGGCACTGCTGCGGTGATTCCGCATCCTCCGGGCCGGGGGTGGCTTCCGCCGGCACAGAGGATGCGGAACCACCGCAATCCTAATCGGTCCCCTAGTTAGGAAATAGCACTAAAATTTAGAGTCAAAAGAATTATTGCTGTGTCTGAATCTGCAGTTTCTGTAAAACACACACCATCTTAACAAATGCAACCTTTCTGGATAAACTATTTGAAGTCACCATATTTTTCTTGCTCCTATCTAAGGTAACACAATAATTTCTCACATTTTATAATCAGATGTTTTTCTATTATTTCACAGGACTTTTCTTTGTAAGTGGGCGATATTGTGCCACTCTCCCCGAGGTAGCACATGGAAAGTCAACTCTTTAGCACTCACCTTTCTCTTTTGTTGTTTAAGTTAGCACTTCTGGACATATTTTCCCTTGGCCTGCTAGTTGAAGTCTCCTTTCAACTGTAAAATGGGGGACATTGTTGGAATGAGTAGAGTTTGTTTATTTAAACATGTTTTCTTGTGGAATTGGGATGAAGAACCCTACATGCTTGCAAAAGATGAGGCAATTGGTATCCGCTTCAACTGACTTAGATTAGTTAGCATTTATAATTACAATCATTGAGAACCCTGTAAGTCTATATATAAATCTAGCAAGTACTGGTGCCCCATAAGTGAGGATTTGGGAGTTCTTCTTGATCTGGGAAAGTATGTATAATGGAATCTGCTAACAAAATGTCAGATAACAAAAGGATTTTACTCTCTTGTTTTGAAATTGAAAGAATCTTAGGACACTTGTTTAATCATGTTACCATAAACAATAGAATTAGAAGGCAGCTAGCACATTAGGAAGGCTGCATTTGACCCATGATAATAGTATTGAATAACTGGAAACACCCTCAGCATTGATCCTTAATTTCCTGGAGGGTTGAACGACTATGCAGATTTGCTGGACATTATCTACATAATCAAGTCTAATATAGTAGGGACTACAACACACCCATATCTTAGCCTCTTTTTCACTGGAAACTGTTCTTTAGACTTAACCTTCAAACTGTAATGTTCTTGCTGAAAATCTTCCCTTGTACAGCCTTCTGACCATAAAGTAAAGGACCTAGATAAATATCTGCACTTATTAGGTTGTTCTTAGATTAAAACCACTGACACCATCAAATGTCATTGTGAGGTCTACAAAGAAAAGATTTTTTTCAGGCCCAACTTTACCACATTTCCACTATCATCAAATAGAGGCAATGGCTTTGATCTTCAAAAACATACCTGAATCCTTCTTGAATTGAAAACTAGGGGCCTCGTTTAGAGTTTAGCAGTTGGGGAACTCCTTCATAATTTATGGCACGCTGCGTATCCTCCAAGCATGCAGTTCCTCCACCATATTTAGGTTCAGGAGAACCGCCATGTTTATGCCAGTGGAAACCTTTAATTGATGGCCATGAGGCAATGGCTGTAGGTCAAAGTACCTCAGACCACTGGTCTATTTATGGCAGATGCTCTGATGAAGCTTTCCTGTTTGTTTTACTTTAAAAAGGGAATTAGCCTACGTTGCGCTGTACATTTCTATTCAAGGGTGGCATAACGTGCAGACCTGGCTGCATTAATTTCTAACTACCATGCTGCAGTTGACAGCAGGAGCAGTTTCAGCACAAATGAACCTCCAGAGTAGTGGCTCTTTCTAAACATGGGAGACCAACAACTTTATGGTGCAATGACTGGATCCACCCCAAGAGGTTATTGAGCCTAGAGGGGTTTGAATGACCCTCTTTAGTTTCAAAAGATTTTTTCCATGCCGATTACCTTAATTGAATATCTTTTTTTACCGACTATAGTGTCTACATATGATTGTAGCAATGTGTTTCAGAGTTTCTTGTTTCAGAAAGCAAGGGTATCAGCACAGGCAGTTTTGGTACATTTTGTCTATGAACCAACTCAGCTTTCTATGAATGTCCCAGATAATCAATTAACTACTTTCTTATGTAGGCTATGGATATGAACAAGGTGCTCTGTATCCCTGTGCAATTAAAATGACCCTTGAACTGGCGTAATCGCACTCCTATCTTATTTCTCTTTTGAACATCATTTAAACCGCATACATTCCATGTTATACACCTAAGTATCATTACTAATTTTCACAAAATTTTTGACAGCCTGATCACTTGACATTATCTTGACATACTTTATCTTCAACCCGCCTGAGTCGCTCAATACATGCAACTTAGAATTGGTAATCCCTTCCTTGACATCATACCGCTGAAACACTTTTTCCATCACACGCCCGTCGTTGCATCTACAAATAACCATATCCTTGTGCCCTGCCCCTAAGTTCTCCCTCCCCCACCCCAGACGCCCCACCCCCGTGAACCCTCCCCCCCTACAGGCAAATAGGTCCATAAGACCTATGTCTGGCTGACGTTTGCCTCTGGGTTGCCTCACCCCCCCCCCTCCCTGATTTTCCTTGAACTATATACATTGCTCAGACTGCTCACTAGCATAGACATAAACCCAATCATTTTGCTACTGCTTTTTCCTTTTCCCTTTTTCCCCCCCGCCGTGATTCATAACTATTAGCAGTAGTTTCTGGGTTTTATACTTTTTTTTTTTTTTTTAAGAGAGTTTTTTAAAACAATCAGACTGCTCCTGATGTATCCTGATGTATCATTTTCTCATTTTCCTTTTTATGCTTATTGCTTTAGCAGGGTATTCTACTGTTTACTTTTTACGAGGTATATTTTGGACAGGACCAAGTTGTGAATCTTGAACCTCCAAAGAACCACGTGTAGGCTTTTGACGACCTCTATTCTCTCTCAAGTAAGAAAGATATTCTTGCGCCAAAATTTCAGAATGGAAAACTCTGAAGCTACCCTCAAAGCCGACTTTCAGACGTGCTGGAAATAAAAGATAGGCCTCATAGCCTAAATTATGGAACGGGGTAATCAGCTGTCTCATCCGCCACCTTCTTTCCACGGTGGTGTGGCAAAAATCGGGGCGGGTGAAGAACTCATTTCCTTTATAAGAGCGTTTAGCCTGTGGTTTTGCCTTATTGATTAATTCTTCACGCAGAAGAAAATTACCAACAAAAATCAATATCGCCCGCGGCTTGCCCTGCAAGTTTTTTCGTGTCAACGGGAATCGGTGCGCTCTTTGAATCTCATGTTCCCAATCCCATGAGGCCAGCTCAGGGAACGCACCTTTCATCAAATCAATTACAAATGTTCTAACATCCCCCGCCTCTTTCCCCTCTTCAATTCCAATTAATCTGATATTATTTCGCCTTTGTCTGTTCTCGAAGTCCTCTAGCTTCCAGAGCATGTCTGCAGTTGTCTTGTCTTTATCATCGTCAGCATCTTTCATTTTGACAAAGTCATCTTCCAGTTTGCTTGTTCTGACCTCAAGCTCGGACACTCTCCCAACCATGTCCTCGTACATTTTGTTGACCTTTTGCAGAGAGGATTGTATCTTCCTGTTTGCACGCCTGGCCCTTCTACTTGATCTGTGACTCTCAGTGCGTGCCTCAGTTTGGATTTGCTTTAGGGTTGTGAACAGAAGTTCAAAATTGGCGGCACCCCTTCCAGGGTCCCCCTCTGCTCCAAGAGAAGTAGATCCCTGAGCCCTTATTTCCGTGTTCACAGATGCCCCAGTGTGAACTATTCCTTGCTCTGCAGTGTTATCCCAGACTAACTTCTTCACAACTGGTTTCACTTGTCTTCTGCGGGGCACTTTAGATTCGTTCCTGCGAGTTGTATTACCTGCTCTCCCTGTGTATGCAGAGTCATTATCTTTGGACTTTCTGAGTTCCTCTCTTAAATTTTTTTTAAGCTTTGGTCTTGCCACCCTTTGCACTGTCTCATGTGTCACTGAATCAGTGTCGCTATCCGAAATGGTCGAAGCAATCCTGAGACCAGATATGTCAGTTTCTGAGCCTGAACTTGCTATGGAATCTGAATCATCCAGTTCTGACTCTGCACTAGAGGATTCTGCAGTGCTTGTCTCACTTCCATCTAACCCTTCCTCATCTCCTTCATTATCTGCTTCATCATTTCCAGTAAAAAAGATATCTTCACCAGGAGATGCCATAGAAGGATCTGGGATGTTTTGCACATGTTCGATGTTGCTAACAGACATGCTTGTATCCACTGACATATTTAAGTTTAATTCCTCCAGTACCTTATGTGCCTGAATTCGTGTCTCTATCCTCTTATCCTGCACAGTTCGCACTCCTTCATTGTTTCCACAGAGGGCTGAGATCATGCCTTCACTCTCCAGGCTACCCTCTCCCCCAGAGTCTCTATTTTGAAATTGGATTGGAGGCAGCGCTGCTGCGCGATTGTTTCCTACCTTCTTTGTTGTTGTTTTGATTTCAGGCTCAGTTTCAGGTACCTGGCCCTTTAAGACCACGGGCCCGCCCCCTGCTGCAGACACTGAAGAGGCAGTCGCATTCTCTGCTTCTGTAACCTCACTTCCTGTGGGAGGCGCCGCCAGACAGCCCGCAAACTCGGTGTGCAATGCGTCCACCACCACGTTGGCTTCCCGATCAGCCGACTCGGAGCTCCGAGACTGCACCTGGCCCAGCTTTCTTCCACACAGAGCTGCCAGCGTGGGAATGAGAGACGCCCGCTGACCAGTCGCTACATCCGATGAAACCGTCATCGCCGCTCCAGGCACAGGTAAGAATGACTCCACTATCGTGGTCTGCCGTAAGGCAGGTTCTCTCCCCAACGCCTCCAGCAGTTTTGGGTCCGTGGCTCCCTTGCCAGGACCCCTTCCAGATCGGGCGCTTTCCGTTTTTGTTGCCTTTGCCATCTCCCTTTCTTTCAGTTTCCGTGCTTTTGCTTCCTTCGCCTCTTTTGCAGCCTCCCGCCTCAGCTGGGCTTTGCTCCTCGACTTTACTCTCAGGTTAGCTGCTGAGAATCCAGGACCCTCTTCAGAGCCTTCTTCGTCGGAGGGGGGTAGATCCCTGCTTTTGTTGTTCATACGATAGATCTTAGGTGCCATCACAGCAGAGTAGAAAAGGCGGCCCGCCTGCAATGTCCTTAGAAATAGAGTTGTGAAGGACTCGAAGAAAAGTTTGCCTCCTCTCAAGCCTCTGTCCTGAGTCAAGTCCTTAACAGTCGTAGGCCAGTGTACCAAATTCACCAACATCTCCTCGAGTGCTGCTTCGGGTGCTGCTTCAGTACACAGCGGGATACATACGATAGAGTGCCACCCGAGAACTCTGAGCTGTATAAAAGTTTAATCGAGCATTCTTTTCCACTTCATTGATACACCATCAGGAGAGAGGTAGAGTGAGACTTCCCCCTACGGCGCCTCGGCAGCCATCTTGCCCCCCTTAATGCTCTCTAGCCTGTGTGGACTTCATTTTCTTGCAAGAAACGCATATAATGAGTTCCCAAGAGCTCTTTCTGAACCAGATGGGGTTCCAACTTATAGTAAGTTCCAAACAAGGGGCTAAAAACAGAGGAGTCGCTATTCTGTCAAGGAGTAGAAACTGGAGAATAGGGAAAAAACTAGAGGACAAGTGGGGAAGGTGGGCCATGGTAGAGATTGAGATAGATGGGGTTTGGACTACGATGGTGTCTATTTATGGATCTACACAGGACGACCCGGAGGTGCTACAGTTTATGGATTCTGAGTTAGCTGCTTGGCCCCCACAGATTATTATAGGAGGAGATCTTAATATTAATGGGGCGGATGGGTTAGGGACTGGTCAAAATGGAAGCTATAAAGGCCGTAAGAAAAGAGTCCATAAGGCACTTGTTGACCTTCTCTGTAGTAACAATTTGACAGATGTCTGGGGTATTACTAAACCACAACAGAAAGGGTACACTTATTATTCTGCACCACACCAAGTTTGTGTAAGGCTTGATTATTTTTTAATTTCCAGTAATTTAATGTCTAGGGTCAATATAGATAGGTTGCCAAGAATTCTAAGTGACCACAACCCGTTAGTTCTGGAGTTAAAGGTAGAAGGAGGAAAAAGATCTAATCGGGTATGGACCTTCGAAAGAAAACTTCTTCTGGAAGAGGATTATGTACTGCATATGTCAAAGTGGATCACTGACTTCTTTCACTATAATAAAGGAACGGCACCGGAGGGAGTTATATGGGATGCTTTCAAGGCAGGCGTACGCGGAGAAACATGTAGTTACAGTCTTCACAAACGCAAAATGGAAGGGATATCACAAAGGGAATTAGAGAGAGCCGTCTCAGAAGCAGAAGAGCAAGTAGATAACTGCCTTATTAGAGGTGACCCAGTAGAACAATGTCTGATTGATTTATTAAAAGTCAAAAGTGAGGCAGAAGGGGATTTGGCAAAAAAAGCGGCAGTACAGTATACAATTCGTAGGGAAAGATGTTACGAATATAATGAAAAAGTTGGGCATGTTCTGGCCATGCGTACTAGGCAGATAGCGGCAGCGGGCACGGTGAGACAAATTAGAGACGAAAATGGCAATATACAAATCGGTCCTGAAGAAATTAGGGAAGTATTTAGGAAATTTTACCAGACTCTCTATGACCATCAACATCCTTGTAGTAGTGAAGAGATTAGTGACTACTTGGAGAATATACCAAACGAGACGATAGCAGACGAAGATGCAGATAGACTAGAAACCCAGATAGAAATGGAACAGGTCAAAGAAGCTATGGGCAAACTACCCTCTGGTAAGGCTGCCGGCCCCGATCAGATACCCCTAGAATTTTATAAAACTTTCTGGGGGGTACTTGCACAAGAGTTAACTAGAGTGTTTCAATCGGCACAGCTTGGGCAGTCTACACCAAAGTCATGGGGGGGTGCAGACATCGTCTTAATTCTTAAGAAGGGCAAGCCGGAGGAAGAGCCCGGGTCTTATCGCCCCATTACATTAATGAATAATGATACTAAAATATACTCTAAAATATTGGCAATAAGATTTGCAGAAGTAATCAGCTCACTAGTTTATCACACCCAACATGGCTTTATTCCTGGTAGGGGAACAACCCATCATACCAGGAAGGTAATAACACTATTTGATACCGCCGAAATCAGAGGGGACCCGATGGCAGTTATTCTTTTGGACGCTGAAAAGGCATTCGATCGGGTCTCCTGGGACTATTTGTGGCATACGTTGGCTAGAGCTGGCTTTAGGGGTGGATTTATTAAAGCACTTCAAACCCTATATAAAGAACCGGTCGCGGCCCTAAGAGTCAACGGGGGGACTACTGGCCAATTCCATATTAAAAGGGGCACACGGCAGGGGTGCCCATGCTCCCCACCACTTTTTGCCATGTATATGGACCCACTGATCCGTAAATTAGAGTTTTGTCCAGAAATTAATCCATTGCCGACATTACTGGGGCCATGTAAGATCTTGGCCTATGCCGATGATGTGGCAGTGATAACACCAAACCCCACAGAGGCAACTGCGCATATAGAAGAAGAGGCCCGCAGATTCGGTCGCGTATCCGGGTATGCCCTAAACGTCTCCAAGACCCAGATAATTAAAAACTCGACGACCTCGTGTGATGATAATCGGGTGGTACAGGCAGGGACTTACCTTGGAATTAAAATAATTGCTGATTTAAACAATTTGGTGGAAAATAACATTGCCCCAATAATTAGCAAAGTAAAGAAGGATCTGGATCGGTACGAAAATCTGCACTTATCGCTAGTGGGCCGGGTTAATATTATTAAAATGATGATATTGCCAACATTTTTGTATATATTTAGGGCTATTCCACTCTTATTTGAAAACAAGTGGTTTAATATATGTGAACAAATGATCAACCGCTTCGTATGGGCTAAGGGCAAGACGCGCAGAGCACTGAGGTACATGTCTCTACCACGGGAACGTGGAGGCTGGTCCCTACCAGACCTCAAAGTGTATTATTGGGCCGCCGCATTCCAAAATATGTTGGGATTGGTAGGGGGGGTTGATACAGATGACTGGGATAAAGCAGGATCACTTGCAATTTATGGTTTGACTCTAGGTAAAAATGTGGAAAATATATTTTTAAGATTTACGGAGGAAAGTTATTATAAACGAACACGGTTCAAGATCCTAATGGCTGCTCATAATGTTTGGAAGGGAATAGCTAAAAAGATTGGATTTGGGAAATATAATTTTTACACTAGACTTAAAAATAACCCCTCACTTTCGGGTATGGTTTTCTCGGGAGCTGTATTCCAAGACTGGGAGTCGCGTGGGATAAGGAAGATTGGAGATATTTTGGGCCCCCAGGGTATCTTACAATTTGTTGAGCTACAGGAACGATATACACTAGATACAAAACATTTTTTTAAGTATCTTCAAATAAGGAGTTGTTTAATAAACAGGAAAGGAGGACCTATAGGGTTCAATAGAAATATATTGTTGGACATTATAGAAAAAGGCTCGGATTGCACTATAAAGAGGTTCTACAGCGAATTGACAGCGTTAAAGAAAGACGATATGGAGAAATGGATAAATAGGTGGTCTGTAGATTTGGATATAAGCTGGGATATTTTTTCAGAATCGTTAGAGTTGGGAAGGAAATTGTTGTGTTCATCTTCATTACAGGCTCAACACTATAAGACTTTATTCCATCTCTACTACACTCCTGGAAAAATTGCTCAATGGGGGGGCACTACGGGAACCACCTGCTTTAGATGTGGGAGTCTGGGGGCGGACCTTACACATATTTATGCACTTTGCCCACATCTGAATAATATAAAACGGGATATTGAGCAGTTTCTACAGAATGTACTATCAACAACAATAGAACTAAGTCCAGCTGTCATGCTATTAGGAGTTAATCCCGAGACCTATGTGGGCAATGAAAAGTTCCTATTCGTAGCTACAGCTATCCTCAGACTATTAGTCGCCTCGGCATGGTTGGATCCTAACCCTCCAACCTATCATCAATGGCTGGGGAAGCTATTATCTATCCAAAAGCTAGAATCAGCTATCTATGCGAGAAGGGGGAGAAACGGTAAGAAACTAGGCGTAGCAATATGGGAGCCGCTCGTCCTCTGGAAACAGGGTCCCGATTAGTGATCATCAGGGGGGGGTTCGAAATCGAGAATTTAGAATGTAGAAGTCTGTGTATTTTTGGAGTACATGATTTGCTTTGAGAAAACCATATATGAATTGATAATATTTCCTTGTTCATAATATTCTGTATAATCTTAATACTCACTCATGTTTTCTTTTTTGTATTGTAATGAATGTTACTGTGCCCTGCTCTCATCTTGGGGGGGAATAAAGGGGAAAAAAACTTTAATAAAAATATTTAAAAAAAATAAAATGACCCTTGAACATGTAGCTTATAATAAAGGCTTTGTTCTCCTGTTTTATGGTACAGCTAATCTGTGCTTTAATCTGTATTTCTGTTCAGGTGGTAATAAAAGGAACGGCTTATTCAAAATACATGATATGATTATTCCCTGTTCTGCTGCTTTGAAAGTACCATGTAAAAAGCGCACAAAAAAGGTAAGAAAGAAAGACTGGCATAAGACATTTAAAGTATCTGTACTATTTTTAATAATGACAAAGGTTTCCAATAGTACTCCTGTGAGGCTGTGGCTATAATGCATTTATTCACAGGGTTATTACTGGAAAACAATCGTGCTGAAATATTTCTAGATAAGTCCAAGTACATGGTTAACATGCACTTCTTTGCAAATGCTTGTTTGTTTTTTACAGTCTGTGTCCGAAATCTTTTGCTTTGCTCCGTAAACGGAAGAGTCACAATGGCAGCAGAATATGATCCGTAATTGCTCCAGTCTCTGTGATCCGCCTCTTTTTTATGTTTACAAGGGGCTTCACACTCTCGGAACCTGTTTTTATGGGTGGGGTCTGCCCCCAAACATGCCCATATAACGCTCTTTTTTGTTTTGTTTTTTAGAATTCCCCATTTGATTCATTTGCGCTGTTTCATCCTTCTGTGAAGTGCAAGTGGGGACTTAACTGGCGGGAGGCAGGATGAGCAGGCAAGGCCACATACCCATTGATGGTCGCGGAATGCAACAGAATCCGGGTAGTGACTCAAAGACTCATGCTTGATGCAGAAAGCCAATACTAATGAACTGTTGAAAGTGCATCTCATTAAGTGCAAGTGCTCATGTGCAAAAAGTATAAAGTGAATGGTGGCAACCAGAAACACAACAACATTTTACCCACCACTGTGGGTTTTGTCAGAGTTCAGATTATGGGTTCTCATTTATAGGAAGGCATAATAGAATGGATAGATACAATGCTGTGGGTGTATCATGGCCAGCAGAGCATCTATCCATTTGTATTCCATGTGTAGCTTTTCATAATCCATCTGGTGGGAGTTGTCTTCAGATATCTGTAGAGTCGAGGGAGTACACAACTTGAATTTTAGAAGTATTTCTCTTTAAGCCATTCATTGTTATTCAATCTATGTGCACTCTTCTATTGTTTCAGTATACATACCTTGACAATGGCCATGTCTGAACCGGGGTGGCGGAGTGAGCTAAAGAACGGTGCTGGATTAAACCCAGATCAGTCGACTGGGGGTGAGTGTTTGTATTGTCAATGCTCCGTCCATCATCCCCTTTGGTTTTTCTTTGCTCGCCCTAAGTTGGCAGGGTATGCTCAGACGTGAGTCCCTTGCTCACTTTGCCACTGGATTCAAGCAAGCCGGGCTGAAGACGGCTGAAATGCCAGAAACCGGTCCTCGGAAGCTTGTTTCCGGTCCAGGGAAGGCATGGCTTGGCAGTTCGGGCTGGACTGTTCCCATGAGGCACAGGGTCAGACTGATTTGCATATGGCCATGTCTGAACTGGGGTGGCAGAGTCGGCTAAAGAACGGTGTTGGATTAAACCCAGATCTCTTGACTGGGTGTGAGTGTTTGATTGGTTCAGATGCTCCGTTCATCACCACCCCCTTTTGTACCGCTTTGTTTGCCATAAGTTGGCAGGGTATGCTCAGACGTGAGTCCCTCGCTCACTTTACCACTGGATTCAAGCAAGCCGGGCTGAAGACGGCTGAAATGCCAGAAACCGGTACTTGGAAGCTTGTTTCCAGTCCAGGGAAGGCATGGCTTGGCAGTTCGGGCTGGACTGTTCCCATGAGACACAGGGTCACACATTGATTTTCATAAGGCCATGTCTGAACTGGGGTGGCAGAGTGGGCTAAAGAAGGGTTATGGATAGAACCCAGATCTCTTGACTGGGTGTGAGTGTTTGATTGGTTCAGATGCTCCGTCCATCACCACCCCCTTTTGTACCGCTTTGTTCGCCATAAGTTGGCAGGGTATGCTCAGACATGAGTCCCTTGCTCAATTTGCCACTGGATTCAAGCAAGCTGGGCTGAAGACGGCTGAAATGCCAGAAACCGGTCTTTGAAAGCTTGTTTCCAGTCCAGGGAAGGCATGGCTTGGCAGTTCGGGCTGGACTGTTCCCATGAGGCACAGGGTCAGACTGATTTGCATATGGCCATGTCTGAACTGGGGTGGAGTGGGCTAAAGAACGGTGATGGATTAAACCCAGATCTCTTGACTGGGTGTGAGTGTTTGATTGGTTCAGATGCTCCTTCCATCACCACCCCCTTTTTGTACCGCAGTGGAGGATCACTAAGCGGGACTGATCGGTTGAACTCACTGTGCCGAAGATCGTCAAATGTGTTACAGTCAGAACTTGTTTTCCACACACACACAAGGTATTTTTCCACGTCTTTAAAGTCACATTCTTCTGTCCCAGCAAATCCTTCACAGGTTCAGCAGTTAAAACTCCTATGGCCAGATGTATGACATGCAAAATAGTGCCTCACAATTTGCAACTCGCAATTTGCGAGGCACTATTTTGCATGTACAACAGTGTGTTTAACACTGTTTGCGATTCCCAATGGGGTCGCAAATTGCGAGTCTCATGAATATTAATGAGCCTCTCTCAATTTGCGAGGCCATTGGGAATGACAGGCCCTCCCAGGAATGCTGGCCTGCTAGGCTACGCTGACCACCATGTCTGGGACTGCTTTTGAATAAAGCTGTTTTTTTAAAAATGCATTAAATAAAAATGTAATTAAGCATTTTCTTTTCATTTTTTACGAGCAGATAATGGTCCCTGGGACTAAATAGCGAGTCAGGAATTGTACATAGCCACGGGCTATTTTGCATGAGCAAACGGGTCCCAAACCCGTTTGCGCATGCAATTTAGGGTCGTACATCTGCCCCCAAGTTTTGTTCCAATTTTGCTCAAGGTGTCATCTCCTGTAAGAATTTATTCTTTGATAAGAACACTGGGCATCTTTGGGTCAAGTTTCTTGTACAAAATATGAAGTGGGATTAAGTGTCTTTTCCTCCCTGTTCCATAACGTATCCATAACTCTGACAATCCTTGACTTATGAACATTGCAACAAATCTAAGAAGCACAATAATAACATATGTGTCATCTGACCGTAAAATAACTCGATTGGAACCATTTCAAACAGCCCACTCAACATGTGGCACAGCATGAAGGTCAGCTTCCTCCAATTTGTTGTTAAGCTCTTGCACAATATGGCCCGCACCTTTTGAATATATCTCTGCAGGCACCAGCTCCTTATTAACAATCATTCAACTTGCAATAATTGGAAATTCAGTGTTCACTGAAGCCTTAGCAATGTTTTGGCGAGTTAACATCTCCAAGTTCATCTTGTTCGATGTTGATGGCCAGAATTTATCAAGTTGCACAGATATAGGTGTTGATTTTTTGATGTAGGCAAGGTCAATTGTTCCACTTAAAGACATTCGTCTGAGCCTCTCACATTCTTTGACAGATAGTTCAAGATAACTGTCAAAGAGAATGTGCAGTTCTTGCAAGGTGCACACTGACTTTGATATCTGTGGAACAGTCTAAACGACTTCTCCAAAAGCTTTGCATGGATGAAATCTTGACCATTATTTGAGGCATATAGTCCACAACAGCAGTTTTCAATAAGGACACCTTTTTGAATTGAAATTCTTCAAGTGAAAGTTTTTTTTTTAGCTCTTGTACGAGTTTGTGCTTTACTGGTTTGGTTGCAGCATCTTCATCAAATAATGCAGTTGTTGGAAGAAAATCATGCAACAGAATGCCCTTGATAAATTCACCCCTTTCTTTTGCTACATGTATCTCTCTATGCGCTTGCGGAAGTTGTTTTTTTGTAACCTGTTTTGTAGCGGCGGTTGGACGAAACTCTTACTATGGCAATTAAAGCATGGAAGTTTAGCTTTAGAGATGTCAAACAGCTTTTTTGCTTTCAATAAAAGTCTCTCCTGCTTCAGTTCTGCATAGAGTTTCAATCCATGTTCCAGGACATCTAGTAGACGTGTCTTTATATCATTATCCATATATTGTTTGGTTAGTTGTGTAGTTGCACATGCTCAGTCATTTCAAAGTGGTTTCCTTGCTACTGCTTGAAAAGAAGAAGGCTGTCAAAATGTTTATTAAAACATACCCATCAGTTTCACAAGGGTCCATTAATTTTGAATTTGTCATCTCTCTGGAAACATTAAAAATAGTAAGGCTTCCATGGATAACTAGCAGCCATACAGCAACAGTTTCACTTTTTTACGTGTGTCACCAACAATTCTCTTGGAGCTTTTCTGTGATCTCTGGATCAGCTGTTCCAGTTTCATATCTGGAGCCACAGCACTGAACCTTCTCTCTCAGTCTTTCAGCACAAAATGTCTTTGGATTCATTTTCTGTAGAGTTTCTTCACTCTTACCAAATACTAGGACCTATATCTCAGGTAGGTTATGCAGTCAAATTGATGAAGCACAGTAATCAGTTACTCCACAGTCTTCACGTGCAGCTCCCAATCACCTTCCCAATTAGCATGTACCAAGTTTTTCACTAGAGCTATCATGTGTAAAACATTTCCCCGGTACTTATAAAGTTCTGATTTTTCTTCACATACTTTGACAAACTCTACGAACTTGATTTTCAAGGTTTCTGATTTTGATCTGAGTGTATTGCCTGGTTTGCATGAATGAAAAGCACCCTGAGCATTGCTCACTTCTTAAATAAAGATATGCAAAACCTAATTTGTCATTCTTATTCCCGAAAGCACTCCAATGCAATGTTTCTAAGCCTTATATAGGATGAACATACCTTGTAACAAATGTAACCAGTTCCACTTAATACTGACTTGACAGTTTTGTTTCCAAAGATTTCCGCTTCAATAAGTGCCTTGTCTATGCCACATCCACTGAGATAACTTCCTGCACACTTCAAAGCAAAGTTTGTCACATGGAAACACCAATCATTGCATAAAGATCATCATATGCTACTGTATTGCTCATAAAAATGTCAGCTACAATCCAGACACCCTCATTGCAGAAACTTAGCAGGACAGTCTGGAAAGGGGCGACCACTCGGTCCCCCCGAACGTATGGCGGAGTGCCTCGATCCCCCCGGGAAGCCATTTTGTGGCGGGAGGCGCGTCTCGGCTGGTATGCCCGAAGCGGCGTAGCCGGGGCGTGCCTTTTCCCGCCCTAGAGTGGGCTGGCCTAGACACCGACGTAGCCAGCCCCGCCCTAGGGGCAGGCAGGGGCGGGTTCTCGCCCGCCCTGAAGACGGATAAAAAGAGACGCAAGACCAGAAGACGTCCTCTTGTTCTTGTACTCCGAAGCTGCACCTCCTCGCTACCCGTGAGCTCGGGACAGAACGAAGAGCCAATTTTGAGCGTTTTGATCTTTTCTCTTTGTCTTTTAGATACTTCGTCGGAGAGATGCCCAAGAAAGGCGCAAAGAGAATGACGACCGACCAGATGGTGCGGGCTCTTTGCAAAGAGGTGTCCGACATAAAGAAACGGTTGGCGGAGCGAGACGGGGAGGAGGGTTCGGGCTCTGCGCCGGCTGAAGGTAGACCAAAGAGGCCGAGAAGGGTTCCAGCCGGTGGAGACGTCCCGGTTCCCTCTGCCCCGCTCGAGGCGCCGACCCCAGTACCGAGGGAGGGGAATCCAATCCCCGTTGTCGTCACCCCGACATCCAAGGAAGACATGCCCCCCGAGCTGGCAGCACAGCTAGCAGCTTGGTTGGGGGATAGTAGTGATGGCGCCACGGCCGCCGAGGCACAGGCGCTGATAAAAGGGCTTCGTGAGAAGAGAGATGCAGCTAAAGTGGCTGCGCCGTTGGCAGAAGCTGCGTCCGGTGCAGGTAAGCGGCCATTGCCGATTGCAAGGGACGAGTCAGCACCCTCTCGTAGAGAGAGATTGGGTCAACATGTGCCTTTAGCTATAAAGGAAAAGATTTGGGCTGGGGAGTACGTGAATATTTTCGCCTTGCTTGTTGATCATTATGAGGTGGAGAATGTTAGAAGTCAAAAGGACCTAATGCATCCGAGTGTTTGGCGCGCAAAAATGGCCGCCTTTAAGATAAATGAGAATATTGGCAACTGGGGCAATGCGTGGGGAATTTTTACATCAATTCTGGGGGAACGTAGGCCCGAGTTGCTTCCTGAGTTTCCCATTTATCAATCACGAATTATGGGTTACTCGACAGCGTATCAAGGTAACCATTGGTTTTGTTATGACAATCTGTTCAGGAAAGAAAAAGAACATAACAAGAGTTTGACTTGGGATTGTTATGATTCTGTAACATGGGACAAAATGAAGGAATCAGGAATGTTAAGAATGCCATTGGTTGGGAGCAATGTTGTTGATTACTCCCGCCAAAATGTGGGGACGCCCTTTCGACCAAGTACGAGCACCGACGATCAGTCGAGGCCCGCAGGCAATTCAGGGAGAAAGGGTTTCTGCTTTAATTTCAACAAAGGGAAATGTAACAGACCTCCGGGATCGTGTAAGTTCAAACACGAGTGTAGTACGTGTGGGTCGTCCCATCCTGAGTCATCGTGCAGAGCCAGAACGGGTGAGAATGGGGGAAAGGGAGGCGCCAAACAGGTCTGAACTAGTCCGAGGGGCGCCTTTACCAACCCCGATTGATACCCTGGCGATGATTCCCTGGCTCAGTGAATACCCGGATCGTACTTCCGCTGGGGTGCTGCGGAACGGTTTTACACATGGTTTCCGCATCCCGGTGGGGGACTTTCAGGGTGTAGGGATTTGCAAAAACCAACTTTCCGTTTTACAACATACATCTGTAGTGCAAGAGAAAATTCAGAAAGAGCTTAGCCGGGGACGGGTCGCCGGCCCGTTTTGTATACCCCCGGTACCGGATTTTGTTTGTTCTCCGTTAGGGGTGGTCCCCAAGAAGGACCCAGGTGAGTTTCGTTTGATCCATAACCTGTCTGCTCCACATGGTCTTTCGGTGAACGACGCAATTGATCCAGAAGTTTGTTCGGTGCGATACGCATCGTTTGATGAGGCAGTAGCCATCTTGAATCGCCTGGGGCCCGGGACGTTGATGGCGAAATCAGATATCGAGTCAGCGTTCCGGTTGCTCCCGGTACACCCAGACGATCAGCGTCTTCTGGGATTCGGGTTTCAGGGGTCATTTTACATGGATAGGTGTATGCCAATGGGATGCTCTATATCATGTGCTTATTTTGAACAATTCAGTACTTTCCTGCAATGGGTGTTCACTAAGAAAACGGGTTTCCGAAATGTAATGCACTACCTTGACGATTTTTTGTTCCTTGGTCCCGCCGGAAATCCCGCATGTGCTCAGGCCTTAGCTGAATTCTGTGTGTTGATGGGTCATTTTGGCGTGCCATTGGCACCGGGTAAAACTATGGGTCCCACGACTTGCCTCGAGTTTTTGGGGATCGAGTTGGACTCAAGGGAGGGGTGTTTCCGTTTACCAGCTAGCAAAGTGTTAAAATTCAGGGCAGCCCTCCAAGTATGTTTGAATGCATCTAAGGTTACACTGCATCAGTTGCAACAATTAGTGGGAAAGTTGAACTTTGCCTTGAGGGTGATCCCAATGGCTCGCCCTTTTTCCCGCTCAATTGCCCAAGCGATGGTTGGCCTAAAGGAGGGTCATCATCGCACGAGGTTATCGGCTGAGGTCCGCCAGGACATGCGGATTTGGTTAGCATTTTTGGCGGACTTCAATGGCCGAGTCGTCTGGAACAAGCCAGCCGTGTCCTCGGAAGAGCTTGGGCTATGGACAGATTCAGCAGGAAGCATAGGCTTTGGCGCCATCTTCAGCACAAAGTGGTCTGCTCAAAGGTGGCCCCTATGGTGGCACGAGAAGGGGTTAACGAGTAATATTGCTTTCCTTGAACTATTTCCCATTCTGGTGGCCCTGAGAACCTGGCCAGAAGGGTTCAGAGATCATTCTGTAGTGTTCTGGTCCGACAATATGACCGTGGTAGAATGCATCAATAGTCAGGCAGCCCATTGTAAAATGATTTTGAGGCTGCTCAAAGAAATTGTCCTACTGTGTATGCAACTGAACGTGGTATTCAGAGCAAAACATGTCCCAGGGGTGATGAATCAGGCTGCTGATGCACTGTCTCGTTTTCACATGCAGGCTTTCTCGGGTTTCCTTCCCTCAGCGGACCCAGAGCCGGCACCCTTCCCCGAAGCTCTCTGGTCTCTCGGTGCCCCGAACTTCGTCACCTCGTGGGAGAGAGTCTAGCACCCAGGACAAGGAAGGCATATGAAGGGGCGTTCCAGGCCTATTTAGCCTTTTTAGGGGCAGAGAGAGGGGGACTTTGGGGTCAGGAAGAGTGGGTTGTACTTTTTCTAATGTCCTTACGTAAGGCTGGGAAATCGGTGGCTACGGCCCAAAGGCATCGTGCCGCCATTTCTTTTGTTGCCAGGGCCCATGGCATCCTGGACCCAACAGCGTCTTTTACAGTACAGAAAGCGCTGCGTGGGTGGCAACGCCTAGAGGGTCGCAGAGTAGACGTAAGACGACCGATAGGTTTAGACAGGTTGTCCCAGTTACTGGCCACACTCCCTGACACATGCTCGTCCCCTTTCGAGACCTGTTTGTTCCGGACTGCATTTACGCTGGCATTTCACGGGGCTATGAGAGTTAGTGAGCTAGTTGCAAGGAACAAACAGGATGTGGCGGGGGGCTTGTGCAGGGAACATGTTCAGATCAGGGGTGATGCAATGATTGTCTCCTTTCTCAGGTCCAAGACTGACCAAGATGGGAGAGGGGACTGCACGATCATTCGCAGGAACCCCGAGTCACCCATGTGTCCGGTACAGTGCTTAGAAGATTACCTAGCACGAAGGGTGGCATCATGGGGGGGGACATTGTTGAGGCATGCAGACGCCACCCCGCTGACGAGGTTTCAGTTTCAGCGGGTGCTTGCAATGACCATTGCCGCAGCGGGCTTGGACCCGGGCGAATTTGGGACCCATTCCTTTCGAATAGGGGCTGCCACTGAAGCTACAGCCAGGGGTCTTAATGTAGAACAAGTGAAACGTGTGGGGCGCTGGTCCTCCAATTGTTATAAGAGGTATGTGCGATTGCACATGTTGTGAAGCTGTAATCATGTACTCACGCTTCTTGTCTTTTGTTTGTTTTCAGTTGCGCAAGCCTACGCGGCAGGGCGGACTGTGCAGTCGACCCAACACCAGGCCAGCGGTCGCACGTCACCGGCCGTGAGGAAGGAGGTGTGGGTCGTGGGCCACTCATACGTGAGACGGGCCGCAGACGTATTCAAAGCAGGTGACATGATTCACGTACCTGGGGAATACGGGTACAGAGTGTCCTTCTACGGAAGGGGCGGTCTCTGTATTGACCAGTTTCAGGAATTTTTTGAGGGTTTGTTAGAGCGGATGAGGTCACCGCCGTCCATAGTCATAGTGCATTTGGGGGGCAATGATTTGGTCACCACCGGTAGACGACTTCTCCTGGAGGCTATGCTTTCCACGGTAAGTTGGTTAGCAAGGAGAGTTCCGGGGTGCATAATTGCGTGGTCTCATATGATCCCACGAAAAGTGTGGCGGGGGGCTATCTCGATCCCTGCTTTGAATCATTCTGTTAGAAAATTGAATAACAAAGTGAGTAGGTTGTTCCGTTCCAAGACATTGCATTCGATCTCGCATAGTTGTATTAATGATGACAGTATGTATCTGGGGGATGGTGTGCATTTGTCGAGGGTGGGGAATGAGTTACTCATAGGTGACTTCCTAGCTTGGTTAAAATCGTTAAAACATGACCTTTAGGTAGGAGTTTTTGTGGGGGGTCCGGATAGCCGGTCAACTATCCGGACCTGTGGCGGTAAGGTCATGATCGGTGAGCACTAATTGGTAGATCCCTATGAGTGGGCGTCACCCAACACGGATGGGAGCGCTCGGGAGAGGTGGCCATTGGCCCCTCAGTGGGGAGGCGGTCCCGTCTAAGGGCGGGTCGCCGGAAGTAAAGGAAAGGCGGTCAAGGCCCCTTCCTTTGTAGGAGGGGTTACAGCCCCCTCCTGGGGGAATTTCCCGGGGCCAGTGTCATCTGCGACGGCAGATGCGGTAAGTTGTGTGGGGTGGGGTGAGGTCCACGATACCTTCTAGATACCACACACAAGTCTTCGAACGACCTTTAAATGGCGTCGAGTCTTAAGTGCCCCCGTCAAGTCAAGGGAAATTGTTAGTAGTTGCACTTGAGGTAAGCCTCTGTGCTGTCGCCCCTCCCAAGTGGGAGGGGTAAGTCCGGTTAGGGATCTTGACACCGGTTATGACCTTGCCGTTGGCCCTTAAACGTTAGGATGTACAATTTCAGTGTTTCTAGAGAATGTTTTTGTAGGATGCTAGTTCGGCTAGGAGAACCTCTGTATTAGAGAATATGTTAAGGTTAGCCAAACATCGCAATGTGATAATGAAATTGTACATAACATGAAACGTTTAATGTTTTAATTTTTTGTTTTAATAAATACGGCCGGGGAGGGTCACTCCCTCCCACATCCAAAAACTTTAAAAACTGTTTCCGGTTTCCCTCCTTTTTGGGGATTGTGTTGAGAGGGGGTGGCGGGTATCTCAGCCATATGGAAAGGGGCGACCACTCGGTCCCCCCGAACGTATGGCGGAGTGCCTCGATCCCCCCGGGAAGCCATTTTGTGGCGGGAGGCGCGTCTCGGCTGGTATGCCCGAAGCGGCGTAGCCGGGGCGTGCCTTTTCCCGCCCTAGAGTGGGCTGGCCTAGACACCGACGTAGCCAGCCCCGCCCTAGGGGCAGGCAGGGGCGGGTTCTCGCCCGCCCTGAAGACGGATAAAAAGAGACGCAAGACCAGAAGACGTCCTCTTGTTCTTGTACTCCGAAGCTGCACCTCCTCGCTACCCGTGAGCTCGGGACAGAACGAAGAGCCAATTTTGACCCACCCACCAGCCCCTGAGGACAGCAAGTCGTCGTGCAATAAAGTGTATTTTATAAGTATGTTTTCCGTTTCATTTACAGGCTGTGAAAGTATCAGTTTGTTCTTGATCATAATAAAGTATGGTGAATGTCGTGTAAATTGTTACGATTAAAATGATTTGATGTAGTGTTGCATTTTTAAACATGTTCTTTTGGTCGTAGCGACCAATGTTTTCTTAGGTTTGAGTAGGAATTGTCGTATTTATTTTTGGTAGGCGGTAAGGTCATGATCGGTGAGCACTAATTGGTAGATCCCTATGAGTGGGCGTCACCCAACACGGATGGGAGCGCTCGGGAGAGGTGGCCATTGGCCCCTCAGTGGGGAGGCGGTCCCGTCTAAGGGCGGGTCGCCGGAAGTAAAGGAAAGGCGGTCAAGGCCCCTTCCTTTGTAGGAGGGGTTACAGCCCCCTCCTGGGGGAATTTCCCGGGGCCAGTGTCATCTGCGACGGCAGATGCGGTAAGTTGTGTGGGGTGGGGTGAGGTCCACGATACCTTCTAGATACCACACACAAGTCTTCGAACGACCTTTAAATGGCGTCGAGTCTTAAGTGCCCCCGTCAAGTCAAGGGAAATTGTTAGTAGTTGCACTTGAGGTAAGCCTCTGTGCTGTCGCCCCTCCCAAGTGGGAGGGGTAAGTCCGGTTAGGGATCTTGACACCGGTTATGACCTTGCCGTTGGCCCTTAAACGTTAGGATGTACAATTTCAGTGTTTCTAGAGAATGTTTTTGTAGGATGCTAGTTCGGCTAGGAGAACCTCTGTATTAGAGAATATGTTAAGGTTAGCCAAACATCGCAATGTGATAATGAAATTGTACATAACATGAAACGTTTAATGTTTTAATTTTTTGTTTTAATAAATACGGCCGGGGAGGGTCACTCCCTCCCACATCCAAAAACTTTAAAAACTGTTTCCGGTTTCCCTCCTTTTTGGGGATTGTGTTGAGAGGGGGTGGCGGGTATCTCAGCCATATGGTCTTCAAGCTGAGCACGCACATTTTGGAAATTGTTTAGAGCTGCGTACACTGTTGCGCAGTTTGTGAATGGAGATGGTATTACTGGTAAAAACCCAACCTTTTGCAGGAGATGGTATTCTGGGAGAAGAGAGCATGAATTCCAGCCCACAGAGGAAGTGCCTTTTCTTCATCCTTCAATGTGTGTTGAATAAGTGATACAATAAATTCAGTTAAGTTAGCTTTGTGGACCACAGCATCAGGTAGAAGAAGATCCATATCCTCAGCCACTTTGAAACTTTCTGGTAGATTAGGATGTGTTAATGGCTTGTATTGATTTTGCACACGTTGGCAAGGCAGATGGGTTATATATGTTTGCAGCTTTGTTTGTTTATGCCTACAGCTAAAACAGCTTTTTTTCAGCAGCTGCCTCATTGGTACAGTTTTAAAAAGTCACAGTGGCATTATCATGTGTGCTGGATGTTCCATACTAAGAAGAGCTGTCTTGAAAATCAAAATTATCAAGAGCAGCAATTGCAAATCCTTACCTGGTAAATTGGCTTGGAAGTGGTGTGCTGTCGGATTAAAAAGATTTTACTGCATGAGTTGCATAAAATCGTTCCTGCTCCGTACTATAGCAACGACTTCTTTGATAACAAAATTTGCATGATCTACAATCCCTTTGTGGGTAACGTTGCTACTATCAAATCTTATAGGTCTGGCGGCAATGGCCTCCATGCTGAATTTTAACCCCATCACCCTGCAAGATGGGATGTCATTGATTCTGGGCTGCAAATCAGGCTCCCCCGAAGATTCCTGCCCCCTTAAACTGTGGAGTATATTGGCCCATTCAATAGCCAATAATTTGGTTCACCTCTGGAACTCCTCCCTAGCGACGGCATCTTCCCCGAGATGTGGAAACATGCTACGGTGCTACGCCTCAAGAAAAAACACAATGTAGTGCCAGAAGATCTGAACAACTACCGTCCCATCTCACTTTTACCAGCCCCTGCTAAAATGCTGGAGAAGTGGGTGCAAAGACAGCTGTCTTTGTTTGTGGAGAACTCTGGCATCCTGCATGATACCCACTCTGGTTTTATACCAGATTTTAGCACTGAAACTGCCCTTCTGGAAGTTTCAGAATCTCTCAAATTCACAGTGGACGCCAGGACTTCTGCGATGCTGGTGCTACTAGATTTATCCGCCGCCTTTGATACGGTGGACCATGCAATACTACTGTCTAGACTCAAAGAGAACGGCGTATGGGGCGCGGCATTAAGTTGGTTAAGCTGCTTTTTGTCTAACCGGTCACAGCAAATCGCCCTCCAAACTCTTAAATCCAAACATAAAAAGATCTGGTGCGGTGATCCGCAGGGCTCAGCACTCAGCCCGCTCCTCTTTAATATCTACATGGCTCCTTTGTTCACTCTTATCACCAACTGGGACGTGAAGGCAATATCTTACGCTGATGACACCCAGTTGGTGTTTCCCTTTAAAGAACAAAAGGACATAGCCCTACTAAACTTTAAGGGCTGCTTGACAGACATTTCCAGTTGGATGAACAACAACAAGCTGAAGTTCAATGCCAAATCTAGGGGTTAAATGGGAGACAGATCTGTCCTTTTCAGCTCAGATCACGCAGGTGTCAGCGGCCTGTTTTGGGAAATTTAAAAGCCTACGCAAAGTTATCCAACTTTTGCCTGAGGAATGCCGTTGGGTGGTCATACATGCCACGGTGATGGTGAGGCTGGACTATGCCAACAGCCTATATGTAGGACTGCCGGCCTACCAGATTAAAAGGTTGCAAATAGTCCAAAATGCTGCAGCAAGAATGATAAGGAGAGTACTCTTCCGGCACCACATTTCGCCACACATCAAGAAACTCCATTGACTGCCCGTGGCCAGGAGAATAGAGTTCAAGGCACTTACTCTTGCCTTCCGTTCTCTCCATGGAAACTGCCCAAATTATTTGAAACTACGTTTGTGCAGCTACAAACAAAAAAGGCCCCTTAGATCTAACGCCTTGAACCTTCTGAGCGTCCCTAGGTTCAAGAAGGCGCGCATTGGAGGCAGAGCCTTTGGGACCATGGCCTCTAAGCTCTGGAATGAACTGCCCAACTTTCTGAGGCAGATTTAATCTGAGCCCATTTTTAGGAAAGCCTTGAAAACGTGACTTTTTAGCCAAGATCCTTAGCAACAAGAACACACCTGCTGGTCTTGCAGTGGCACCCATGTTGCTTTCTTAGCGCCGGGACACCTCCGCTTGAGGTAGCTGTTCACTCTCTTATACACTTTGTTATTATTACTATTATTAATATTATGTCATTATAACTTGTTGATACACCAATCCTATTCATTGAAGTGATTAGCTTTTTACTTTTGCACTTGTCATAGATTGCGTGGGCTGTCATCATGTATAGCAGAGTTTTTTTTTTGCCATGACGTAATTCATAAAACATGATTTGGAAAAGACCGCAAAATTGCACAGCATAACCCTGCCGGTTTATGGGATTGTGTTCTGCTTCTTCGCTTAGATCTTTAAAGCATCATCAATGTTGTTCGGCTTCTGTTCCGAACTCAAGAATTTTAGTTTGTAACAGTTTTGCTTTGCAGATATTAAACAATGATGTAAAAAATATTAAGAAAACAGCAGGCATTCTTGTTGACTCCCATGATTTGCCAAGCTCTGGGGCATCACAAAATATGTCACTAAGTCCAAAATCTAAATTTTTCAGTATGTTTTTTAAAACAGTTCTTCCTGATTTTACTTCATCCTGTGATCCGAATTTGGCAGCAAGAACTTCAGAAGTCAAATCAGCTGACAACACCATAAGTGGCTCATTCTTTTTGTTACAGGGACAAAAATGAATTCTGTCATTGTGCGTTCTCACTAGAAAAATCTTAATTTAATTATTGTGGATCAATATAGATTCATCAATGTTGACCATTATTTCTTTGATCTCACTCAGTGTGAACCTGTAGACTGAGTGGCTTTAAAACTTAATTTGCTTTTTCAAAGATGCAAACTTAACTGAAGGCTGACGGAGCTCAATGTACATTCATATTTTCGAATGTATGTACGCATGCAGTTTGAGTGGCTATACAAATCCGCTGCAAATACATTCACCTCACTTTTTAGATCAACCACTCAGCTGAAAACGTAATCTTGGAAGAAACTAGCTGCAGATAAAAACTTGTTTGCCCTTTAGGACTCAAATACTCAGTACTTTGTTTTTTCGTCAATCCCTTTGACACTTGTTCTGGCTAAACTACAGATAAGAAAAAACAAGATGGTGGGGGAGGGCCTAGGGGAGTTTAAAGACCAGACAGAGACACATTCCCTAACTGAATGCAAAAAACACAAAAGTGTCAAAGGGTCTAGAAAGTCTATGTGTGGTCCATTAAACTAACAAAAGTCAGTGTCAACTCATCTAGCAATTGTAGAAATACATTGATGGATACCTGTGATCTCTAACAGGATACCCATTAGTCACCACTCGGAACCGCCCTTCATCATTTGGGATTCCTGTTAACGACAAAGTAGGTACACTACCGGTTGAGATGGAAGGTCAGATAGTATAACCTCTTAAGAACCTAGTAGTGGCCAAAGGTGGTTTAGAGTGTCACAAACTACCCATCAATAAAAAGGAGGGTGACTGATTTGCAGTGCTAAAGTGAAAACGTGTGATTGGTGAGTGAGAAATAAAACTGGGTGAGGGAGCAGGAGTAAGACCAACTTTATTCTGTTCTATGCTCGCTCCACCAATATTAAAAGAGCAGCATAAGTAGATTTAACAAATAACTACCAAGATGAAAAAATGGTCGACATGTTTCAGCAATTCCAAGGGACTGAGGAGTCCATTGCTTTCATCAGGACTGGAATATAAGAAAATGCTACTGCAAAAAGTGTTGTGAAAGGTTTAAAAAGTGACTACATGTTAACATAGCTGCTGGATCTCTCCGCAGCGTTCGACACGGTCTGCCACCACACCCTAGTACAACGCCTCAGCAATGTCGGAATCCAAGAGAAGGCTCTGGAGTGGATCATCTTGTTCCTCGCCGGAAGAACCCAGAGAGTCCGCCTCCCCCCGTTCAGATCCGAGGCCACCGAAGTCATCTGCGGCGTTCCACAAGGATCTTCACTCAGCCCCACCCTCTTCAACATCTACATAAGCCCCCTCGCGGCCATCGCACGCCAACACAACCTCAACATCATCTCCTACGCCGACGACACTCAGCTAATCCTCTCCCTCACCAACGACCCAGCCACCACCAGAACCAACCTACACGAAGGGATGAAAGACGTAGCCGAGTGGATGAAGAACAGCCGCCTGAAACTCAACTCAGACAAGACGGAAGTCTTCATCCTAGGACCATCTTCCTCCGCCTGGGACGACTCCTGGTGGCCCCCTGTCCTGGGCAGCGCACCCAAACCAACGGACCACGCACGCAACCTGGGCTTCATCCTGGACTCCTCCCTCTCAATGACCAGACAAGTCAACGCCGTCTCATCTTCATGCTTCAACATCCTACGCATGCTCCGTAAGATCTTCCGATGGATCCCCACCGAAACCAGGAAGACGGTCACCCAGGCTCTCGTCACCAGCCGACTGGACTACGGAAACACCCTCTACACCGGAACCACAGCCAAACTACAGAAGAGATTCCAACGCATCCAGAACGCCTCCCCACGACTCATCCTGAACATCCCCCGGCACAGCCACATCTCCGGACACCTGAGAGACCTGCACTGGCTCCCCGTCAACAAGAGAATCACATTCCGACTTCTCACCCACGCACACAAGGCTCTCCACGACCTGGGCCCCAGGTACCTCAACAACTGCCTGACCTTCTACACTCCCACCCGCCAGCTTTGATCAACCAGCCACGCCCTCGCCACCGTGCCACGCATCCAAAGAGCCACCAGGAGGACGATACTTCTCCTACCTGGCAGCCAAGACATGGAACTCCCTCCCCATCCACCTCCGTCAGACCCAAGACCACCTCTCCTTCAAGAAGCAACTCAAGACCTGGCTGTTCGAGCAGTAGCAGACCCCTCCTTCCGAAGCGCCTTGAGACCCTCCGGGTGAGTAGCGCGCTATATAAATTTCTTGATTGATTGATATTATTTTGTGGAATAAATATGGGCCTTCTAAAATTATGATAGAAGTGTACTTTGGGATTAGTATCCATAACGAAGTGAAAAGTTTGAAAAGTGCAAAGATCCCGTTAGTTTAATTACGAAGACAGTGTGTGAACTCAAATCAGGGATTGATGGATGTAGGCAGTGTTCTTCCTTTTTGTTGTAATCCGTTCTTTGTTGTCTCTCATTTCATACATTTCTACATCTTACCTGTTTTCGGGATTTGGAATTTATTTTACATATAACTGTCTTTTTAACCTTGTTTTAGCTATGAAATTATGAGTTTTTCTTGTTGTGTGAATTGAGACTTCTTTTTATTTTATTCTACAGCGCTGAAGTAGTTCCTGTAGTTTTAAAAAGGAGCAAAACATGTTGGTTGTGTTGTGCTTTTTTATATGTGATGAAGTATAAATTGGAATTTTAACTGGAAATTCGGATTTGTCATCTCATTACATTTTGGAGTTCTTTGTCCTCTAATTGGATTTATTATCTATGAAACTCTATGTCCAGGTTCTAGCTTTTACAGTCGACCGGAGTACAGTATGCCCATGCCTGGTGTAAAAATGTAAAGTACAATAAATGGTGAGTGGCTTGTTAAAGTGCATCAAAATATTTTGTGGGGTCTTGGGATGGCGTTCTAAAAGACACACCTGGTTCTTATTATTAGCTTTCTTTTCTGGTAACTTGATTGCCAAATTAAGCTCTTCTGATTAATCAATATCTCACACTTCTATTTAAAGGTATAACAGCAATTTAAATGTATTTTATGTAATAACATGGTTTCATTACATGTAGATGATGATATGATTACTTTACTCACAATAAATGGGAAGCCCCTCCATAGTGGTAGCATTACAATTTTTTTCATTTTGCCCATCAGGTTTGTAATGCAATGTTACCATTGCATGACTGAAAGTAACCTCATCAATACTCACAAGATTGCACCAAATTTACTTAAAATTATACACATTTTTCTTAGGCATTCACTCTATATTTGACCTGCAAAAGCTTGTTGTTAACAATTTTATTTCTAATGTAGCAGAGAACAATTAATTGTTCTCCTTTTTTCTCAGTATGCCATCCCATTTCCAGCACCCCAAGCGTGCTTCAGGAAAACCTTTATGAATATCAAATATGCCTAATGAGCCTGTTTCACAATTCATTTAGATGCACACATGACTAGGTTTACAAGCACAATGTATTCACAAAAAAGGAACTTGCACTTTTAAATTCTATTACTCTCATGTAATATTTTGGGTGAGTATTTTTTTCACTTATGGTGTGGGAGGTGATCCTTTGCAAAGCATGAAACATTAACCAGAAAATGTGTCTTGGAGCTGCAACCTAAGTCAATGCTAAGGACGCAAAAGGAAGAAAAAGACTCTTTCAACTCTCTTGAGGGCAGGAAGAAGGGAAGAGCCAGGTCTGAAAAAGCTGTACCACCAATAGGATTGGGTGGTAAAATACCGATTTTTAAGGGCCTGTGGCGCTCTTAGGAGTGCCAACTACATATGGTTTTTCCGAATCGGTAAATATACCGATTCAGTATTTTACCGATTCTGTAAATTTACCGATTCGGTAACTTTACAGAATCGGTAAAATATAGGCCCCCTACATCTGGAAACCCTAATACCGGTCGGTAACGACCGAATTCGGCCGTTACCGACCGGTATTAGGGCTCCTACATCTGGCCAAATTACAGGTATTTACCGATTCGGTAAATACCGAATCGGTATTGCCCATTGATTCCTATGGGCCTTGAAGCCCATAGGAATCAATGGGAAATACTGATTCGGTATTTATCGAGTCTGTAAATACCGAATCCTGCAAGGGTGCAGGTGGTGTCACTTTGATACCCTCTAGCACCCCAAGTACAGGCTTGTGTGACATGTGGCACACATACATGCCCTAAGGGCATGCATGCCTGTGTGTCACAGGGCACAGGTGTGCATGCACAAATGTGCATGCACACCTGAATTCGGTATTTTACCACCCAATAGGATTGGGTGGTAAATACCGACTACTAAAGGGCCTGTGGCACTCTGTGAAGTGCCACCTACATATTGATTTACAGAATCGGTAAATTTACCGATTCTGTATATTTACCGAATCGGTAAATTTACCGATTCTGTAAATCAGATGCCCCCTACATCTCAAAAGCCAAATACCGGTCGGAAACGGACGAAATAGGCCGTTTCCGACCGGTATTAAGGCTCCTACATCTGGCCCCTAATCCCTAATCAAAGACTGAATAAAAAAACAGCACTGAGTGGCAGAGAAAATATCTATGTTTATAAAGCTTACCAAACTAAACTCTTGGGCCATTTTTTTATATTATCGGTAGGTTTAATTTTGAAATGGAGTAAATTCAAAAGGTTGTTATTTGGGATACCCCTATCCTTTCTCGTTGTACTTGATTTAGTGATTTTTACTATGTCACAGAGACCCAAATAAGCTATAAACCATGTAGCCAATCCTCTAAAGTAAAACATGTAGCTTCATAATCTTATTTGCCAACTATAATAAGCTGATGATTGCAGCCTCATTTTAAAAAAAAATGAATATTTGATTCAAATGTGGATGCCATCTATGAACAGTAATTGGAGACTGGATGTGAGTAACAGTAGTATATACAGCAAGTTTTAAAACTAGGGACTCCACCATGGTCTTCATCCAACGGAAATGTTACCCCATTTACAGTGGTCTGTTCGAACCAAATATTTGCAGCATCCATTAAACTTATCTAGTTAAGAATGTGTATAAAAGAAGAGTTTCAACATATATGTATCAAGTTCCGACAAACAATTCTCCACACACGGTGAAAATAACCCAGATGTCTGGCATCACCTCAGTCACATTTCAACCACTAAAAAACATGATCCAAGTCGGTCCTTATATATTTACTAGCAGCCCGTCCCGACGTTGTCCGGGTATGAATTGCTGCCGGCCAGAAGTATATTGTTTTGTAGGATTTCGTTTTGATAGCATTTCTTATCTGTGACAGGCCTGTGAAATGCTCTGATTCACAGTGCACTGCTGATACACTTAGGAGTGCGCGTTCAGTAGTGTGTGAACTCGAGTTTCCATACTTTATTTTTCCTTGCAATATTATATAGCGTGAACTCGAAAACACGGCATGAGCACAATTTATATTACAGAAGAACACATTCATTTGTGGTAGGCACGGGGAGACAAAGCGATTTGCCTGGAATCACAGGATGTTGAGCTGATGCCGAGATTCTAACGTAGCTCCCCAGCTCTAAAGTTGGCAATTCTAGAACTTGTGGCGGGGGTGTGTCTAAAAGTGTATGTCGGTGCTGGTCATCAATGAGAGAGACCTGTGCATTTTTCAAATCGGTGGTAAAAAAATATGAGTATGTTGCTGGAGATGTGGGCCGCCGTGCCACCAATGTACTTACCGGGGGAGGTAAACACCCATTATTCCGTAACTTTCTTTCCGCATACCATCACTCCGCATACTTTCATTACGAAAGTACCATGACTCCGCAATGCCATTATAACGCATGGCATTACATTTTATATGCTTTTACCACGCATACATTGCATGAATGGTAAAAGCATGTTTTTTTAAATGTTTGGATAAGGTAAGTATGGGTATAGGGGTATATGTTTTGGGGTACTGAGGTATATGTTTTGGGGTGTTTGGGTATTTTAAGGGTTCAGATATATTTTTGGGTTATGGGGTACAGGGGTAGTTTTATGGTTTAGGGGTAGGTATGGGTTTTGGGGTACAGGGGTATTTTTAGGGTTCAAGGCTAGGTTTGGGTTTTGGGGTATAGGGGTATTTTTAGGGTTCATGGGTAGGTTTGGGTTTTGGGGTACAGGGGTATTTTAAGGGTTATGGGGTAGGTTTGGGTTTTGGGGCACGGGGTTATTTTTATGGTTCAGGGCTAGGTTTGGGTTTTGGGATACAGGGGTATTTTTAGGGTTCAGGTGTAGGTTTGGGTTTTGGGGTACAGGGGTATTTTAAGGGTTCAGGGCTAGGTTTGGGTTTTGGGGTACAGGGGTATTTTTAGGGTCCTGGGGTAGGTTTGGGTTTTGAGGTACAGGGGTATTTATAGGAATCAGGGCTGGGTTTGGGTTTTGGGGTACAGGGGTATTTTTAGGGTTTAGGGATAGGTTTGGGTTTTGGGGTACAGGGTATATTTATAGGGTTAAGTAGGGTTAGTGTTTAAGGGTATTGAGGTATTTTAGGGAGTAAGGGTGGGTTAGGATTATGGGGTGCAGAGGTATTTAAAGGGACAGGGTGGACACCCGGAGCTGGAATGTACAGAACCTGGGAAGAAAAAACAATGAAATATTGAGCACAACGCTCGCTTTTTTTCCCGTAGTCCAGTGCTCCGCACACGCCCACGCCCCCAGCACACGCCCCAGCACACGATATGAGACATGGCATGAAGGGCGGAACGTACCACACGCCCCCAGCATTTGTCACGCCCCCAGCACATGCCCACAGCACAACGCAGACACGCCCACAAGGGACTACTTTGCTGGCACGGTTCTTTTACCTTTTAAACGTATATGGTGGGCGTCTGCATAGCCTATGTCATTCTGCTGCAACTGCCCTTTCCATCGCTGTATTGGGTGTTGTGATTGGTGCTGTGGTTCCTGAGATTACCCGCCTCAAAGGTTTGGGCTCTCTCTTTATTATATTAGTATAGATATAGATTAGCCTTGGGTGCCATATTGAAATGGAGTTTTTCCTATTGCATTTGTCATAAACAGAGACATTAAAAGGTAAGTAATACTGTTGATTTCTGGTATGTTTACTTCAAGCTTTTAAGTAAAAAGGAGGTCCCAGACAATATGGGAATGGCTAAAAATCTTCATCCCATTATTCTAAATAATAACTGTGAGTACCATTCTGAAGTATGAACCCTGGGTGTCATACTGAAATAGAGTTTTGTCTATTGCGTCTATAGCGCATGAGCCAAAGAACAGAAAAAAGCACCATTAAATGGTGCCCTCACTGGTTACCAATCTATTTGATCCAAATGTTTAAATTAAAAGGAAGTTCCAGAGAATAAATAATTCACCAACTATCTTCATCCCATCATTGTAAATAAGAACCTTGATTGGTGCATTACTTTCAGACTATCAATTCGCTTGGATTCTAGTACCAGAAAACAAAAGACTGAAAGCCACATTTGAGAACATTAATAATTAATGAATAGTATTCATAACAAATTCCACATGTGAAATTGGTGTGATATCAAATGTAGATGTCATTTTAGAGTGGGTTACAATCCAATGCCATATTGGTCGTCATAATAAACAAAAAGTGAGAATCCTGTGCCCCGGGGCCCTCACTACCTGTATGTTTGTTACTCACTATGTCACATAGTTGCGATGTCAAGAGACCATATGATCTCGCCACCATTGTATCACCTCCTTTCCTTGCATTAAGATTGAATCTGTGTTTTAAGTCCTTGCTACGGTGGTGCAATTCCCTCGAGTGTAATGGCCCTGAGAATATGGATTGGATGGATGTGGCCAGCAACCCCACTAACCTTATCAATTGAATGTGTTGCAGCGGCCAGAGCTGCTGACTCGAGAGCTGCAGTGTTGGGGGGCAGGGTTCCAGGCTTGGCTCGGCTCAACATCCTGTGATTCTGGGAAAATCACTTAATCTACCCGTGCTCATGTCCAGCGCCTGGATACCCTCACGGGTGATGAGCCATGCTATATTAATTTATTAATTCATTCAATTGTCTCACATATATCTTGGATTTCTCCAGGGTACACCCAAGTTCTTGCCTAATGAGGGAGAGCTTCTTCTCCGGAAACTTCAGTCTAGCCAGACCCCAAGCTATGATAAACTCCAGAAAGGTCAGGTTCTGACAGGATTTTAGCTCAAATTTTTTTCTTTGATCACAAAGCCTAGATCTCAAAGAAGACTCGTTGGAATTGCTGAATGAGGGTGTTTGGAGACTAATGCATAAGTAGTAGGTCATTGCCGCAAACTATTATATGTACCTCTCTTGCTCTGAGGTATTCCACCACCGTCATAATACTTTCATGAAGCACCCTAGTGTGGAGGAGAGTCCAAAAGGGAATGGGGTTGATTTGTATGCTTGACCCCACCAGATGAACTAGAGATGCCTTCAATGTGGCGAGAAAATGAAGACGGGTGAGCACTGTCAAGGATGAGTCTTTTATGTTGAGACACTCCATCCAGACTCCTTGTATTTGGATACTTCTGAGTAAATTAATGCCTTCCATCTTAAAGTGACAGACAACTAGCAGGCATAGAATTCCCACAGCTTTATTGCAGGTGCTAACCCATGTCCTATTCTATATCAGAAACAGTTGCTGACAAACACCTGTGGATGTATCCTGCAACATAAGATTGCCCTCCTTGATATCAGGGCCAGCACCTCTTATTCTATAAACAGGCTGTGGGTATTAGAAATTGGGTTCCTAGTTTGGGTGTGAGCCTTGGACAAGCAGCTAGCACATTTCTAGTCAGGGTAAGGCACAAGCAAACCTCAAATTAACCTCTGCTCAACCCCGTGGTAGCTTGGCACAGAGAAGTCAGGTTTAACAGAGGCAATGTGAAAAGTACTTGGGCAACACTTCAAACAGTAAAGCATTGAAAACACCACATACAAAGATCCTACTGAGGGTTAGACAAAAACCTTAATGAATGAAACAAGACCAAAACGTCAAAATCCAATCAGTAGAACGAAAGTTATGAATTTTTAAAAATTAAACTGCAATGTAGCGCTAAAAGCACAATGCGCCAACCTTGGCTTTCTGGTCGCGCTGGACCGGGTCAAGGTTAAATGTTCAGGCTGACCGCAGTGGAGCGTGGGTCGGATATCGTCCCAGATTAGTACTGCTGAAGGTTTAACTTCTCAAGTTTTGTGCCAAGAGTCCCGTTTCCTTTGAAGAAGATCGCCGGGTGCAAGGAGAGCATCACTGACGGTCTTTGGCGTGGCACGAAGAGCAGGCCAGGCATCGTGGACGGGTGGGCTGGAGCTTCGCATTGGTGATCCGCGCAGAGGTCAACACTTGCTGTGTGAACAGCTAGGTTTGCGGCTACTCGGGCTGACTTTTGGTGCGAGCGGCAAGGTACAGGTGTGAGCTTGTTTGTGTTTGCAAAGAGCCCAAAATCTTGATTTAAGGATCTGTTGAGTTACACCAAAGGTTCAGGGCCTAAGGGACACCTATTGGGGGTCAGGAACTCACTGAAAACAGGTCCAGGAGCTGTTGGGGATCCTTATATGTCCCTGAGGTTCAGATCAGGTGGCTAGCAGACGAGCTCTTTGAGTCACTCTGGGTTCCTGGGTTCAATGTGGGTTGCAGGTCCAGTTCTTCTTCCCCCAGCAAGAGGGCAGCAGGTCAGCACAATAAGGCAGTAGCTTCTTCAGAGTAGAAGTCCAGCAGAGTGACTATCCTTTCAGCAGCAAAGCAGCCCTTCTTCCTGGCAGAATATCCACAGGTTCATAAGTGTACTGAAGTGGTGGTGTCTGAGGTCCTATTTTTTATACCCTGGTTTTGGAAGGTGTGAGACGCTTCTTGACAGTTTCTTTGAAGTGCATGGAATTCCTTACGTCCCCTGCCCTGGTTCCAAGCTGGCTGCAGTGACAATGCAGGGTCATTAAAATCTTTGTGTGGAGAAGGGACAAAGCCTATTCAGGAGTAAGTGAGGATGGGCTTAGCTCCTTTCTCCCATCCTGTCAGTGATGACCAATCCAGTCACATCTAAGTTCCCATTGTGCGTAGCTGCCTAGGAGGAATATACAAAGCCCACCTGCCAACTACACCCAGTCATGTGACCAGAGATAGGCTGCAGGCACCAAATGGCTAAGGCACGAAAATGCCCACTTTCTAAAAGTGGCATTTTCAGAATTGTAATTTAAAATCCGACTTCACTATAAATTAGGATTTTAAATTTGGATTCCAGAGACATGAAACATGGACCAGTTATCTCTAATAAATATAATAAGGCACCGCCAATGTTATCCTATGGTAAAGATAGGCCTTGCAGTAGTGCAAAACAAATTAAAGAGTTTTCACTACCAGGACATGTAAAAGTTAAAGAACATGTCCTTCCTTTTAAATACACTGCACCTTGCCCTCTGGGCTGTCTAAGGCCTAACCTAGGGGTGACTTACATCTATAAAAATGGAAGGTTTGGGCCTGGCAAAAGTTTTTTGTTTGCCAGGTTGACATGGCAGTGTAAAACTGCACATAAAGGCTCTGCAATGGCAAACCTCAGACATGTTGAAAGAGCAATGTAAGTGGGTGGCGCAATCAGTGCTGCAGTAGCATTTGATTTTCAGGCCCTGGGCACATGAAGTGTACTTTACAAGGGACTTACAAGTAAATTAAATATGTCAACTAGATGTAAGTCAATGCTACCATGTTTTGAGCACAAAGTACAAGCACTTTGTGCACTTTACTACTGCTAACCAATGCTAGACGCCTTAGGCCAAAAAAATTGAATTCAGCAAAAAGTAGGATGAGGAAGGCAAAAAGTCTTGCGATGACCCTGCAGAGAGGGCCATTTCCAACACTGTACATCTCGTGAATACTATCAACATTGGGTGCTGCCACTCCCTAGGCGAACCATTGGACTCTATGCATAAAGCCCTATTGGGCTGCAGGACTTACACGCCCCACGTAATCTTGTCCCAATTGTGGGCGAATTTCACTAATCTCCCTCCTACCTTTACATGGGAAAAAGGGAGAAGACTCACCATTACATTCTTTAGTGGGCGATCCAGGTCCCACTGATGGGCCTTGACTGATTTTGACTCTGGGATTGCCTCTGGATAGGAAGGACCTCTGAAGCGTCAGTGCTCGTGCCACTGGCCTTGTCTGGATGTCTGACCTATGTGAAAGCCTCGGTATTGCGCATTGCTGGAAAAACGCCCTCTGCCTCTCCCAGCCCTTCCTAAAATCTTGGGTCCAAATATCTTCTTGATAGAAGCCTGCTCTGTTTCCAAAGATGTGAAACTGGATACAAACTTTGCCCAATTCTTTGAGGAATAGTTCCTCAAACACACCTCCTTGGGCCACAGGGTCCGGTTCGGAGTTGGCCAGGTCAGCAAGTTTGGATTTCATAGAGACCTGGATCTCTCAGTGGAGATTGCACAGTCTGCATTCCCTAAAACAGTTATTGTCCTCTGAGCTCATTGCAAGAGAGTTTCCACTGAGATGAAGCTGCCTGACTCTTTGGCTCCTCAGCCATGTTGAGAAACTTTGTTAACCTCATAGCTGCTATTACACATTCCTCCCCAGTGCTGCGCTGTCCATTAGAACTAGTGCTGAATGGACGTTCAATGGTCGTGCGCAGCACTGGGGAGGTAGCGCTGCTGACGACCATTGGCCGTCAGCAGCACTTAAGGGGTTAAGGGCTATGATAGTTAGAGAATGGAAAAAGTGGACTTAACTGCTGCAGAGGACCGAAGAAAGAGGAAGTCCGTGATGTGGATAACTGTATCTTGAGACTGTGTTGAAATATGACTGGTTTTTTAACACTACTGCATTTTCACAAGTAACCATGGGAAATGTAGTTCTTTCATTTTTTCTGGCTGCAGTGGTTGAATAAAACAAAGATGGATGCATAATACTAGCCTCCAGTCCTGCCATAGAATTTTACTGATTACCACAATTCAAAAGTGTGTTCAGTGATTTAGAACCCAAGATAAAAAAAAGTATTCAAAGTGCAGTAAGTGTAAAATCATTCACCATTTCTGGGATGCAAAGCTGCCAAGTGGCCCCATGACAACACCTGTGCCCACCTTTTTAGCACCACTTTGCACTATGGTATGTTGGAGTCTGAGCTAACTATGTAAAAATCTAAACTGCATTTCCAATCATGCAACATGCTGTTTGCTTACATGAAAAGACAGACTGGCAGGTGACCGTGCCTGAGACTCTTCAAGATTATGCTTCAAAGGTTCTATGTGGGATGGCTGCTGTGCACCCTTAAGCACCCCCCATAGCTCAGTCTTAAGTGGTGCAAGCACACAGGAGCTGTCAGTGTCCTGAAGAAGTCCACTGACAGGCTTTGATGGGAATAATCTGTTTTATTAAACTGTTTTTGTTCTTTCTCCTGATTAAATAAGACATTGAAAAATGATTTGTTGTTACTATTTTTTTATTTATGGATTTTGTATTGAAATTACGGGGACTGTAACTCTTACTGGGTAGTTGTTCTTCAGCAAGTACTAACATGCCAACTATGGGCAGAATTGTCAAACATAATCCAGATCAAACACAATTGTGTTTCCAGTCCCCAATGTGTCCTCACTTTTTTTTTTAAACCTTTATTTTCGGTATGCACAGTACACAGCGTCTGCCTACAACCCAATCGGGCCGGCCGCTGTGACAATAAACATCTGGATGCCAGATATAGAGGCAGTATAGTTAGAACAGAGAGTAGCAGCTTAATGGTGTACCGGCACCAAAACACAGAAAAACAAAAGGATGAAATAGGTTTCGTTTTATGATTTTGTTGAAAAACATATAACAAACACATCACACAATCACATTGTGGACGATTCCAAGGGCTCAAGGGGAGAGGGCGAGGGAACCAGTCTCTAAAGAATATTGTGACAGACATGCTAAGGACGGGGGAATGGTGAAGAGAACTACGCAGAATAGCACTATCGACAATCATCTGGAACGTTAACTACGGGGATGATGGGACACCAGTAGTAAACTCAAGCGGAGGAGTGCAGATATTTCCACGATACGCGTTCCACTGGGACCAAATCCTACCCCATTTCTTAGGACGGCCCGAGCCACATAGACCGTCTTATCCCGGAACATGCACCAGTCCATGTTCTCCTTCCAAGCTGTTATGTCGGGAGGCCTATGGGAACCCCAGAGTTGAGCAATATCCCTCTTGGCCACCATGTTACCAAGAGTGACCCAGAAAGTCTGAGCAACCGTACAGTCCGTAGGCTCCCAGACGTTGAGCAGGCAACGACGAGCCTCAGGCAAAAGAGAGACCCCGGTGACCCGTCCCATAATGGCATGTACTCTGGACCAAAAAGTGGATACCACAGGACATTCCCAAATGATGTGGAGAAAGGTACCACTCATGCCACAACCACGCTTACACAACCCATCAATCGAGTAACCCATTCGCACCAGTCGCGTACCGGTCATGTAAACTCGGTGGAGGATCTTCAGTTGCACAAAACGAATGCAAGCTGGAATGGCCACCTCCTTAGGGGAGGCGATAGCCATCTGCCAATCCTCGTCGTCTAATTCCAAGCTGTCTGCGGTCCACGAGGCCTTGAGCCGTACGAGGAGGTCAGCCCTGGTGTTGATAGGCTTTTTATAAATCAAAGAAATCGTGCTGTCAGGCACGTGGCAATCCAGAATCCGGTCCTCAAGTGGTGACAACTGGGGGATCTCCGTCCCCGGGGGAAAACCGAGATCAAAGAGTGGCGCACCTGAAGGTATCGGAAATACTCATTGTCGCCAAGATGATACTCCACCTTAAGGGTGTCGAAGGACTTAATCGCGCCCTTGGACCAGAGATCCTCCACCTTGCTGATACCAATCGTATCCCACTTATCAAACCCTTTAGTTCGCCACAGGCTACCCAACCTATCAGAGTCATACAATGGAGTCAGTCGTGTCATCTTCTCGCCCCAGCCCGTAGCAACATTCGCGTCCCTCCACGCACGCACAGCACACTTCGTAGGTCCAGTCAGAGATCGGAATGGCTCCTTCGAGTACAATGCCCTGTTGAAGTTCCCACCCGGCAAGAGGAACTTGTCCATCGCAAAGGCAGGGACAGGACCTGGGGAGTACGTCACATGGTTAACCGCGCTCAACTGGGACGCCCAGTAGTAGCGCCTGATGTCCGGGAGGGCTATGCCACCGTCGTACCATGGCAAAGTAAGTTTGGGCAAGGAGATACGTGCCCGCCCATCCCAGATCAACTGCCTCTGGAGGCCTTGGACCTCACGGAAATACCCAGAGGGTACGGGATCCAAAAAAATTGCAGAGCGTACAAAAATCTAGGGAGGGACATCATCTTGAAAAGAGCCGCACGCCCCAGTGAGATAGGGGCAAGTTGCGCCACCGCTGGACATCCAATTTAAGTCGCCGGAGAGGAGCATATAAATTGCGGTCATAGCGGACAGAGGGGTCCAAGGAGACGTGAATTCCCAGGTACTTGAAACCAGTCTCAACCACCTGGATCGGGAATCTATGGGGTAGTGGAGGAAGCTCCCCCGCTATAGCATATATGCATGATTTAATCCAGTTAATGATGAGACCCGAGTTCTTCCCGAAGGAGGTGAGGACATCAAAAAGCACGTTGAGTGACTTCTGGGGTGAAGTGAAATAAAGGAGAATGTTGTCCGCGTATGACGAGACACGATCTTCAAGGTCAGGGGCCCACCGGATGCCCCTGATCGAGGGCTCCCATCAGAGCCACTCTGCCAACGGTTCCAGTGCTAGGTCAAAGAGGAGGGGGGAGAGTGGACAACCCTGTTGGGTGCCACGCCCGAGCGGGAACGAACCAGACACTCTGCCATTGACCACCACCTGGGCCAGTGATTGTTCATAGAGGAGTTTTACCCAGGCAATAAAATTAGGGCCAAAGCCAAACTTTGAAAGAGCCGCCCAAAGGTAAGACCACTCGATGGTGTCAAAAGCCATAGTGGCGTCGAGAGAAGCTAAAATGGCGGGTTCGGTCAGCGTCTCAGCTCTCGGGAGAACCCCATGGAATCTACGAAGACTGAGTGCCATATTCCGATGGGGAATAAAACCGGACTGATCCGGATGGATCAGGTCGCAGATTACCGTTAGCAAGCGATTCGCAAGCAATTTGGCCAGGATTTTGGGCTCAGCATTAAGCAGAGAAATGGGGAGGTAGGAGGTGCATTGGTCACGAGGTTTACCATCTTTGTAGATGACAACAATAGTGGCCAACCGCTGATCGAGGAGGAGGAGACCAGCCCCAAAGGCATCCAAGAACATATTTCGCAGATACGCCGCCATCTTATCAGGCCGCAGCTTGTAAAGCTCGATGGGCAGACCATTCGGCCCCATTGCTTTACCCGAATGAAGGGAGCGTATAGCAGTAGCGACCTCATCCACCGTTATAGGCGCATCCAAAGTGGACCTATCCTCGTCCGAAATACAGGGCAGCACAATATCACGCAAGAGCAGGCGGGAATCAGACTCATCTCTATCACTCACCGATCGGTAGACCGTCCGAAAATGGTCCACAAAGCACTCCACAATCTCACCTGGGTCAGACACACACTCCCCAGTCAACCGTTTAATCACTGGCACCACACGACTCATTTTCTCAGATTTATCCAACCATGCCAGAGGCTTACTCGCCTTATCACCCACATCATAGAGTCTGCCCAGCTGATTCCTGTTCATAATTTTAGCAGCGTTGGTCACCAGGGCCCTATAATCAGCCTGCTTTAGCGCCAAGGAGTGTAGGACTGCAGGAGTATCATTACTACCCAGTTCGCTCTCAAGTGAAGTGATTTCTGCCTCAAGGCGCACCAAGTTCTCCCGTTTTGCCTTCTTATCGGCAGCGATCAATGACAGTGCAGATCCCCTTATTACAGTTTTAAAAGCCTCCCACAAGGAAATAGGAGAAGAGACGGACCCCACATTCTCATTGAAGTAACAATCAATAGCCTTGAGAAGCTCGGAGCGCAGCTTAGGATTCCTTAGGTGCCAAGGATGGATAGGGGGAACCCTGCGCCCACCACACAAACCTATCGAAACCTCAAGCAACAAGGGTGAATGATCAGAAATGCCCCTAGGAAGATGGCGAACCCCACGCACAAAGGGAGTATGAGCGGACAACATCAGAAAATAGTCGATCCTGGAGAGACTGCCATGCGCTCTGGAGTGGAACGTGTATTGCATTTGCGTAGGGTGCAGCATCCGCCAGACATCCACCAATCCGAAAGTCTCAAGCAACTCAGACAGCCACAACTGAGACGCCGGCAGGACCCTGGGGGGTAAGCGGTCACACTCACCCGAGACCACAGAGTTGAAATCCCCACCCAGTACAAGGATACCATCTGGAAGCCCTAGGAGAGTTCGTCCGAGATCAGCGTAGGTGGTAGCCTGAAGACCCGGGGGAATATATGCACTAACAACTGTGAGCACCTTCCCCTCCCACCGCCCAGAGATAGCCGCATACCGACTACTATCATCAAGGGCAACTTCGTCTATTTCAAGGGGCAGGGAGGATTTGACCATTATGCCAACCCCTCTGGAGCCAGATGTAAATCCAGCGTGTGCTACCAGTCTGTAGCCTCGTCTATCAAGGGCCCTACACGCATTTCCAATCAGATGGGTCTCCTGTAAGAGGACTATATCAGGGGAGTGACGTCGGAGAAATTGGAGTACAACACCACGTTTTATCTTGTCACCCAGACCATTAACGTTCCAAGACAACAATTTCAAATAACCCCCCCATCCCAGCGAAGCGCCATAACCCCCCCCCCCCTTGGAACCCAAGAGCAACAGGATAACAGCAATATACATTGTGCCATGTGATAAGAACAAATACAAAGACAATAACAAACCCCCCCTCCACGCCCAACCAACAACCCGTTACAACACCCCCCACCCTGCACCCCTGCGTACGACTAAAAAGCCACCCCAAACTGCAGTGTGCCT